>NC_045764.1:26844667-27146318 GCF_008692025.1 Phocoena sinus
GTTTCTTTCTCCTTCATAATTTGCTGCTCGTGATGCCATGTAAATTATTAGGACAGTTCTCAAATTTGGAAAAGATCAAGTTTTATTCATACGTGATCTCCCTAGTTTTGAAGGATTTTCCATATTCTAGCTCTTGGCTCTGTTGACATCAAATTAGTTTCTACTTCTCTGCTCATGGTTTTGATGCTGGGCACCAAAGAGCATATTTCCATAGCAATATGCCCTCTGGTCCTACAACCCTGTGCTCAGTGTCAGTGAATGGGCACCGTGAGGGGAAAGGGGAACCACGAGCCCCTCCCACATGGGGTTCACAGAAGTGACAAGCCCCACATCATATACACCAATGATGGTGTCTCCAGTGGGACTTCCACTCAGCAGATCCTCAAAATGCAGATGACCACTTACTAGTAAATATGAGGGAAGTACGATGGCAAGGAAAACAGAGTGGACTGAAGTCGTGGTCAAAATGTACCAGCTTTGCAAATTTCATATGGAAGCCAGTGAAACTCTGTGACCTTTCCAATCATCTTATTTATTTGCTTTTCTTTGCATTGTGTTGGCTAAGGATAAAGTAACTTGAAATATTAATCGTGATGATCTTTGTTCCTTAATTTAGGAATTTAATAGAGAGCAAACTACTGGTTTCCATTTGGGGGGAGGGGAGGTGACATAGGGGTAGGGGAAAGAAAGGGAGGAACAAACTATTGGGTATAAGAGAGGCTACAGAGATGTATTGTACAGCACGGGGAATATAGCTAATATTTTCTAACAACTGTAAGTGGAAAGTAACCTTTAAAATTGTATAAAAAGTTTTTTAATTAAAAAAGAAGCCAGTCATTCATAAGTCAATCAATCAATAAATGAATAGGAAAAAAAAGTTCATCAGATATGGGTGCTGGATTTTACAAACATGATTGGTCATGAAATCATGCTATTGCAAAACAATGAATACCTTCCTGTGGCCCTTCTGAGTAGTTTTATGGAAATCAGGTCAAGAGATGCATTTCTAGAAGCTTCTAGCTCCAGGCATGCAGTCATGTTGATACATCCCCACACAATTCTCTTATTCCCCGGAGAATCCAGGCATTTATCGTCATGTTCGTACACTTCAGGAACATGAAATAGTACTGAGCTCCTTTCTGTCAGAGCCTAAAGGAAAGATTAAGACCTAGGATCTAACATAGTTGCCTCTTCTGTCTTCAAGGCAACAGGATCCTTGCAAGGACCAGCACTTACCATTGCGTGGGGCTCCTGGATCACATGCCCTGATCAGGATGTCCTTCATCCTTACTCTTCTCTATATCACTTACGTTCTTACAGACCTAGGCAACAGCAGCTTAGCTTTCCAGAAGCTGAAGATTATGGTGAAAAGCAAAGAGGCCATTAGGATTAATGAAATCGGTAAAAAAATGGGCCAGAAGGATGAACACTATTTTTAGTCGTGTTTGATCTCGCAAAATAGTGAGAAAAAAATCGAGAAAGGAAAAGCAAATTGTGTAATTTTGTCTTTGAATAGTTCAGCTTAAGACTGTAGTGGGTACTAACGTTATGTCAAATCACTCAGCACTCAAAACAACGAGAAAAAATTCTCCTCTTACTGATACACAGCCCACGTGGTTTCAAGTGAGTAAATGGCATTTCTGATACACAGGGAGCAGAGTTCTGAGGTCCACTCAGAAGAATCTGTGGCTTGAAAACTCCTGGGTGACCCAGCTGCCATCAGTGACCTATTGAACCAAATGGGCCAGCTGGTCCAGACAGGAGGGGGTGATTCTACTGGTCTGAGAACTCCGTGTGCTTGTGTAAATGCAGCAAGAAACACGGGTCACGGGCCAGCAATGGCCAGAGCAAGCACTACTGTCCAGATCAATGCCCGTGCCCTCGCCAAAGCCTCTGGTGGGGGCTGGTGAGCTTATTTGATCTCTGTATTTTTTCTGAAATTGATTCCTCAGTTTGCTGCCAAAGGCAGAATGTTCAGAGTCTCATTATTTATGTGAATACTTCATTCCACACTTCTCTGAAGATCAGTGCTTTGAGCTGTTGATGGGACACAATATCTTCTAAGATGAGTTAAATCTGGTGGCTTAAGACCATGGTCAAACAGTTCAAAACACACTGGCTCATCAGCTTTGTTTGTACATCGGCCTTCACAGCTTTGAAAATCCAGGCTGGCTCTAACTGGCTCATCTTACTAACCAAGTCAGAAAACTCTGGGGGCTTTCATGTATCAAGACTGTTTTCTGTGAGGCTGTGGGGACTTGATTAGCACCAGCTATGTCTTCTTCTCCTAGACCTTCTGATCCATCTCCTGTACGTCCTGAAATCGTTTAGGCAACATACCTGAGTTTGACATCCTTTCCCTGTTGAGCAGTTGGAGTGATGATTATGAACTACAAGGTTCTAGATACATATATACCTGTGCCAAAGGTATTATTATACGCTGCAGGATGCAGCCCTTTGCAAAGCCCTTTATCATGATCTCATTACTGTATTTTCTTTGGTTATCACATTCATTTTTATCTTCTCAATACTGATCATTTCCAAAACAGTGTCTGAAGTCTTTCTGTATTTTAGTACAACTATTAACTGTTTCCAAACATGAGAAGTCAATTATTTCCAAAATTGTTTCCAAATCCAAAGTTCAGGTTGTGATATTCAGGAAAAATGTGCCAATGGTTATTATTATGTTGTACATTAGTATATCAGATGCACAGCTAAAAATGCTTCCTAGGTTCACTGGGAATTTCCATTTCTTCTATTTCTTCTTACATGTCCATGATGGAGGTGCTGGGTTAAGGCATTGCTTGTTCTAAAATGAGATGGCTGTTTCCTGAGCTGCCGTGAGTTGAGATGGCTCTGGCTGGGAGCATGCCTGCTGGCCACTGTTTCTGACGTGGTAATGACAATTGTAACTGACAATAAGATACTAAGTCCCACTCGTGCAGTACCTGCGGGATGGGTGCTGTGTTGTGCTGGCCAGATCTCCCCTCAGGATGGACACACCCATTCCCCATCCTTCAGGAGTGTGGGCAGCTGAGTCCCTCCCCAGGAATAGCTCTGACCCTCAGGAGTCATCTCATCCAAGGTTCATGTCCCTGCCTGGGGACAGCTAGATCTGATGACAGTTCCAAGAAGGTAGCAGAAGCCTGCACCTGGCCTCAACTCACGAGACTCTGTGGGGCCCCAGCTCCTGGAGGGGCTACTACCGAGGCCTCGGCTGCATCAGAGTCTAGCTTCTCCCTCGGACGAGTCCTGCTTCTTCAGTCCCTCACATATATGATTCTTGAGAGCAAGCTCACCCCCCAAATCCCCATCTCAGAGTGCTTCTGGGAGCCTGCTCGTTCCAGGACCCTGCTGGCCACACTATGTGCATTGCCTTCCGAGTGCAGCTACATCTCATAGATGTTACAGGTCAAGATAGAAGTGATTAGATCCCTTTCACAGACAAGAGAAATGAGACTCAAATATCGTACCAAACTAACATCAGGGTAGGGGTTCAAACCGAGGAAACTCAAATCCACAGTTTGCAGTCCTTCTGCCATGTCCTAGCAATGCCCACTTCAGTCTCCAGGAGACCCTTCAGAATCTTTCTGACATTTATTAATCACAAAAATCACTTATGGTTCCCAGAGAATTGTTGTATTCAAATATTGACAACCAGCTTAAAGAAATAAATAATATTCAGCGACAGCCACAGAGTGGTAGATCTCTAATTTTCCCCTGTTTTAACTGATCTCCTATAAAATGTATGGAAGAGTGATCAGATTGCTCTGTAAGATGTTAGCACCCAGAGAGTGCAGGTTCTGAAGCCCTAAGATGCCCATTGCTTGAGAGGCCAGCATGGCGGGGAGGCAGTGGGTCTTGGATCAGTCAGCACGACTACTTCCCAGGTGTTGGTGCCTGGCTCCCAGCCAAGCTTCCTAAACTCCACGTGTCTTGATTTTCTAACGGGAACAGTAATATCATCTACCCTTTGGTGCCACTGTAGGGATTAAATTAAATATATGTTGATTTTTATTAGTGTTCCATACATGCTTTTTAAAACCATTGATTCAAATTTATAAAAAGTAAGACCCATGACTGATCATAACAATTTCTGCTGTCAGTAAAAATTAAAATGTTGAAGTATGCTGTGGTGAGTCCTAGAAATGCCCTCAAAAATTTCACTCAATCAGAAAGCCATCAGAAGGCAGAAGTCCCTCAGACGGGGGACCCAGCTAGCCTCTTTTGAACCACACAGATCAGAGAGAACTCTGATCAGGATGCCCTCCTCGTAAACAAGGGCATGTCAATAAAGAGTAGGAATCAACTCTGGATGTGTCCGCTACAGAAAATGACTTCTGCTCCAGCAGAAGTAAAATAATAGCTCATGCCCGATGATTTAAATAGTATTCCCGGACTTCCCTGGTGGCGCAGTGGTTGAGAGTCTGCCTGCCGATGCAGGGGACACGGGTTCGTGCCCCGGTCCGGGAAGATCCCACGTGCCGCGGAGTGGCTGGGCCCGTGAGCAATGGCCGCTGAGCCTGCGCGTCCTGAGTCTGTGCTCCGCAACGGGAGAGGCCACAACAGTGAGAGGCCCGCGTACCGCAAAAAAGAAAAAAAAAGAAAAATAAATAAATAAATAGTCTTCTCTTTTGAACAATCCTCAACAATATCCCACAAGTACATGGATGTACATGTGTGGAGGTGGATCAGAAACTCACGGTGTGGGGGGCAGGGAAGCTAGGGAGAAATCAGACAGGCTGCGCATTTATGATTTGTTCCTGATTCACAATACTTGTCTGGAGCAGGGGGTGTTCTTAGATCCTTTTCTTGAAGTGGAAGAAAAAGACTGAGAAATCTCCTAGAAATAATTTTAGGTAACCACAACTATTTTAATCTCAATGTTCATGAGCAAATGTTTAATTTAAGGAGAAAAAAATGAAAACAGCATTTTTAAAAAAGGAAATGTCAGTTGTATGTTTTGATTTTTTAAAATTCTCTCTCCAGAGGCAAGATTTGCTTAGTCACAGAAGCCAGAGATGTCTTCTTAGAAGGAGTTTAAATCTGCCGCAGAACATCGTTGAGCAAAGCTAAATCCATTGTCATATGAAAATGAAATCTACAGCGATAAAACTATAGTTAACTTTTAAGAAATGGAAACCAGATGCAACCTAGCCAAATGCCATCTGTAAAATCTTTGTGGCATAAAAGGGTGCTCTGGATGTTTCAGCCCAGGGATGGAAACATTCTGTGGAATTCCAGATGGCCTCAGTTTCATAAGGCAGCATCTGGGAGGAGATGACCCCCACATGAATCTGGAAGGTCTCCGACAATGGGCAGGGGTCAGGACAGGAGCATTCGTGCCCGGGGAGGGTCCCACTGCCTCAGGCTTCTGTCTCAGGTCTGCACCACTTTAAGAAATTGCAAGTCACCTCTCTAGGGAGAGGAGACCCAATGACAAACATAGCCCAGTATTCCCTTCAGAGACCACACAGATTCGCTGCACACACACCCAACAGGGGAGCCTGGTCCAGCATCTGCAGTCGGAGCACCACGGGGACCTTCCCTCCATCCTCAGGGTCCGCACGCTGTGAAACCGCACCTCTTAGTACTGCTCCTCCTCTCACTTCCTCTCTCCTTTCCTGGGGACATCGGTCCTCCAGACTTCTCTTGTTCGTTGTTGTGTGTGTGTTTTAAAGATGCGGAGGAGATGGAAATGGAGATAAAAGTGTGGGAAAGAGAGTTTATGATTATTTTTCTTTGGTTTTCAGTTGCCACCTCAAGCGCTGCAGAATTCTCAAAAACGGAGCAGCATTGTCAGAGGCAAAGGATGTGTCTGCCTTTGGGGCATCCTGTACTAGATAAACAGAACCTGGGAACAATATGTCTGAATTTCAAACACGGCCTTTCTTTTCTTCACACAAGAGATCAGTTAGACACTTAGCACTTGGTGCAAAAATTAAGAAAATTAAAATTTCTAGAATCTCCTTTCAAGTTTCCGTATGACCCAAGATACCTAACTACACATTCCCCAAACACTCCTGAGCATCTAAATATCTAATGTCTTTGCTAAAAAAAAAAAAAAAAAAAAAAGTTAGTGCTGCCAATAATGATGAACTTGCTGATTTTTTAAGTTCACAAATTTGGACTATAATTATTATTTATGATTTTTTTTAATTAAGACAAAGATCGGCAGCATTACTCATCAGATTTAGATGGCAGTGAGATTTTCGTTCTGGCATCGCTGGCTTAGAAAAGAGTATCACAGACAAATTCTCTGTTCTTAGTTTATTTATGTTTTACTCCTCATTATATATGTTTTTTTCTTACAGGTGTAACATCAACAACTTCCTGAAGATAGTCCAAAAAGTTAAAAAGGAGTATGATTTCACAATGAGACTATATTTAAGAAATACAAACGTTATCTTGCCGTTTTGGTTTCTTCCCCATAGCTTAATTATATACCACAAATCTTTTGCATAAGCAGCCTGTTAACTAAATACATAGAGATCAACCCCACACAAAAACATGCCTCAGTGTGTTTTCTTAATCTGTCTCACCAGAGAGTACATGTTGTAGTAAAATGTTGTGGTCCTTGACTACGAGCAGAACAGCCTCATGTCAATAAAGCAGCATGTTTACTTTTTGGAAAGGTGAACATATATTTCCATGGGGGTGGGGGTGGGGTTCTGCCAGTGTGAGTTAGCCAGTGTGAGTTCTCTGTCCACCTACATTCAATTCCCCATGAAATTGTATCTACTCTGCATCTTTATCAAGCTTCAGTAGGTGCAGAATTGACTTCTGAAGATGGACACAGTTAGTTTTCACCGTTTGAATGGAACGTCCTTTGCCCTGCAATATTTGTTTAGAAGGCAGGGATATTTTCAGAGGTTTTACCACAGGGTAACCTTAGTGCATTTTGAGTTGAGAGTGCAATTCTTGGAGGGACAACCACAACATATCTGGCTTAAATTGTGTCAGAGAGAACTTTTTAATAAAAATTGCATGCATTTAGAGTGTCCAACATGATTTAATATATGTACACAAAGTTAAATGATGACTACAGTCAAGCTAATTAACCCACTGTCTCCTTACATGTTTACCATTGTGTATGTGTGTGTGTGTGTGTGTGTGTGTGTGTGTGTGTGTGTGTGTG
The DNA here is from genome assembly GCF_008692025.1 of Phocoena sinus. Classification (NCBI taxonomy): domain Eukaryota; kingdom Metazoa; phylum Chordata; class Mammalia; order Artiodactyla; family Phocoenidae; genus Phocoena; species Phocoena sinus. The sequence goes on from NC_045764.1 coordinate 26,851,806, forward strand.
TGTGATGAAAGCACCTGAAATCTAGCCTCTTGGCAAATTGCAGTATTGAGTATGGTGTTATTAATTATAGTCACTGCCCTGTACATTAGATCTTAGGACTTACTCCTCCTACGTAACTGGAATTCTGTACCCTGCAACCAACATCTCCCCATTCCCCCCACCTCCTTACCTCTGTAGGATCTAGCAATCCCCCCTGCTAGGTATATACCCAGAGGAAATGAAATTAGTGTCTCAAAGAGATATCTGCACCCCCATGTTCATTGAAGCTTTAGTCACAATAGCCAAGACGTGGAAGCAACCTCTAAATGTCCATCAGTGGATGAATGGATAAAGCAGATGTGGTGTACACACACGGGAATATGATTTAGCCCTAAAAAGATTGAAATCCTGCCATTTTCCATACAAGCACAAACCTGGAGGATATTACACCACGTGAAATAAGCCAGACACAGAACAAAAAAATACGACATGGTCTCACTTTCATGTGGAATCTTTAAAAGTCAGTCACATAGAAGCAGAGAGCAGAACGGTGTTTTTCAGGTGTTTAGTTTTGATCACTAGCCCCCAAGGGGGAGGATCTCATGTTTGTTTACTGTTTATAAGTCACTTCGAACATTTGGAGTTGCCTGTATGTTCAGAGAATTTTGACTGGGGAGTCTACTCATTTTTTTGCTTTGGTATAACTTTTTTTAAAAACTAGAATACACTCCCGAGATAAATAAAACCTCTGTACCCCGATGGAAATTTGGGCCAAAGATGAAGTATAGCTACAGGAATTTAATCGTGAGTCCTTTGAAGGGGCCTTAGGAAGGAAAGGCACAACTCATACTTTATAAGCTTTGAATAAATTCACCCCTTCAAAATAATTTAAGGTTAAAACCCTCCTGCATCACCCCATCTCAACCAGATACAGAGTGAGCTAGGGAAATGTCTGAACTAAAGACCAGTTACATCCTCATGTCGGGGAAGTCATCTGTATTGTCCTTCTGCGTCCAGCATATTTCACTCAGCATAACACTCTCTAGGTCCATCCACGTTGTCACAAATAGGAGGATTGTTTTAAGGATGAATAATATTCCATAGTATAATATATACATCTATCAAAACATCAAGTTGTACACATTAAATATATATAATTTCTATTTGTTAATTATAACTCAATAAAGCTGTGGAAAAAAGATAAACAATAAAAAGACCAAGTTGCAAAGCCACTGGTCTCACCAGTGCTCTGGCGACATCCCCCGCTCCCCAGAGGACCAACCAGGAAACATTCATCTGGATTCCAAGTTTTCAGTGCAGATCAAGGTTGCAGTGAACCATTTTACAATACTATCTAAGAAAAGGTTCAGAACCCTATCGAGATGTCGCTATGTAGAGACGTTCATTGAATTTCAGTGGAAATGCTGAATGGCTCTTGGTTAAATTTGAGCAGAAGAGAGGGAAATACATGAAGCTTATTCATGTCCCAACAGACACTTTGCCACACATTCAGGTGACATTTTTCAAGTGGCTGGTAAGTAAATCGTCACAACTAATAAAGTATACTAGCAGAGAAGTCCTCTGTGAGATAGAAATGAAAATAACCAACAAAGGCCTTAACCCTCCAGCGTTTGCCCACCAGACCCTCCCCAGGAAGGAGGCTGGAGCCCCTGGCTGGGCAGGAGCACAGAGAAGGCAGCTGCTCTGGGCTACAGTCCCCACTGCCCAGCATCAGGTGAGGGGAGAAGCCCCTCTCCACTGACCCCAGCCCACCACTCCCACCTCTACTCCCTGAAAACACTCCCCAAAGGCAGCAGGACCGCAAAGGCTCCACCTGGAATCTCTGGCTCAGGTCCGTTCATCTTCCTTGTCTCACAGGGTGCATAGCCAGCTGCAGGTAGCACAGCCCTGGCTACTTCCAAGCAACAGCGTGAGACGTTGGATTTTGCTAAATGAGTCAGAACTGATCTCCTGAATAAGAGCTTCCCAGTGGGGAGGGTGGCTTCAGAAGGCAGCAGGACACTGTTACCTAGGCCACTGACTAGCGGGCTGTGAGGGGTCATCCTTTCTCTTACCTCTGCTTTCAAGATAAACCCGAGCATCCCTAAGCCTCCTTGTACCTCTATGTGTTATGAACTGTAACAAAATGTGGTTTGCACAGAAAGGGAATTTGCTGCAATAAATATTCACCCACACTTTTTTTTTTTTTTTTTTTTTTTTGGCGGTACACGGGCCTCTCACTGTTGTGGCCTCTCCCGTTGCAGAGCACCAGCTCCGGACGCGCAGGCTCCGGACACGCAGTCTCAGCGGCCATGGCCCATGGACCCAGCTGCTCAGCGGCATGTGGGATCTTCCCGGATCGGGGCACGAACCCGTGTCCCCTGCATCGGCAGGTGGACTCTCAACCACTGCACCACCAGGGAAGACCTCACCCACACTTTTGATTACTTTTGTGGGAGGAGGTTATGACTCACAGTAGTCAAAACTTGGAAGCAACCAAGATGTCCTTCAGTCAGTAAAGAGATAAACCGCAGTCCATCAGATAATGGAATATTATTCAGCATTAAAAAGAAATGAGCTATCGGAGACTTCCCTCGTGGTCCAGTGGTAAAGAATCTGCCTTCCAAAGCAGGGGACGTGGATTCGATCCCTGGTCAGGGAACTAAGATCCCACAGGCTGCGGGGCAACTAAGCCCACGCACCTCAACTAGAGAGAGAAAAAACCTGCATGCCACAACTAGAGAGAAGCCCGTGCACCATGGCAAAGAGCCCACGCCGCAATGAAAGATCCTGCATGCCTCAACGAAGACCCCGCATGCCGCAACTGAGACCCAAGGCAGTCCTGAAAAATAAATAAATAAATAAATAAATGAGCTATCAAGCCAAGAAAAGGCTTAGAAGAAACTTAAAGGCCTATTACTAAGTGAAAGAAACCAATCTGAAAATATTACATTGTGTATGATTCCAACTCTATGACATTCTGGAAAAGGCAAAAGTGTGGAGACAGTAGAAAGATCAGTGGTTGCCAGGGTTTGGAAGGGATACATGGGTGGAGCACGGAGGATTTTTAGGGCAGTGAAACTACTATGTATGATACTGTAATGAAGGATACATGTCATTTTACATTTGTTCAAACCCACAGACTATATGACACAAAGAGTGACCCCAAATGTCAACTGTGGACCTTGGGTGAGGATGACGTGTCCATAATTGAAACGATAAATGCACATACACTCATTCATGTGTATGTTTATAATTTTCACCTAGTCAAAAGGTTCATCATTGGTGAAATGTACCATCTGGGGAGTGATGTTGGAGACTGGGCATGTGGCAGGTACTGAAGGGAGAAATTGGGAAATCTCTGTACCTTCCTCTTGATTTTATTGTAAGCCTGAAACTGCTCCAGAAAAATTGTCTTTAAAAATAAAAATAGGACTTCCCTGGTGGCGCAGTGGTTGAGAGTCCGCCTGCCGATGCAGGGGACACGGGTTCGTGCCCCGGTCCGGGAAGATCCCACATGCCGCAGAGCGGCTGGGCCTGCGAGCCATGGCCACTGAGCCTGCGCGTCCGGAGCCTGTGCTCTGCAACGCGAGAGGCCACGACAGTGAGAGGCCCACGTACTGCAAAAAATAAAAATAAATAAAAATAAAAGCATGGGGAAAATAAATTCTAAATCTCAATAGAGAAGTTATACTGAGTTCCTGAGAACAGATAATGCTGTGGAAAGTATTTCATGAGAAGGAATTCGTTAGACCTGTGCTGTAGATCTTTTAATAATTTCTAAGGGAAGATGAAGCTACCTGGTTTGGACATTAAAATGAAGAAAGTATTAACTGTCTGGAATATCTTTAACTTGGGGAAAATTTGAGACTACATTTCTCATAAAATACGTTTCACATATTATGGGGTTATCGTCCAGTCTATCCCAATTCAGGTACCAATAGCTAGTGATTTCTAAAAGCAAAGCGTGCATTAGCCAGCTCTAGTTGAAAGAGGGCAGTCACTCAGGGAGAAGGGCTTTTTTCTACATGTCCTTGAGCCGTTGACTGAGGCACATTTGTGTCCATTTCTGTATTCACGAAGTCGAAAATAAAACATGCTTCTAAAATTACTGAAGGACCCCCGATAGAAAGGTGAAGAGGTCCACTGGCATCTTTATGGAGCAGCACAACAGGGGATTAAAGACTACAGAGAGAAAGGGCACTGCTGGGGAATAGATGGTTTCAAATGCAGCAGCAAATTATATGCAAATTTAAAATTAAATGTAAAGTCCTTCTGTCAGACCCTCCTAAAAGCCATTGCCTTGGGTATTTGAACCTCGAGGGCACATTCATTTTGAGAGTATATACATTTTTTTAAAAGATACAGTTCTTTATAAATTATTGGTTGTACACTTTAAAATGTTGCCACTTAAGCTCAGTGGGTTAAGTGATGGGACATGAAACCTTGGGAAGAATGTGGGTTAGTTACTGTCAAGGTGTCAAAGGTCATGTTGGAAGATCTACTAGATTTTTACTTTAAAGGTGAGACAGCGAGGTCATGGAGTTGGCCCCTAACTGGGGTGAAATCTTTTAAATTTACATGTCCATAAAGTGGACCACTGTCTCAGAATCGGAAATATAGGGGTAAATGTATGAGTTAGTTAATTTAACTTTCAAGTTTTTGATGCATATCCTTTACTTTGAAAGGAATAATATGATGTAAGTGACTTTTATTTTAAAACGTTTAACCATTTCCCTACTCGAGCATATCAGGCTTGCAAACTTAGTAAATATGACTTTTTAAAATGTGTGCATTTTTCAATTTTTTTTTAGTTAATTTTTATTGGAGTATTTGCAGTGTTCTGTTAGTTTCTGCTGTACAGCAAAGTGAATCAGCTATACTTATACATATATCGCCTCTCTTTTGGATTTCCTTCCCATTTAGGTCACCACAGAGCATTGAGTAGAGTTCCCTGTGCTATACAGTAGGTTCTCATTAGTTATCTATTTTATACATAGTTTATATGTATCAATCCCAGTCTCCCAATTCATCCCACGCCCTTCTTCCTCCCTTGGTATCCATGTTTGTTCTCTATGTGTATGTCTATTTCCGCTTTGCAAGTAAGTTCATCTGTGTCATTTTTCTAGATTCCACATGTAAGTGATATTATACGATATTTGCTTTTCTCTTTCTGACTTACTTCACTCTGTATGACAGTCTCTGCCCATCCATGTCTCTGCAAATGGCGTGATTTGTCCTGCAGTCATAGGTAACCAGGACAGATCTGGGTGCCTGGCAGCAGGGTGCTGCCATAACAAATACCTAAAAATGCACGCTGGCTTTGGGACAGTGGAGGATAGATGCTACAAGGGCTTTGAGAAGAATTCTGGCAAAATCTTGAAAAGCCTTCATGTGCGAGGAAACGAGAACATGAAGAACTCAGGAAAGTGTTGGTGGACATCCAAGGTCTGGAGGGAGCTGTCTGTGCAGCTTAAAGAAAACAGAGAAAAGTGTTACAAAAACTTGAGGAAAGGGGACTCTGATGATGGTGGAATAGAAAGTCCAGCATGTCTTCTGTTGCCTGAGATGATGTGAAACTGGAAAAAAGTGCTTCATTAGTCAGCGCAGACTTTCATAGCAGAACCCTGAGTCAGGCGGCTTACACAGCAGACATCTACCTCTTACAGCTCTGGGGGCTGGAAGTCTAAGATCAGGGGGCCGGCAGGGCTGGTTCCTGGTGAGACTTCTCTTCCTGGCTTGCAGACGGTCCCCGTCTCACACTGTCCTTGGATGGCCTTTCTTCTGTGAGTGGAGAGAGAAGTGGTGTAGGGGGAATCCTCTTTGGTGTCTCTTCCTCCTACTGGATCAGAGCCCCACCATTATGACCTGATTGAACCTGAATTACCTCCCTAAAGGCCCCATCTCTAAATCCAGTCACATGGGGAGTTAGGGCTCCAGCATATGGATTTGGAGGGACACAAGTCAGTTCACAACATGCATCTAATGAGCTCTATGATCTAGCTAAGGAGAATCCCAGTCAAAATATTAAAACATCCAATGGCATTTATTCGTTGCCTGTGATAATATGCAAAATGAAATAAATAAGCTCAAGAGTAAACTCTTAACTATAAAGCATCCAGGATTAGTTGCGTTTGTAATTAAAAGATTTCCTCTTTCCAGCCTCTCCAGAAGAGAAAAAAGATCCTATGGCACCTAGTCTTTATAACCTACAGCAGGATAGGATATTCCGGGAATGGGACCTGTGCTTTAGCCAATTGGAATGGACTGGCCTTGAGTCTGGAAATACTCAGGTGGGTTCCAAGATCAATATTCTGATCCAATGGTTGATATTATTTGTGCATGTTGAGTTCATCTTCTGAGAAGTTTGGCCTTTTTTATTACAAAAAATCATCTTTTTTCCATAAGTATCTTAGTATCTTTTACAAGAATGGTTATTGAACTCCTCTGACCAAAGCTTTATTGCTAATTTGGCCCCTATGGCACAGTCAGTAGGAATCTGACAAGTCAGCCTTCCAAACATGTCACATGAATAATACCCAGTCCCTCTAACCAGTTTGGTTAGTTTCAACTCTCATGTGGGTGCAACTGGATTCAAGTATTATTTTTATCCTAGAAAAAGCGATGACAGGGTAATTCATCAACACTAACGATGATAATTAGAATAAGCACCACCCTATGTGGTAAAAGAGCTAAAGTTTACTGGATTCTTGTGGAACAGAGACTAATCTAAGCACTTAACTGATTCCATTCTCAGAACCACCTAGGAGCCTCGCACATTTTATTATCCACGTTTGACAGAAAAGTAAGCTGAGGCACAGAATTTACAATTTGACAAAGTTTAGAAAGCTAGGAGGTAGTTCAGCCAGGATTCCAAACCAAATACTCTCAAGGCTCGGGATATTCAGTTTAAGAATATAAGATTCTCAGGAAGGCAGATAATTAATTCCACCCAGTGTCACCAGCTTAAGCTTATAATAACCCCTTTCATATGAAAAGCAGGAGACATTTCAAACCTGCTTTGTAGTCATGTTATTTTATCAATGGATTTATTAGCATCTACCACATTTCATCATAAACTCTTGTTTATGTGTGATTCTCATTGAAATGTTAGCTATGTCAGCATTGAGACCTACTTAAGATGAATACCGTAAGCAGGTAACATAGTGTAACAGGGAAGAGCCAATTTTGACTCCACGTTAGATCTGATTCTTTGACTTTAACCTTTGCTTTTCATTACTTTTGTTATTATAATCATACACAATGGCCTGCCTCAGGAAACCCCGCCCACCTGTGGATGGCTGCAAAAAAGAAGAAATTAATACATCCCCCTCCCCGAGGCTGGCCATTCCAGGAGATGTTTTGCAAGACTGATGGCCCTTCTTACCTTACTTCCTCCCCGCCTCCCCCTCTCTATTCTGCCTATTTACTATACTTCGCTCTCAGATTCTATAAAAGAAACTGGCATGCAGACCCCGGTAAGATGGTTTTTTGGAGTCAGTAGTCTGCCATCTTCTTGGTCTGCCGGCTTGCTTTCCAAATAAAGTGGTCTTCCTTGCCTCAACAGCTCATCTCCTGATTTATTGTGCTGTCGTGTAGCGAGCAGAGTGAGCTTGGACTTGGTAACAATAGTGCCTGAGATACTTATAGTCTTTTCATTAATTCAGAGTAAAAAACAAATGAGTTAGGCTAATAACTGTAGGTTAATGTGGGCATCAGGGTAGGACACCCCAGAATGAAATCTGCAAGCTATTTATTGTGATGCAGTGGAGCTGTCTAACCACCTCTGCCTCAGCACCCTTCCGGGGGCCTTGCAATACCACATCCCTTCTTGATGCTTGGCCAGGCTAAGCCAGGCTAATGTTTTGGGTGCTTTTGCAATAAAACTCAAGACTGGTAAAGAGAAGGAACTTATTTTTAGAAAAAAAAACCTTACAGGAGCTAGGATGCCAGTGGCCACCCAGTAAGATGTTGCCTTGTGTCCTCCGACTCTCCATCCCCCAGCAGAACCATCCAAAACAGAGTTAGTAAACCCGGCCACAATTGGCGGAGAAATCTATGGGGAAGCAGAGATGAGATCCTGGGGCAAAGAGATTCTAGGGGCTCAGGAACAAAAACGAGGTCAAGGAGTGATGGCTGGGGTCTGCAGGGATCTAGAGGCAGCTTCAGGGGTGGTGTGAAGGGAGCCTCTCCTGCAGCATCCCCTGTGGACACTACCTGTACCAGCAGATACAACCACAAGAAGTGAAGGACTCCCTGCAGTGCGTTTTGCTGGTATTTTCTTTTCTTTTTTTTTAAATTTATTTATTTTATTTGTTTATTTTTGGCCGCGTTGGGTCTTTGTTGCTGTGCGCGGGCTTCGCATTGCGGTGGCTTCTCTTGTTGCAGATGACAGGCTCTAGGTGCCCGGGCTTCAGGAGCTGTGGCTCGCGGGCTCCAGAGCTCAGGCTCAGTAGCTGTGGCATACAGGCTTAGCTGCTCCGCGGCATGTGGGATCTTCCTGGACCAGGGTTTGAACCCATGTCCCCTACATTGGCAGGCAGATTCTTAACCACTGCACCACCAGGGGAGTCCTGTTAGGTATTTTCTAGTAAACAACATCATTCCCTGCTCCACAGAGACCTTTCCTGGGGAGGTTACTCTCAGTCAGGTGATGGGGAGTTCACCACCTGGATTTCGTGGTAAAGCTGCATTTTTACTCCTTCCATTTGTAAAAGTTTGTCCTCTCCCTTTTGTTCCTAAGTTCCCAAAATATAAGCTCACAGAGTTACTTTCAAAGTCTGTAGGAGAAGCAGGAGCCTTTGCCTTTCTCTGTCTGACTCACTCATCTTTTCCCCTTACCTGCATTTCCTCATCTTGCTCCCACCCCATCCCGAGCCCTCCAGGATTTGTGAAAGCCTCACCTTTAGCTTCCTGTAAGAATTAAAAAGCAAGGCCAGGAGGGCTCATGCGGGATCACATTCAGGGCCGTTCAGAAAACCGCATGCACAGCTAATGAGATATCGCAGCCCCGCAGGGGCTCAGGGGCTCAGGGCCATGGGCCAGAGCCACGCACCGCAGAGCTGGCTTCAGGGGGAGCTGCAGTGGTGACAGCAAACGCCTCCTACGGTGAATGGCTGCAGGGATGAAAGAAGCCTTTCCTGCCTGGCCTAGATTCCAGATGTCTCTGTTCAAACCAGAATGCTATGGCCTGGCAGGCAGCTAGCACTTTTTCTCTTTTAAGAAATAAAAATGGATCCAGTGAAAGGGGGAATCCAAAAATAGGAAGCAGTCATCTAATCAGAAAGATATCCCACCAGCCTGGTGGGGTTCATGTATGTACAGCGCGCTTACAATGTTTTTTTTAAAAAAAGGAAAAAGAAAAGGGTTCTTTTATTTTGTGTTTGGTTCATTTGTTCAGAAGACCCCCCTCCTAAAGCCTTAAAAAGAGATAGCACTTTGTGTGTCTGAGATCTTTTAAAAATCACTCTGTATTATTTGAGAGAAAAATCAGCTGGAAACTTTTTCTGCAGAACGGTGTTTAATTTTATACTCCGGGCTGCAGCAGCAGCAATTAATAAAGTCACCAGCAGTAGATACAGAAAGACATGATAAACCAATTTACTTTACAGAGAGTCCAATGCAGGTTAAATTTGCAGAACTGTTCCTTAAACTGCCAAAGGGCCTTTCGGCATTTAAGATGCTTTTCTAATGGGTTTTTCTTGCGGTACGCGGGCTTCTCACTGTTGTGGCATCTCCCGTTGCGGAGCACAGGCTCCAGACGCTCAGGCTCAGCGGCCAGACCGGGGCACGAACCCGTGTCCCCTGCATCGGCAGGCGGACTCTCAACTACTGCGCCACCAGGGAAGCCCTTAATGGGTTTTTCTTACTCAGAGTATAATCTTTATGGCAAAGTTCCCTGCGTGTTTATTCCCTGAGTTGCATTCCTCTCTCAGGATAGTGTGGAATGAAAGTCCTGCACAGTTGACACTCGACTTGGAAGATGTTACCGGCAAATCCCTCCACTCATAAAAAGAGCCCTTGCCATGTGCCAAGCACCGTGCGAGCCCTTTACATGTATTACCTGATTCATCCTTCACAACCAGCCAAGAGCAGGTCCCTTGGCTAGCATCCCGGCTTTACAGATGAGGAAACTGAGACAGAGAAAGCTTCTGTCCCTCCCTGCGGACCCAGAGCCGGAGGAGGCAGGGTGAGGATTCTCACTCAGGGGGGTCTCTGCAAGGAGACCCACACCCCCCGCCCACCCTGTTTCCTCCTTCATTATGGTCAAGGTCTTTCCTCCCCCTTATGGCCAAATCCTCTGCCTCTCTCCACTCTGTATTCCACAAAGAAGCCAAATAACTCTCAAAAAGAAATCCTGTACTTCAGCCTCTGAGTATCTTCTACATGGTAAGCTCCATATGGACAGGAATTTTACCTCCCTTTGTTCTAATTGATCTCTGCCACTTTCCTGGTACGAAGATGCTTAATAAGCATTTGTTAATAAATTGATGGAGGAGGTGCTGTCTTTGCCTTCCAGATCTAGTCCTTAACCTAGTTCACCTTGCAAGTAAGTACATTTGATTTAAATACTCATTCTTAGAGATGTGAAAAAGAAATTTTATTTTATTTTGGGAAGAGGGGTATATAGCTGTAAAGTGATTTTTTTAAAGTCTAGATTTCTGCAAAGGTGACAGAAAGCTGAGTAAACAAGACCTTTGAGGTTTATAAATTTATCTTTTTTAATTAAATGAAAGAAGTTTTGCTTGAAGCTTTACATCCCTACTTTTTTTTTTTGCGGTACGCGGGCCTCTCACTGTTGTGGCCTCTCCCGTTGCGGAGCACAGGCTCCAGACGCGCAGGCCCAGCGGCCATGGCTCACGGGCCCAGCCGCTCCGCGGCACGTGGGATCCTCCCGGACCGGGGCATGAACCCGTGTCCCCTGCATTGGCAGGAGGACTCTCAACCACTGCGCCACCAGGGAAGCCCCGTCCCTACTTTTAATAGATTACATAACTCCTTTAGAATTGGAAGATAAAATTCTAAATGTGATCATTATTTTCCTATTCTGTCTGTGTCTAACATCTGAAGTTTGGTCTACATTGGAGTGTTTTCATCTTTTTTTGACCATGATGTACAATAAAGGTGGAGGGAAAAAATGAACAAACAAAAGAATAAAAGTAAAAACTGAAAAGAAGGAAGGAAGGAAGGAAAAAAGGAAGGAAAATCTTCAAGTTACCATATATAACAGGAATACCAAGATGACATATAATTGTTCCCTCCAGCCCCCATCCTTGTCCTTAGCTACTTAGAACATTGCCAGCATATTTTCATAAAAATTTTCTTACTCTTATTGGAAGCCATATTCCCTATATTTTCTATTTTATTCCACCCTACTCGGTTACATTATATTCCATGATATTTTCATCTATTACATTCTACTCCATTCTACTTTAAAACACTGCTTTACAACCTACTAAATTAAATTACCAATATAGCGTGTCTTTTTCAAAAGTCTACAAGATGCTGAAATTGATGTTTTCAAAGTAGAACTAACTCAGACAAAACAAAACCAAAAAATACGGTCACATTGGTTTGCAGCCACTGTGGAAATCAGGCAGCCTCCTTTTAATTGGCTGCATTTCCACTCTTTAGTAACTTGTTTTGTCGATGTGCATTTTCATCCCCAGAGATATGAGCTACAATGATTGTAAAGGCTTTGCATAAATCTCATGAGTAAACACAGAAGAAATCTTTTCCAAAGTTTTTCCAAAGTTCAGTATTAATCAGGTATGCACATCCGAAGCACGTGGTCGCAGACACCTGCTCAGTGAGGAGAGGCCCCTTTGCAGTCAAGAGCTGTTTGGAAACGTTAAGCTAAATTATACACGGTTTAAAAGTCCTGAAATGAATAAAACACTGCACAGAGCAATTGCCAGTGATAACCACACATCCATCTACTCAGCTCTATGACTCAGATACTCACGGAAACCTCCAGTAAACTCTGTACTGTTAAGAGATGGGGCATCCTGGTGACTCAATTGGTTAATAAAAGGAATAGTCCATACGCGTTAACTCTAGACACATTCATTTACTATTTACCTGGGGGTATCTAGAGAAATCAACTGAATGTTTAACTTTAAAATCAGTTGTTATAGCTACGACTGTAAACAACAGTTTGACTACTGGCTGGAGAATAGGTTGAGATCATCTGTTTAACTAGCAAGGTCTGTTAACAAGTCACAAGTCGAGGGGAACAGTCTCCCATTAGCTGATTTCCAGGGACTGTCAGAGTATTTACAACTCAAACATCTGCCCAAGGAATGACTGAATGCGTGATTTGAGCGTTCTTAGAGTTTTTAATTAGATATCAAGAGAGATGAATCCAAAATTCTTACAATCCTAAGACCCAGTAGCAACTATGATAAAAGTTTTTTCCTACACTCATATTTTTTCTGGACCATTTCTAACAGGGTCCATGGGCCTCTTAATATCTAATAACTTCCCTCTGTGATTCAAAAAGCATCTTCCAACAGGTCAGCTTCATAGGTCCTGGGGCCGCTCACGGATCTCTGTCCTTCCTGGAATCTTGTACACAAACTCGAAAAAATTCTTTTCCATTATTTTTCCCATTATATTGTTCATTATTTTTGTCCATAGGCCTAGCACCTTCTTCACATCGCTTATTCTCTTCTTTGTAGAGACTGATGATTGGCCCTTAATTTCTCTTTTCCTGATGTTCCATAGAAACAGAACCCCTGGACTTTATCTTGACAAATGACTGCTCAGAATAGATCCTCTATTTTGAAGCTAAATGTGAAGAAAAGTGTCATGTGACAGTTTCCAGGAGTGTTCCTTAAAAATCTGTCTTTTCTGCTTTCTCTTTGAATCTCCATTTATCCTGCTAATTGGAACCTACATGTGATGATGGGTGCTCCAACTGCCTTTTTGGACCATGAGGATGAGGGCTATACCTCAGGGATGGCAGAGTCTAGATGTCTCAAGACTTCATGGAACTGAGATGCCCAGCTAGGTCTGGGTCACCTATCTCCAGGTTTTTATGTGTGGAACACTTCCAGCATGCCAGCATCTGGGGCTATAAGAGGAAGGTTTGAGGGTGGTTCAAAATGCAACTGGGGTTCCCTAGGCCTCAGGCAGTGCATGGGGTGGGGAGTGCCAAGGGCAGCTCTAGGAACCAAAACATGAAAGGCAGCTGTCAACTGTGTTCAGTCCATTCCACACACATGTTAAATACAGCAAATTTTACACAGTGTTGGGATTGGGGTCTTGGATTTATTTTTTTCTCTTTAATTTTCTTTTTTCTTCCACTGGTATTTAAAATTCATTGACACGCATTCACTCTATTTTTACAAACACGTTTATTATGTGCCTCCTCCTTGTAAATGCATTGTTACATCTATCTTTAGCATCTAAGCTTTCAAGTTAGCCCTTGGCCTTTTTATCTCTGTGAACTCTTTCAAAGTCAACATTAAAATAGACAGCATCAGTTAATCATATTGTCTCTTTTATTGACCCTGCATGGATGTATGAAATCTTTCCAGATGAACGGTAACGTTTTGTTTTATTAGAGATTAACTTCCACTACTGTTTTCAGAGAACTTTCTGACTTCTTTCCCCAGGAACTTGCTTATAAATCAGCCCTGGAGACTTCAAACTGCGAGCCTCTCAGCAAAGGGCATGTGAAACAGCATCTGAGTTGCTGCTGCCAGAGTAACAGCTCCATTTGATGTCGTCTTGTTACTGGATGAGCACATCAAAGGTCTCCCAACGCCTGCCAGCCTGGGACCCATGAGCAGAATCATCCTGGGAGAAACAGTGGGGAGACAGAGAAATTGCGCCTGATTCAAAACATGGGCAAGAAAATCTCCTTCGTGGAGTAGCAGTGGCGTCTGTTAGCCGTGCTTCTGGATTCTGGGGACTCGTTCTATCTTGACACTCACCCATCTTGACCACACCTCCTAACTTCCACTGGGGTTGCAAGGCATTTTGTTTTTTAATGACAGCAAAAAAGAAAAGCACAAGAGAGAAAGTGTGCTCTAATATTTTTAACAATTTCATATTTTAAAGATGGAGTGGTTGCCTGTTTTTGTCGAAAGGACGGTGATGGAGACACTAAATTTCGTGCACGAGTGGAGGTCTGACAAAGCATTTCTTTGACACGTTGGCACCTGCTGTGTCCTCGACCAGTGTCAGGGCTTCCACGAGATGCTCTCAACACTTAAGATACCTCCCCAATTAACTTCACAGACCCCTAGAGCCAGGAGATGATAAAGTTGCCTTACGGTTTCCCTCATTTTGCAGACGAGGAATCTGGGCTCCAGGCCAGCAAGGGATAAGGCCAGAGTTGGGCTCCACATGCTCCTGCAGTGACGGGTGCCATGAGATCCTGGGCTTGGTTTCATTCCTCCTCCGGCTCCTCCTGTTCAGGTGGCAGTTCTCCCAACACCCAGCTCTCCTGGGTCCCAGGCAGTGACTTCCAGAATCTGTCATTAGGATATGAACCCTGAACCTTCAACACACTGTAGGGACACAAGTCTGGCTGTGATAAAAGGGGGCCTATCTCCTCACAGGCTCCCCAGAAAGTCAGCTCCTTCTGTCACTGCAACCTCGGGCTCAAGGGCAGTCAGTATGATTTTACAGTAGTTCTGGTCAAGCCACGGCTCACCAGGCTCCTTAGGTCAGTCCCTCCCTACTTTATTATATTTTATTTTACTTTATTATATTATATTTTACTTTATTTTATTTTGTTTACTTTGTTGTTATTTTTTTCTTCTGGTCACACGGCTTGCACGGTCTTAGTTCCTTGGCGATGGATTGAACCCAGGCCCTCGGCAGTGAAAGCACCAAGTCCTAACCACTGGACTACCAGGGAATTCCCTACTTTGTTTTATATTTTATTTTATTTTACATTCTTTTGTTTTATTTTATTTAGTTTGTTTTATTTTACTTGACATTTTTACTGTATTTTACTTTATTATATTTTATTTTACTTTATTTTGTTTTATTTTATTGTATTTCACTTCATTTTGTTTTATTTTATTGTATTTTGCTTTTGTTTTATTTACTTTATTTTTTTATTTTATCTGACTTTACTATTTCACTTTAAACACTGATGGAACCCCTCTCACCACGGGCACACAAAGAGTCCTATTTCCTCTGTGTGTCTGTCTCCCTACAGGTAGGTCCTGGGCTGGGCTCTGACTCCCACCCAGGAGGGTCACTGCAGCTGGACAGGACTCTGTTTCACGGGAGAGAATGTTCTGCAGTTAAGTGATAACTGAATAAATCAAGCCAAAGCCCAAAATAGCAAACCTGCCTTTTTAAGGAAAAGAAACAAATCGTGTAGATGCGTCTTCCCCATGGATCCGCCATGCGCTGCAGACCTGGCTTCCTGAGATGCAGTGAGAGGTGACGTGTCAGTGTGTGTGTGTGATGGGGGGAACACAGGTCTTCAGGGGTGGATGGAACAGGGCGCAGCCTGGAAGTGTGCTCTGGCCGCTGTCCAGCTGCTAGAAGGGGCAGCAGGGCCAGACGAGTAGGAGGCTAGGGGCAATGGGCAGAAACAGCAGGACCCAAGATCCAGGACCCAGGACCTGGGACCCAAGACCAAGGCAAGGACCCCAGATACAGGGCCAGGGAGGAGTCAGGAGTGGGGTGCATGGGACTCCACTCCTTTCAGACCCCACAGAATGCTCCAGCCCAGAGGAGCCAATGCAGAGCCTGAGGTAGGAAGGCAGGAGGCTGCAGACATCAGACTGAGACTCCTGGGAATGTGGAGCTGCCTATTCTCGTGACTGTAAACTGACCTGTTGTCCACTGTGACCAGAATAATCTAGAGAAATGAAGAGAGATGAGCAGTCAGAGCACTGGAGCCTGGCCACCTGGGCAAAGCCTTCTGCAACTCTGCAGAGGGCTGGTGACTGCTAAGCCCCCAGGGCCTCTGACCCCTCACCTGTGAGCCCGGGTCCCTCACCTGTGAGCCCGTGTCCCTCACCTGTGAGCTCAGGTCCCTAACCTGTGAAGTTGGGTAACAGCAGATGCAGCACCACCTCACAGGATGGAGTCAGGATGCAATGGGTCAACACATGGAGAGCTGGGACACAGCAAGTGTTCACTAAATAGCCACGAGACGACAGACAGATGTGTGGGTCTGAGGATGACAAGAGGAGAATCCCTGGGAAGGCACAAACCACAGCATATTTACTGAGTGCCTGTCAGTGGTGACATGAAACCCTGTCTCCCAAATAAAAGTAGAAGTTTGGGGGTTTTCCACCTCACATCAAGGCCAGAAAACAGGCTGGAAACTTGCTAAGCCATCATGGTCATCGCCACTGCATGTGCAGCTGTGAAGGGCTGTGTCAGGTGGTGATGAACCACAATCCAGAAGAGGGCTGTCCAGCATGGGCACGGTCGAGGGGTGGGTGGGCAGCCGCTGGATGGAGGGCAGGTGAGTAACAACTTCAGAGCAGGTTGAATTAACCTGCGGCTGGGAAGATGGACTCCTGGCCAATATTGACCCATGTCCGTTTCATACACACTATGATATCATTCAAGTCTCTTCCACACTCGCTCTTTATTAAATGACATCTGTGGGTCACAGTCTATGTGCCACAACGTGGTGGCCCCGAGGGATGGTGTGAAGAGTTGGGACCCCGGATCCAGGACAGCAAGAGAGCGCCTCTATTGACCACCATGGCTGTGACTGAAGTCGCTCTCCCCTTCCAGTGTCTGGAAGCCTCTGCTCCCTTCTGCTCTGATTGAGTCAGAACCACCCAAGAGAAACAACCACGCGTGAAGCAATGCAGATCATCCTACACCTAAGAAGGAAGTCCTGGGTCCTGGGTCACAGATTTCTGGTCCTGGGTCCTAAGTTTCAGGTCCCGGGTCCTAGATCCTGGGTCCTGCATCACAGATCCTGGGTCATGAGTCCTGGGTCCTTTCCTTTCTGGCAATTAGGGGTCCTCAAGGCAAATGACTTTTCCCAAGTCCCCAGAAGCTGGGACTCTCTCCCTTTTCATGAAAAGGAGACTACTCTCTCCCTTCTCAAAGAGAAGAGCCACCTCATGGCACTGCCCCAGGGGCCTAGTTCTTACTTTATCCTCCCCTTGAGGGCTGCCTGGGACCCCAGGGTCCCACGTGTGCAGTAACATGACAACACTCACCACCAGCACCACAGGTATGGAATCGGGATCCCGCAAGGTCAACCTGAATGAATGCTGCTGAACTGACTTTGAAGGAAAATGTTTGATTCTTTCCCTTATACCTTGATCAATGTACTGTGGACACAGCCACCTGTGTCTTGAACTTTTCTCCCTCCCCCCACCCTACCCCCCAGCATTAGAGGTTAAGTGGAGGGGAGCTCTGGAAAGGCCGCCTTGTAGTGATAAGCAGTGACTTGGAGCACGGGGCTACTCAGCAGTGATGGCAAAGGGAATCCATAAATGCCTCAGCGAGCCTAATGGGACTTTAGCGATCAAATATCATCATTTGTATACTTTCCGCATTATGGTAGGAACCCTTGAGAGCTTGCTTCTCCCGTTCTGTTCCTGTTAGAATTTTATTCTTAGAGTAAATTTACATCAGTCCCACTTGTGCCGTGGCCCAGGTTGTGTCTGCACTTTCATTATAAACCGTGTTTACTGAAGGTTTACAACTTGGCTGCAAAAACCAGCTGGCACAAAAACTGGAAACTTGGCATGAACTGTTTGGCATAAACGTTGCCCGGAAGCAGTTTTTCTATCTAAATCTGAGAAAAACAGGCTAGGTCATTTTCAAGTTATTTGTGTTATTCATGCATAAATAAAATGAAGCCTGACAGCTTCAAAGCTTTGTTTGCTTTGCACTCGTCAAAAAATAGATGCGATCCAAGAAAAGTAACATTTGGTAAACAAATACTCCATGATGGACTGTAAAAAAAAAATGAGGAGAAAAAAAGTGGGCTGGAGTACATGAAACAGAAAGGGAAAATGGAAGTGTTTCAAAAGTCACTTTGTGTCAGAAGGAGGAGATAGGAGATATATTATTAGATGATATGGCTTTGGGAGCCCATCTAGAGATTCCCAGGGACTCCAAATTAAAAGTGTAAACAAACAAAAGACAGGCTTTCACATAAAACAAAATTCTGTTAAAAACTGAGGCACAGGCCTTCCCTGGTGGCGCAGTGGTTAAGAATCCACCTGCCAATGCAGGGGACAGGGGTTCGAGCCCTGGTCCAGGAAGATTCCACATGCCACGGAGCACTTAAGCCCGCGAGCCACAACTACTGAAGCCCGCGCGCCTAGAGCCCGTGCTCTGCGACAGGAGAAGCCGCCGCAATGAGAAGCCCACGCACCACAACGAAGAGTAGCCCCGGCTCGCCGCAACTAGAGAAAGACCGTGCACAGCAACGAAGACCCAACAGAGCCAAAAATAAGTAAAATAAAATAAATAAATTTAAAAAATAAAAAAACTGAGGCACAGTGCCACCCAGAACTCAAGGTAACTAAATCTACGATAGTCACTCAAGAAACAAATGATTTTTAAATGTGTTTTCTAAGAGCAGTGGGCTATGCAAAAAAAATGGAGTAGATGGTAGAAAGAAGATGTGAATGGTACATTAAAATGTGTTGATTTGGGAACTTCCCTGGTGGTCCAATGGTTAACACTCTGCGCTCCCAATATAGGGGGCACGGGTTCAATTCCTTGTGAGGGAACTAAGATCCCTCAAGCCTTGCAGCACGGCTGAAAAAAAAGTGTTGGTTTTAAAAAACTAATGTCTATTGTTTGATGTCCAATGTCAACGTCTGGGGTCCCTTCACCCTTCTACATACTATCCAAAAAATTTTAAATTCAGTTTGTGAGCTTTGAATTCCAGCACCAGCACCAGCTCTCTTCAAGGGGAACGTGCTCGTCTCACCCTCTCTCCAAAGAAAGCCCTCCTGGCAAATTTAAAAGTCAGCCTTAATGTCAAATGATTCCTGACAGCGCTTGCATTGAGTTCTGTGCAGCGTGGGCAGAATGAACTTTCACTCTCGCTGTCCTATCAACGGGAGAAATACAACTAAGCCAATTCAAACAGAAAGTAAAAAATAAGTCAGAGAGGAAAGAATGCAGATCAGGGAAGAGGACAGCGAACCACGGGGCCCAGTCTGGGATGAGTGTTCTTTGAGGTGTCCCTGAGCGCAAGGAAGGTTTGCTTTGAGTGGGTGTAACTTTCACATGGGTTTTTAGCAGCTGTTACTCCTAGGATCAGATGCAGGAAAATCCAGACAGTTGTCCTTGGTAAGAAAATTGGTTTTAGGCGAACTGCGAGCAGAGATGGAATTCTATGGTTAGATAGGGGAAGAGTTTTGACTTTACCCGAAGACACCGTTTGGCCATCACCTGACCTGTAGGATCAGTGTAGTTCAATCCCACATGCTCATTGAAGCTACAGACACTCCTGGGCCACACCCCAACACTATTGGTCCCGAGAACCATCAAATTAGCCAGAGAAGCTCCAAGCTCAATGTCACTTTCTTCTAGAGCAGATGCTCCTGGAGTTCTCTACTTCAGAAAGAGTCCATGAAATCATTCACTTACCCTAATATCTAGATTGTTCCCATAACAATGCTGTGGCATCAAGGATTCCAACTCATCCCACGATTTGCAAACCAGTTTTTACTCCATGGAGAGTTCGCCTTCCTCACTGAGGAAATGAAGACGTACGAATAAACACACAGAATCTCCCAATTGACAAAACTTTCAATAAGAAGACTTTAAAAGACCCAGGGAGTGTTATCTGGGCCCCAGAGGCCAGAAACGAAACAAGTTCCCAGCCAGCAATAGGCCTCACGGAGACAAGAGGGTGAGGCCCCAAGTGTTTTCTCAGAATTCACCATTATTTCCCGGTGTTCTTTAAAGAAGCATAGTTGGCCTAACCTGACTGATTCTACAGTTAATTTCTTGAGGTCTGGGATGTATTTATTTCTGTATTCTCCATCCCCAGCCCAGCTCCCTACACCCACCAGAGCTTCAGTGAATAACTGCAGTGGAAAAGCAGTCAGCTGGGATTGATGCTGTGATTTGGTGAGTGTTTATACTTACAGACAGAGAGAGTGGTCTTTTGGTTTTGTTAAGACTGGAGGAAATGTCTGGAGTTTGCACCATCCACATGCAGGCGTGATTGTTTTGAAGTGTGTGTATCCCGTATCCACAAAGCTGGGGCTGACTGAAGAGGGACTGACTGCAGACCACGTTCAGAGAGCACTGACTGCTTCTAGAACAGTACGCTCTTCAACTGAGTCTTCTAAACCTCTGGGAGCCAACAGCTGGAGAAGCTACCTTTCGAGCTTGGATTTGGGCAATTAAATGATTAGTGATGGAAACTCCAGGAGAAGTAAGTGTAGGTGTGGACTAAGCTTGTAGGAAATTTCTGTATTTTTGTATCCAGGGATGCTGTGGGGAAAGGGTCTGGGAGCCTGAGAGGAAGCAGGGAGGCAGTGCAAGCGTGTGGAGGTGGTCCAGGCAAGACCCGATGGGGCCTGGGAGATGGGAACACTGTGGGTCAGAGTCAGGATGATCTTGCTGGTGGAGTAGCTGGGTGCTGGGAGAAAGGGGGTCCGGCCTAATTCCTCCAGGCGCCAGCCA
Organism: Phocoena sinus; assembly: GCF_008692025.1. NCBI lineage: Eukaryota > Metazoa > Chordata > Mammalia > Artiodactyla > Phocoenidae > Phocoena > Phocoena sinus. The sequence goes on from NC_045764.1 coordinate 26,872,392, forward strand.
TTGCAGGGACTGCTTCCTTATATTTCGTCCAGGTAGGTATGAATAGCTTCATTTTGTGGCTGACACAATCGAGGCTCCGATAGGTTAAGTCATGAGCCCAAAGTCATGATCTTGCAAGTGCAGAGGCAAAAATAACCCAGTTCTTTCTGAAAGCAAAACTCCAGTCCTTCCTACTTTGCTGTTTCTTCTTTTCTCCATTGTCAGTTCGGTTCCAAGAACTCACACTGGCACTTCACTTTCACTTTCACTTCCAAGGACACACTACACGATGTTGAGGAAGCGTGAAGAAAAGGACCACGAGGTTCCCTTTGGAGCATGGACGCTGGGCTGTCTTAATCGCTGACACAGCGAGTGTTTCCATACTCGGATTTCAAGTGTAGACAAGGAACATACATTTAGGCAACAGCAAAGGAGCAAAGGACTGCACCCCAGCTCTAGAGTGGACAGTAAGCAGCTGAGGCCACACATGCTGTTCTCATAGATGCCCTGCTCTGGCCCCCTCCGGTCTGCTGTGGAGATGAAGAGGGCCACAGACCCCATCAGATCGTGCTGAACTTCACTTCTTGACTCCAACTACGCTGGATTAAAAATATCATGCTTGGGCTTCCCTGGTGGCGCAGTGGTTGAGAGTCCGCCTGCCGATGCAGGGGACGTGGGTTCGTGCCCTGGTCGGGGAGGATCCCACATGCCGCGGAGCGGCTGGGCCCATGAGCCATGGCCGCTGAGCCTGCGCGTCCGGAGCCTGTGCTCCGCAATGGGAGAGGCCACAGCAGTGAGAGGCCCGCGTACCGAAAAAAAACAAACAAAAAAAACCCTCTGTTAACTTTCTCAGAAAGCCTCACCTGAATTCTGTGGTTCCCTCACCTGTTCATTTCTGTCTCAGTTCGCTCTAGCTGCTGTGACAAATACCACAGACCAGCCCTTATAAACACAGACATTGATTTCTTACAGTTCTGGAGGCTGGAAGTCCAAGATCAAGGTGGCAGTAGATTTGGTATCTGATGAGGACCCACTGCCTCGTTCACAGACGGCATCTTCTCTCTGTGTCCTCACCTGGAAGAAGGGGTGAGGGGCTCTCTGGGGTCTGCATTATAAGGGCACTGATCCCATCATGGGAGCTCCACCCTCATGACCTCATTACCTCCTGACACCATCACCTTGGGGATCAGGAATCAACACAAGAATTTGGGGGTGGGGGACACAGACACTCAGTCTATAGCAGTATGTCTATGTCAGTCCCCCCAGAGTGAAAGCTCTGAGGAACGCAGGACCACCGAACACCTCCAGAGGGTGTTATTCCCCAGAAGCCTAGGAGAGCAGTGCCCTATGGGAGTGTGAAGGCCAGCTGGGCCCCTGTCCTTAGTCCCTGGTGCAGTCTGGTTGAAACAAAGCTACTGGACATATTCAAGGATTGAACTGATTACAAAATAATTCCATTCTTGTGCTATATAATCACAATACCGTCTGGCTTAGTGAGAACAGGGTGGTTTAGGAGAAGTTGCATGTGGACTGTCAAGTTTGTTGGTGGCTCCAGCACAGGGCTTGGTAGCCCCACCTCACAGACACACAGAGACCAGTGACAGGGAATATGGGTGGTTTAGGCGTGCGTTCCGGCTGGATAGCATTTTAATGGCTTTATAAATTGCTTTATCCCCTTTTTGTAAGAGCATTACTAATGTGAAGAGGTCAGTTACATTTTTAGTTATGTTTTATTGCATTTTAGGGGGAAATTATAACTTACAGTCGTATTTGCAAAGTTGGGTGTTTTCAAAGGTTGGGGACGCCATGACTCAGAGATGTGAAGGTGACACAGGACTCAGATGCTCTACATGCTATCGTGGGAAGAGCTTCCAGCCTGCTGCGCATTTTTATCTAATTCCGGACTCCCAGACTCACCTTCTGCACAGGTGGCCTGTGGGCAGGGGCTGCAGGAGTAAAGGTGCGATGGCGTCAGCTCAGCCCTGCGATGTTCTGGGCCCTCCCAGCAGGGAGGGGTTGGGGCTGCAGGAGTGACCCACAGGCAGGACATCTTCCCTGTGTCACAGGATACAGGACATGAGAGGGTCACACGCTCAGCGGGCACCAGGTTCCAAAGGGCCCAGTCTTCGAACACCTTGGTCTCATTTCTCAGCAGAAGAGTCGAATCTAACTTTTAGGGAGTATCTACCACATTCAGTCACTGTTCCACTCACCAGGCACTTCCCATTTACACTTATGAATCTTCCCCCTGGTCTGAGGGCATTATTTCTCTTTAAAGATCAGAAACCTCTAGCTTACAGCATGGAGTAAATTCCCCCCTACCCCACACACCAAGAACAGCTGGTGAGACAAGATGTAAACCCAGGCCTGTAATTATCTGTGAGATGATGACGTCGAGGATGATAATGGACATTTACTGAGCATTTGCTGTATACATATGACATGTAAATTGCAACAACGACTGTATGAAGTAGTACTATTATTACCCCAACTGTCCAGGTGAGGAAACTGGAGGGTCCAGGGCCCAGAATCACCAGTGTTAGTAGGTGATGTTGTCCAATTAAAGCCCACTCCCCACACAGACCCTGGGAGCAGACATCCCCAGAGCCACGGCACTGCCCCAACATCACACCAGGGCCCAAACCCTTGGAGGCTCCTGGGGGAGCACAGCTGGGTCTTCTCTGATCTGGGGTCAGATTTTCTATGCACTCAACGCCTGGACACAAAGGAAGTCCAGGAAACCACCTTTCAAAGCTAAGAGGGGGGATGCTGTGGGTGGAGAGCTAGTTCATCCTCCCTTCCCTGCGAGCTGGTGGAACAGAGAGGAATGAATAAGGTTGGTGGTATTTTCTTCAGAAAAATGCCTGGTGAGTCAATCTGCCTGCCCTGTCTCACTGCCCTCCAACCACACCTCGTGCAGTGCCCAGGCAGCCCTGCATTCCCACCTCAATCTCATTTACTGTGCTCCCTTTGAGCCCTGATGCTGTCCTTGGCTGTTACAAATCCCAAAAGGATACTAAGCCTTCGGAGCTCAGTCCAAATGCTGCAGACCTGGGATCATTCCTGAGCCTCCCCTGGAAGGACATCTTCCTTTAGCCCCCCAAGGCATTGTGCTGGCCCTTCTGTGCTTGTTCACTCTCACTGTCACCCAGCTTTTTTGTCTCCCACCACTTTTCCCTGCCCCTCGGATGTAGGTCATTGTTTACGTGTCTTTCCTTCTCCTGGACTGTGGATCCCCTGGTGCAAAGAGCACATCTTACTCGTCTCACCCCTCAGTGTGCCTTGAATGATAGCACAGAAACGTGTTCCATGAATGTTTGCCGAGGACGATGAAATGAAGTGTGGGAGAAGCCATTCTCTCTAGGATGGAGCAAACATGTCTTTCCTGCCCCAAGAAGGAGGTATGTTTGTAAAACTCCTTCAACATGAATTAATGGAATTGTAATTCAGAGTTAAGACATGTCTTCCTAGAGAGATCAATCACATCAAAGCCTTGTTTTTGAACCTAGCAGGGCGCAGCTTTTGCCTAAGGAGAGGCAAACTCCCCAAAAAGGAGCATCCAAGCAACTTCATTTTATTGATCTTGGATGTCACTACTGCAAAAACATTACAGCTCTCTGAAGGTTCCAATGATGGTTAGCTTTTTTTAGCAATAAAGTATTGTTAAATTAAGGTGTATACATTGTTTTTTTAGACATAATACTATTGCACACTTAATAGACTACTGTCTAGTGTAAAAAAAACTTTTATGTGCACTGGGAAATGGAAAACTTTGTGGGACTCACTTTATTGCAACATTTGCTTTATTGCTGTGCTCTAGAACCAGACCGCAATATCTCTGAGGTCACCTATATGTATATCCTAATTTTTTTGATATACCTTCTACTCTCCCTCTCTTTCTCTTTCTCCTCATCCCAGCTCTTTCCTGCCCAGAACATCCTGTACCACTCACGATCCTGTCCTGTGAGGTGACTTGGAAGGAAGTAGGGTTTCTACATTGATGTGGAAATCTACAGGCTACAAAAAGCCCTTTATTTTGAGGGCTAGCTAGACATTTGCCACGTTATAATGTACAGTTGCTGTTTTTCTGCTGGTATCCTTTTCCCTCCTTAGACTAACCTCTTTGAGAATTCCCATGTCTTATCTTTGCATCACCCAGAGTAGAGTGACTATTCAGTCAATAGATGAATAAATTGCATTTATAGATTTTCAGTGTCTCCGTGATGTATCTTTTCAAGATGTAAACAACGTATAAGTTGCATATGGAATCCATTATATTCAAGTTTACAGTTTAAAATGGAAATAATTTAAGTATTAAGACATGTAAGTATGGATTTAGGAATCATTTCTTTTGCTGTTGTTTCCTTTGGTGGTTTCCTTTTAATCTTTCATACATAATAATTGCTTAGTCTCTGAGTATGATGAGACTTTGTATGCTTATCTATACCTTTCTATTTTTATCATGAATCCCACTGTAAACTCATTGCAAAACACAAAGGAATCAGGGCCAAAATGAGGCAGAATTCCGTTAAATTGGGGATAAGTGGATAATAGGAACCCAAGACCAAAATGCACTTCATGAGTTACTGTACTTATAGTGAATGATCCTCGGGCAGAGCATGGAGTGCCGGGCACAGAGCAAGCTGTCCTCCGATGGGCAGTTACAACCAGGCATTGCTGGATTTAAAATATTATATTAAGCATATATGCATGTGTGTGTGTGTGTGTGTGTGTAAATGTGTACACACATGCTGATATGTGCATTTATTTTTTCTGGAAAAATAATCAAGAAAGAGGAAAGAATAAACAGCTGTTACTTTTTTGGGTGAAGAAAACTGAATAAAGAGAAAGCTTATTTTATAGCTGTCCACTCTGCTTTAACGTTCCACATGAAGGTCATTTATTTCTCATTGCTAAAAATGTCAGCAGAAGTTTTCCTGGTGATAGAATCAATACCCACTTTTTTCTATATACATCTCGATATTAAAAATAAAAACAAGTTATTTTAAAAAAACTAAGTTATGGCGTTTTTAGACTTAGATCAATAGATAGGTATATCAAGGCAGAGAGTTTGCTTTCACGTTCCCTATATTTCTAAAAGTTTAAACCAGTAAGTTAGCACTTTGGTTGTACTTTCTAGATTGGCATCGCTATGATTCTCACTAACTTGAAGACATCTCGTTCTGTGGAGAGCAGACTCCCCTTCTTGACGGTCTGAGCTGGAGGCGGATGGACTTGAGTCCTCAATGAGGGGGGCCGTGATGCCCTCTAAGTTTTCAGTGTGATTAGCCGGGTCCCACTGCTTATGCGAATCACAGGGAGGGCAAAACACTTTGCTAGGTTTCCAGCACCTTTATTACCAGGTCATGTTACAGTTTGTGTGCTAAATGCACAAAAGCTTGTAACCATTTCTGCCGCCATTCTGCACACCTATCAGCTGACAAAAGTGTGAAGGAAACAGGATGCCCAGAGCACCGTCTGGTCCCCCCGGAGGCCTCTGCAAGTCAGCAGCAAGGAGGCTTTCCAGCTATGTTTCCCTCTTACCCAGTTTAAAAGTGAAGACTGGGAGACACTCAGGAAAAAGCAGTTGTTGATGTGCTGTCTTGTTAGGAAACCCCCGCCTGCTGTTCACCTCATCTATGCTCCCAGCACTGAAAGGTCTGAGAATTTTCATGTTTCCAATGCCCCAAATGTACCATGTCACATCGTGTCCTTCCTCAAATGAAGGTCTGCACCAGAGGGAGGGATGGCTGGGAGTTTAGTTGTCTTGGAAACATGTTATTTCTTTGAAAATATAATACAGCGTTTGAGGCAGTGATGGCAACATCTTGTATTTTTCATGTCCCTCAACTTAAATTTTCTAGTGAAGCGTCTCCTCTTCTGTGAATCCTCAGCTGTGCGGCTCACCTGGATACCACATTCTAGAAAGTGAAGGGTCTCCTTGGGCCTAGATTCATTCTTCTTTGAAAGGAACGGTTTGTGTGTGGAGTGGCTTCTCCCCTGTTTACTGCCATTCAAGACGGGATGGCTTCCCTCAGCTGTAAGGATAGGCCATGAGCCAGGGTGTTCATTCAAGACACACTTATACATCATCAAGTCAGCATCCAACCCTCACTGGGCTAATATGAGCCCTAAGATGGGTGGGGATTGGTAAAGAAGCAGGAAATATCTCTTTCCCAGATCCTGGAATTCTAAGGAGATCATCCTTTGTGTCAGATGGAGAAAACATGTCTAAAACAAAGCCAGCGTTAAATGAAGCAGAATTGCAGGATAAAAATAGAGAAACAGAGTTGCAGTGACATGCTAGAGCTCCAGGACCCGGCTGTACTAAGCGCTACCCACCCTGGACCTTCCACGTCACACGAGCCCACGTGTTCCCTTCAGTTTCATACAGACTGAGCACATTTCCTCATGGTAACTCTAAGACTCCTGACAAGCGCCCTATGAATTTTTTCAAACCATATGTTGTAGAAATCACATGAAAATAAGAAACTCAGGCTATTTTTACAAAGGGTTGATATCAATCATGCAAACTGCCTACTATCCACTTATCACTTCTTCCATTCATAATACAGAAAATGAATACCCTATTTTCGGAATAACTTTGAGTTCTTATAGGGTTCTTCTAATTAAATCATTATTCAGTTTAATTGAAATACCACAAGCACATTGATTTGTCAAGAAGTCAGTTCCCATTATTATAGTATTAATTTTTTAATCAGACTGATAATCTGGGCGATTAGCTTCTTTCTTTTTTGGCGGTGCTGTGCAGCTTATGTGATCTCAGTTCCCTGACCAGGGATTGAACGCGGGACACGGCAGTGAAAGCACCAAATCCTAACCACTAGACTGCCAGGGAACTCCCACGATTGGCTTCTTCAAAGCAAAAATAGAAAGTAAGTCCCTGAATTTCTGGGTTGAAGCTACCATGTTGACTATTAATCGCAGGTGGCATCTATCCACTTGGATTCATGACTTCTAGAATCTTAGGTGCCTAGTTCAGGAGTACTTCATCGGCATGCAGAGATGGACGAGTTTGCTCCACAGAAAAAGGGACACTTTCTACCCAGCCCCAGCGTATCCCTGTCGAGAGCAATGCCAGACGATGTGTCGCCAGGAAGCATCCTTTTGGTGGGAGTGGGGTGTAGGCAAGGACAGTAAAGTTCTCATAAAGCTGCCAGTGAAACGGATGTGAGGGCTCAAAAGCAGAGCGTTATGTTAGCAGAGAAAAGGAAGATCTTACCTAGATAAGAGGGAAAGATCGTGGGAAGCATGTGGCAACCCAGTTAAAAATAAAATTAAAAGAGGGACTTCCCTGGCCGTCCAGTGGTTAGGATTCCTCGCTTCCACAGCAGGGGGCGCGGGTTCCATCCCTGGTAGGGGAACTAAGATCCCACGTGTGGTGTGGCCAAAAAAAATTTAATAAAATTAATTAATTACTTAATTTAATTAAAAGGGATTAGAAGTAGATTTCCTTTATGGATTTACTTGGACATTTTGTCCATCAAAGCACAATCACCCCGACAAATAATTCACATGTGTTTCTATAGATGTAACGCAGATGCCAAGGGCAGGAAGGTGGACTGAGGGAAGAGGACATGTTTACATGTGAAATAGAGTTGGTATGTAGAGTGGACTGTCCGATACAGAAGGAAAAAAAGGAAGAGAATACGTAGCGATCTCCTTAAAACTGTTGCAGCTGCAGTCTCAGATGTTTTTGAAAATATTTTAGCAGTTTTGCTATTAAGACAGAGAAAAATACTGCTACATGCAATCTTGTTTGAGTGGAATTAAGCCCCCCTTTATAAACACAATTCATTATACCAAATCCTGGGCTTCCCTGGTGGCGCAGTGGTTGAGAGTCCGCCTGCCGATGCAGGGGACACAAGTTCGTGCCCCGGTCCGGGAAGATCCCACATGCCGCGGAGCGGCTGGGCCCGTGAGCCATGGCCGCTGAGCCTGCGCGTCCGGAGCCTGTGCTCCACAGTGGGAGAGGCCACAGCAGTGAGAGGCCACCGCGTACCGCAAAACAAACAAACAAACAAACAAACAAAAACATTATACCAAATCCCATGCTCAGAACTTCTTTGACACAAGAAGCCATCAGTGAACCGGGAGATGTCACCAACTTCCCATCTTCTGGTAAAGCCAGTTAGTTTGTTCTAACACAGTATGTCCTTCCAGCAAAATATAAAATACATACACTCTTCAGAGTTCAAGAATTGCATGATTTATGCACAGCATTTCAAAAGAGAAACTTTAATAACACTTCCAATTAGTAAATATTTTGCTTTTCCTAACTCGTTCCTAGAAGGACTGAGTTATGGATCATTCTCCAAACACTTTTTCCCATTTCTTTATCCAGTTGCTGGGAACCACGTCTATTCAGAAAGTCCCTGCTGTGCATGTATGCAGAGCAGATAGAACCGAGTTATTACAAGCGCTGTTTGCATATGCTGTGTGTAGCTCCATTCTGGCAGTCTAATAATAGCAGAGTTTCAGAAGCTTAGGTATATTCTTGGAGTGACCCAATTCACTCAATCACTCCCCAGATACAATGCGAGGCTATTGAAGGGTCTGGGACCCTGGCGGATTTGAAGCCTTTGTCCGAATTTCAGGATGTCTTTGTCCCGATAACAATGGGTGCCATCCCACATAATGCGGGGCCATTTGTACAACTGCCTGCCCAAACTTCCTGTTTGGAATGAGGCGGGGAGGTTTCTGAAAAGCCTGGATAGGGTAGTGAGAAAGTAAAGCGAACAATGCTGGATTTCCAGGATTTTCTCTCGAAGATGTGTGGGGACTGAGGGAAATGACAATGTCCCACGGAGCAACACACATGGTTAAAACTGAGTTTACATGTCTGTGAACTCGCCAAACTCCTGCAGAGCCAGGCCCACGACCTAACGCAGGTGGCCTGAGCCATTTCCTAAGCTCCCAGAGCACCTGCCGATTCTCTGGAGATTCCCTCAAAGACCATTATTTATCAAAACAGAAGAGAGGGTTTTCTCCAATTCTTGGAAATACCTTTTTGCAGTTTACATTAATTTGGCATGCTCTTGAGCTCTCATCCTAACTGTATTATTTCAAAAAAAAAACAACAACAACGCTGAAACCTGTCAAGTGAAGGAAAGAAAGCAATATATCTTCTTAACAAATTGTAGGTGAAGAATCGTGCAGTCCTGGCATTTGCTAATGGGGCTCACACGGAGATGTCCCCTCCACACACACCCATCCTTCTCCTCCCTGCAAGCACTGAGCCCACAGAGGGGCGTGACAGGGGCTCGGGGTTCGAGCATTGGCTGGAAGGGTCTCAAGTCCCAGCTTGTCACTGATGCGCAGCCCTGAGGTCCTGAGCAACTTATATGACCTCAACGAGCCTCTGCTTCCTTCTTGCACAAGATAGTGCCTTGCACTTTGGACCAAATACATAGAGCACGTCATGGTTCTACCCACTGGAAATGGATGGAAGGGATATTTCTCCACCCAATTCTCCTTAGACTCTTGGACTGGGTTTAAGTAACAATCCCATGACATCTGAGTATTTCCAGCAGAGCTTTCCAAAAGAACTTTCAAACAATCTAAACACTTTTGAAGGGAGACGTTTATACTACAATTGTATTCGTCTCTGAGGAGGGTCTGGGTATTATATGGAGAGCAAGTAAGCCTTATCTGTGGTTTGCTGATGCAGCACAAAGAGGTGAAAAAAATTATTTGGCAGTTTTCTTTTGGAAATAATACAGTTAGGATGAGTGCCTAAGAACATGCTAATGGTACAAAATATACTCTTATTTGCTAATAACTCTAACACTAGTTCATAATTATTAAGCAGTTAGAACGGGAAAGACACTGCTCTTCATTTTAGGTGTTTTGTTTTTGGTTTTTTTTTTTTTTTTTTTTTTGCGGTACACGGGCCTCTCACTGCCGTGGCCTCTCCCGCTGCAGAGCACAGGCTCCGGACACACATGCCCAGCGGCCACGGCCCACAGGCCCAGCCGCTCCGCGGCATGTGGGATCTTCCTGGACCGGGGCACGAACCTGTGTCCCCTGCATAGGCAGGCGGACTCCCAACCACCGCACCACCAGGGAAGCCCCTGCTCTTCATTATATATGCAATATTATTCACCATTCCTCGGAAGGACAAGACATGATTTTCTTGATAAAACAAATGAGAAAACAGAATCAAATGAGTTAGCAGACTCTTTTTTTTTTTTTTTTTGTGGTACGCGGGCCTCTCACTGTTGTGGCCTCTCCCGTTGTGGAGCACAGGCTCTGGATGCACAGGCTCAGCGGTCATGGCTCACAGGCCTAGCTGCTCCACGGCATGTGGAATCTTCCTGGACCGGGGCACGAACGTGTGTCCCCTGCATCGGCAGGCGGACTCTCAACCACTGCGCTGCCAGGGAAGCCCGAGTTAGCAGACTCTTGATCTTGGACAAGAGAGGCGAGACCGTTGGACGTGGGCTAGCAGCAGGCACTCAGATGACATTTTTTGATTATAAGGTAATTCTACATAATACTTATTTCACTGATGTGATAAGTAAGGAGTGTCACATTGAGTGAATACATTTCTCAGCCTCACCTAGATAGAGGTGGATGCAAACCCAACTCCAACCAAAGATTTGTGGCAAGCTTCTGTGTCCTTCTTTACTCCCATTGTGCCATCACGCAGTTTCAGAACCCAATAGAATAACAACGACAATCCCCTGGCGACCTTGGGCAAGTGATTTAACCTCGCTATTCCTCAAGCACCTCATCTGTAAAATGGGCTCATAATAACAGCCCCCACTGGAGTGGGTATTACGAAGACCAGATGTACTGAGTTGATGCTTTCAAAGCTCTTCTAGCAGTGCCTGGCACATAAGTGCTCAATAATTTGTAGCCTATCCATTGATTATTAATGATCACTCTCCCATCTGTTCTGAATGGAAGTCCCATCCAGGATAAAGAAGCCCAGAATTCGAGTGCTGAGTAAACGGTGAATTGTGATACAGTCCAGGCCCCAGCCCTGAAGGAGCTGGCTGGCTATCCTACGTCGCGCAGATCATTGTCAGTCTCCCCCAGACTTAGGCTGCTTTGCATTCTTCTTACTTCCTCCTTCTTGGCTTTCTATGGAGGGAAACATGGTCAAAACCAGCTTCCGTGCATTGAAGGGCAGGCTGATCTGCTCTGGTTGCTCAGCCCCAGAAACCTTGGCCTCCCGGTCAGCTGGTGTTTTTGTCACTTTCTCTGGAAACACTAGGGTGTCTCTTCTCTTCCAACGTTCGCACCTAACAAATTCTTTCTTTTCTTGGTTTTTCACTGTTAGGATTTCATCCAGAGTACATCTGTGCTCATTCCATTGGTAAAATTGTATTTTAAGATGTTCCCAGTTTGTTTTTTAAAGAACCTGTGTCATCTGGTTACTACACGACAGGCAGCGTGCTGGGGAGAAGATACAAAGGGAAATAGGATGAAATCCTTTGGTTTGCAGTTTTCCCCATCTGGAAGGGGAAACAGACATCTTCACAGACAATTGAGACAAGGTGAGTCCTGTGACTGCAAATGAATGTCCAGGAAGTGCCGAGTGGGTGGGTAGCATCATTCTAGGAGCCCCACACCCCTGACTAATGCCCATGGGCTGTTTTACTGCCGCCGCAGCACAGAGAACAGAAAGATGAAGGTCAGGGCACCTTTTCCTTTCTCCCGCATTCTCTGAGAACTCTGGGCCTTGGGCCGGGTAAGCTTGACCATGAGGAGGAGACTCAGGAGAAGGACTGGGACAGAATGACTCCCAGAAGGAGAAACCCACCAGGCAGGTGCTCAGTCCCCGCAGGACCCCTGCAGCTCCCACCCACATCTTCGCTTAGCGTCTGTGAACCCGGTGGTTGCACCACTGAAGTCCCCGCTCAGATTGTCATCTCCTGCTCACTGATCAGAAGTTGTGCAAGCCAGCAGAACAGACAGAGAAGCTCATAAAAGTCCCCCCTACACGTGGCCACTAGCTCAAGGAAAGAAAGATGTGCCTTCTCAGGGACAGAGACAGGCACAATGTCTCAGGGACACTGTCTCCTACAATTTCATATAGTTCCCATCGTTGGCCCAGAGAGAAGAGACCAAGCTTCTGTAACATCGTCTGTAATGCCTGCCCCCCACCATCCCACCCTGACTAACCCACCAAGAACGTCCAGAGGGAAAGGGGCGAGGGGCTAGTTGGTTCTGTAGTATTGGGGGTCAGGTGGCGGAGCTAATGCTGCCCAGAGACAAAGGATTAAACCTTCACAATCAGGAGTTCGTCTTTAGTTCAGGGTTGAGCACATACAGCCCATGATGTTCACACCTGATTTTAAAACTGAGTCAGGAGAGAAAATGATGCAGGGAGATGCCCGTGGTGGTCCTCCCGTCAGTCTTCTGAGCCGGTCAATGTGACATTGCTCCAGGTTTGAAACAACTTGTCTGAGGTCCTAAAAGACACACAGGCTCATGATCACTTGGGGGTGTTTCTCCCTCCCTCTACAGACAGATTGTGTGCCCTGCACACAAGGTAAGATTTCATCAGCAAGTGGAAGGCGTGTGATGTAAAGCATGTCCACAAGGGAAGAATGGTCTTTTACTGGCAATCTGTGGGCACTCCTGAAAAATGCTCGTCTGTGATAAAATTATTAATGCTTTCACATCAGACAAAAGTTCCTCGTTCATACCCGGGGTGAATATTAGCTGTCATATTTTTTTCTGCTCAGGATTTTGATAGAACCATGCAATAATATCCAAATTATTCCATGTTTACATACGGCAGGTGTCAAGCAGCGTGTGTGGAATTATTGCATTTAGGAAGAGATATTAGAAGTGGCGAAAGCATAATGAAAACTGTAGATTGAAACATAAGTTTCTTCAGCAGTTTTATGTGCCGTTGACAAAAAGGCAGGTGGGAGAAATGACTCCAAAAGCAACCCCAGACTTCACTCTCCTGTAACAATGTTCCTCTTAGGGACAAAGTGAAAGATGAATGAAGAAATCACTGGAGAATTAGCTAAAGGAAAGCATATTTACAAAACTATTGTAATTAATGCTGTGGAAATCATTTCTGAGAGTGTGAAAAATTGGGACTTGCCTGGTGGTGCAGTGGATAAGACTCCACGCTCCCAATGCAGGGGCCTGGGTTCGATCCCTGGTCAGGGAACTAGATCCCACATGCTGCAACTAGGAGTTCACATGCTGCAACTGAGGAGCCCACCTGCTGCAACCAGATAAATAAATAAATGAATAAATAGTGTGAAAACTTAATGTGAACACTCCTGTGTGAAGATACATTGGACTACAATTTTAAGTCAAGCTGACCTTTCAAAGACAACCTAATTACCTATTTGAACAACAGGAAAAAATAGAACATGCCAAATGGCAGAGTAGGTGTTTAGCCTTCGTCTAAGGAGGCAAAATGGACTTGAGCAATTATTTAATTGAATCCACTCAATATAGCTCATTTCGACCTAAAAGAACTCTCTCCTAAATAGCAGGTTATCTGTCTTAAAATTGTCAGGATGATTGCCTCAGATCTCCAAGTTGCTTTACTATTCATCTACACCTAAATCGATGTTTGATGGATTCTTTCTCAATGCGTTTACTTTAATTTAATATAAGTATTTATTGAGTACCTATTTTGTGCCTGCCACTAAGAGATGCTCTTAGATAATGACCCTTTCCTTATAATATCTAAGATTTTTCAAGAGGTGTGCCAGCCTTCCACAGCCTGCGTCCACAGTTACCACCTCTTCCCGTCTCAAGCCCATGGCGGTCCACCTTATCTAGCCGCCTTGCCTTTGCTCATCTGGTTACAGCTTGGACCGCTATTTCTGCTTTAAATGAAGCAACATGTGCTGACATCCCCTTCCAGGCTCAGAGGAAATGTCACCCTTCACAGGGCCTTCCCTGATAGAGTCCTTCTCTGCTTAATCTTTCAGAGCAGTTTCTGAGGACAAGGTGTATTCACATGTGTTAATACTGCCCAAGATACATTAGATTTAAAAGAAATCATAGAAGTGAGTGCAGGTTCTTTTCTGCACAGAGCTGCCCAGACCCATCCTCTGCCCTCTTGCCCTGTGCAGCCCTGGGAGGTGCCAGCTTGTCATTCTGGCCACGGGAAGGGACCAGGGATGGCTGAGGAGGAGAGGGAGACACCGGGGGTTTCTTCCCTGCTTTGGTACATCGCCCATGGCAAGAGTTGGGTGATTCCAGGGGCCTTTTCTCCATGGCTCCACCATTCACTGGGCTCCTCCACTAAACCAAGACTTCCTTTGTCCCTCCTGCAGCGGGAGGAACAGCTCCCTGCCTCGGTGTCCCAGGGGGTCTCACGTGCCTCATTCTCACCCACCACCAGGAGTCACTGGACCGAGCTTCAGCTTTCCAATGTATTTTAAAGTAGTTTAAATGACATGTCATGACTTTTATCCTTTCTTAGAGATCGTTCCAAAACCAAAGACGAAATATACTTTTTTTAAAAAAACGATAAAAATTGTAATCTTCTTATTACCATACAGGTTCATTGGATTCTCCCATGAATTCTAGATCATGATGGGATTTTGGTGATCTCATTTTTCCTGCAACTTGAAAAGTTTTGCTATTTCGTAATCCTAGAGATTACATCATTATCACTCATGCTTAAGCATCAGTTATTCCCAACAGTGCTTTAAAAACATGAAAACAATGAGAAATGGAGGAATGAGGGGAGGCCTAGGAAGTAAGGCAATTGTAAGACATGCCACCATCCTTCAGCTGTCTTATTGCAGAGTCTGAAGCCCTGCACACTTTCCGTCTTCTGGCCTGCTTTAGCTCTCACTGGTCACAGCCGAGAATTCAGAATTTCTCCCCTTGCCCCTAACAGCTAAGAAGAGAAGAAGGAGGAAAGCCTTACACACTTATTAACCGGGAAATGGAAGAGACAGACGTGAGCACTCCGGACTCTAATCGTGACAGTAAAATTGATGCATAAGGGAAATCTCAGATTATAAACCTTCAAAGGATGATATTCTAGATGAATTGCCTTAAACTCAAGAGTCACTGAGCGATGGATAACACATATCGGGGTAAGGGGCAGGAAGAAATTTGGGAGGGGTTGAGGGAAGTGTTCTATAAGGTGACCGTGAGCATGTTTATGCTACACGTACCTTTGAAAAAGTTACGTGCAATAAATTGATGAATTTTATGATATGTGAAGTATTCCCCAATAAAAGTGGAATTACTGATGCTCTATTGCCACATAATAAATTCCCCCAAACAGAGTGGCATAGAACAGCACACACTCATTATCTCACGGTTCCTTAGGGTCAGGGGTCTGGGTGCAGCTTAGCTGGACCCTCTACCGTGGAGTCTGCAGACAGCAGCAGGCAGTGGCTGGGCTGTGGTCACCGGGAAGGGGCCACTTCCAAGTGGTCGATGACATATTCCAGTGCCTTGCAAGCTGTTTGAGGAGCCCACCTCCCCCCAGTTCCTCTCCATCTTGGGGGCTTGAGTCATGGAAGCATCAACCCAAGAAGGCAAGAGACCACTCCAGCAGGACAGAAGCCATAACTCCTGTGATCTAATCATGTGATCAAGACCCCAATACCTTAGCTGGGTTCTTTCGTTAGAAGCCAGGCAACAAGTGCAGCCCACCCTGCAGAGGAAGGGATTATACAAGTTCATGAATATACTTTTTCCCGGCTTTCTTGAGGTATTATTTACATGTAACATATGTAAGGTTAAGACGTGATGATTTGATACATGTATATATTGCAAAGTGATGGCCCCATAAGGTTAGTTAACACCTCCATCCCCTCATGAAATTACTTTTTTTGTTGTTATTGTTGTTGATAATACTTAAGATCTACTCTCTTAATAACTTCCAAGAACCAACAGGAAAGATGGTATTCTGGGATGAGAATTCTCTCATTTTGGTAAAAAGATGTATGAAAGAATTCTTTAATCTATTATGAAGTCTGTGCTCTGGAGTTTCTTTGTTACACAGAAGTTTTCTCTGTTAAAATTCATCTTATGACTTATGGTGATGTTATTTTTTGTTATGCTTTTATTCTTACTTGTCAATTATTTGTAAACCATTCCCTGGTGGCTCAGTGGTTGAGAGTCCACCTGCTGATGCAGGGGACACGGGTTTGTGCCCTGGTCCGGGAAGATCCCACATGCCACGGAGCGGCTGGGCCCGTGAGCCATGGCCGCTGAGTCTGCGTATCCGGAGCCTGTGCTCCGCAACGGGAGAGGCCACAACGGTGAGAAGCCCACGTACCACAAAAAAAAAAAAAAAAAAAAAAATTAAAATATTTTAAATACAAAGGATCTATTGGCCCACAGTGGTCAGTGGTGAGGGTTGTTTTTCTAGGAGTGCAGAGGTTGACTGCCTGTACCTCTGTGAGCTGTTTCTTCCCTGAGATCTTCATTTGAATCATCTAGCCTGAATTACGTTTCCTTCAAAGACCCTGAGTAATAAAAACAATGTATATAGGGTTTTAACACATTTGTGGTCAGAAATAAAAATTAAAAAAACACACCCATGGGTTTCCCTGGTGGCGCAGTGGTTGAGAGTCTGCCTGCCGATGCAGGGGACACGGGTTCATGCCCTGGTCCGGGAAGATTCCACATGCCGTGGAGCAGCTAGGCCTGTGAGCCATGGCCACTGAGCCTGTGCGTCCGGAGCCTGTGCTCCGCAACAGGAGAGGCCACAACAGTGAGAGGCCCGTGTACCGCAAAAAAAAAATTAAAAATTTAAAAAAATAAAAATTAAAAAACGCACCCAGGGCTTCCCTAGTGGCGCAGTGGTTGAGAGTCCGCCTGCCGATGCAGGGGACACGGGTTCGTGCCCCGGTCTGGGAAGATCCCACATGCCGCGGAGCGGCTGGGCCCGTGAGCCATGGCCGCTGAGCCTGCGCGTCCGGAGCCTGTCCTCCGCAACGGGAGAGGCCACAACAGTGAGAGGCCCGCGTAACGCAAAAAAAAAAAAAAAAAAAAAAAAAAAACGCACCCAGTTTGGAAAATACCAAAAAGAACCAGGACTTGCAGCGAGACCATCCCACCACAAGCTGCAAACGGTGGCATAGGGAGGCTGGATGTTGGGAACAGAACTGTCCTGCACGTTTAGTGCACTTGGCTACAGATGCCCTGAGAGAATCACTTAGGGGACTTAGACGTCATCCTTGAACACTGAACACACATTTTGGTCAACACTTATGGAGACACAAAGCATCCACACCCTCCGTCTGGAAGTGGGTATCTTTCAAAATGATGCCAGGTTTGTCGGTTTTCTTGTGTTCACCCGCTCAGCTGCCCTGGGAATGTTTTCTTGCATAAGAAACAGGTCTTGACCTGTGAGGTGCTCTCTGGTACCCACCATTCCATCCGCTGTGCTTGGGCCAGATTCTGCCATCCCTCCTTCAGGACTCGGTCTGTACACAGGGCATGACCCACAAGTTCCTTAGGAGACTGTTTTTCATGATGACACAGATTTTAAAATAGGTGGAAAGAAAGGCAACCTGGCTCTGGAATAATGCACCTTCAGCTCTGGGTTTTGTGAGTCATTGTGGAACTCCTGATGGTGAAATCATGTTCGATCTTGAATGTTAAGGTAAGTGATCTCATTTTTCAAATATGGGAGCAGTTTCTTAAACTAAGACTGCATTCCATAAAATGATCCGAGGGACCAATTAGGTTGACGGGGAGCCTAAGGTGCTGTAGAATATCTGTGCAGCGATGACTTTTTAAACTGTTATTTGAAATGACTTCAGACTCACCCCCCCACCACTAATGAGCTGTGCCCGGCCGTACCCCTGACCTCCCCTCTCTGAACACCTGTTCCTTCCTCCACATTCCCTGCAGGATCCACTTCACAGGGCTTTGTAAAGACTAAACTAGAAGACAGATCTCTGTAGCTTGTTGCTGCTTTTCTCCCTCTCTTTTTCCTGTTCTTGCTTAAGAGAATTAGTCTCATTAAACAATATTGAAGAGGAAATTATCCCATTGTGGCCACTTCGGCCAAAGCTGATGGCTCTAAGGCTATAAAGTTCTCCTAACAATGTCTGCTTCCAAGGTATGTGGTCACTGACTCACGTCCATCCCCACAGGGCCGCAGAAGAAGGTCCCCACTTTGCTAATTTTACAGATAAAGAAACTGAAGAGGAAAACGACTGGTAATTTGGAAACGTAGCTGTCAGTACAAAATTGAATCTATATTTGTCTAAAAGGAATTATGTGCTCTAGCTAAAAAAAAAAAAAAGAGAGAAAGAGAGAGGGAAAGAAAGAAAGGAGGGAGGGAGGAAGAAAGGAAGGAAGAAAAGGGAAGAGAGGAAAGGAAAGAGAGAGAAGAGACAGAAAAGACAGAAATGAAAAGATATAAGGACAGTTGCAAAGGTAAGTGAGGATCCTAGCTAAGGACCACGTTCAACTATTATTCAGGTGGAAAAACCAGGCCATCGTTTCCATGGTATTCCACACAGAGGCTTATCTTTTCAATTCCTGCAGCAATGTGATCCTGGACTCCCTTACTCATAAAGATTTGGGGTTCCTCATTCCATTCAGAACAAATCCAAAGTCCTCCTCGGGCATCAAAGCACTAGGGATCTGCCCCTGTCTCTCTGCCCCGCCTTCTCTGCCACCTCTGCATCCATGGTCCTGCCCTCCCTGGAGCAGGCCCCCAAGCTGCACTGTCACTAACGTGACTTGTTCATTTGAAGAAGCCTTACCTTTAAACACCTGTAAAAACTCCCAGTCCTCAGGCTTGCCCCAAATCCCTCCTCAGGAGGTCTCTTCCAATCAGAACGCCTACCTCTCCCTCATCCCTACACTGATAACCTTGATGTTTTGTTAGGAAAAGGCTGATGGACCAGAGCTGGAGCAGAGCTGTTTCCATGTGCGTCTCCCGGGTCATTTGCTAGGAGTCCCTAGTTCACTCCCATGGGGCTGCAGATGATGCTTTGGATATGGCAGGAACCTAAGACACACTTCCCTGCCGTACTTTAACCTGATGACTCTGGATATATCCCTCCCAGCTTCAGTTTGGGGTCTGAGTTCTGGTCCATGTGCCCCATGTGTCTTATTTTCACCCAGCGCTCAAGGTGCTTTATCTAATTGTATCCAAATGCCTCCATGTCATCTTTGCTCGGATGTCTAACAGAGGCTTAAAATACTGCACGTCCATAACAGAAGCCTTGATGTCTGCAGAAAATGGTACTTCCTCTTCCATCTTCCCCATTACAGCAGACAATCCACCTTCGCCCTGTCACTCAGGTCAGAAAATGAGTCACCTTTGACTGCTGTCCCCTCCCACTCCATGATCATTCCAGCCATCTACGCTGTCTTCAAAATCCATCCCCATTCTGAACACTTCCCACCGCCCCTCCCCACTCCGTCATCCCCTACCCCCACTGTAGCAGTGCCCCAACCAGAATCCCTGCTTCTGGTCCAGCCCTGCAATCTCTTCACCACACGGCAGCACCTTAAACCAAAAGCAGAGCAGGTCACCTCCACAGAGAAGACCTCCTGCCCCTCACTCTGTGTCCTGTTATTTGGTGTTAGTGTTTTGTGTGTTTTCAACAGCAGTTATTGCTTCCAAGATTATAGACGAAGACACGGACTGTATCTGACTTACCATGGCAACCCCATCACGCAGTAATCACTTAATAAATATTCATCGACTGAATAAATGGATGTAACTCCCTCTGAACTGTGACCCACCAATCTCAGCCCCTCCCTGGATGCTGGTGGCCGGCCCTGCCTGTGGCTTTGCACATCTTTATGCTTTCTCCTGATATGATTTCCCTCTTCTTTCTAGAAATCCAATTTCTCTCCCATCCATCCAGACACAACTCCAATTCCACTTTTGAAGGAAAATCCTTCCCTGATAACACCGTGTCACAGCCATTTCCTCCTTCTCTGACACCTACTCCTCTTTATCAAAATCCCCTTATTTCTGCTCGTGAATCGTGTGCTATTTGATTTCAGTTCTCGTCCTTTTGAAGTTATCATCCACTAAGCTCGAATTGTCAGTAAAAGCTGAGTCAGAGGCTGGAGCCCATTCCTCCATTCCTAAGAAATTCAGGAGAAAAATATTTACTGAGAAGGGTTATTAATTATTTTAAACTAGCATAAATCCATGCCCTGCCTTTTAAATACTCAGAAGTTAACTGGTGACTAGGGAGTTGTCATTACCAAAGTTCTCTGAAGCAGTATGATATTTTGGTCATTTAAGACCTTCTTTCGGCTTCTGTTCTGCTATGAATAGAAGACAGAGAGGAATCAGGGGAAATAAGCAAAGAAGGGACTTTCCATGAAGAGGGTTCTTAGAAAAGGCTCAGAGCCCCTCCACCCTCCCCACCCCCACTTAATGACCCCTGATAGCCCCTCCCTACAGGGAGGCTGGAAACCTCCCTGAAGGCCCTCATGGCTTGTTGAATGGACTTGAGCTTATGACAGTCGTACAATGTGTGGATCCCTAAACCCACAGAAAGGGTCCCACTAAAAGTTTAAAATTTCCACATTATGAACAAGTATACAAAATGCAAACATAAAAGTCAAGATGTAGTGGGAAGGAGAAATCCAAATAAATTATGTTACAAAGCTGACAAATACCACAAACTTCGCAAATTCCAGAAGAATCCATTATATTTGACTCATTAATGGCCTGACATAGCTAACATCACTCCATAAGATTTCTTG
Source organism: Phocoena sinus (assembly GCF_008692025.1). Classification (NCBI taxonomy): domain Eukaryota; kingdom Metazoa; phylum Chordata; class Mammalia; order Artiodactyla; family Phocoenidae; genus Phocoena; species Phocoena sinus. Next base: position 26,893,044 of record NC_045764.1, read on the forward strand.
CTTATCTCTTGAATTGCCTCTTTATGGCAATGATTTTATAACATAATTTTCTAGAGGTGGTAGGAAGATAATCCAGTCTTCCTCTAGCACATGTCATCAAAACTAGTTTTTTTTTTTTTTATTAGCTTTAGCTTAGAAAAGTTCTTTTCAGCTTCACAACTCCTAGTTGATAATAGCAGGTAAATATTTTACATTTCTTATCAAATTTTGGACAACCTCTATCAACATCTTTAACCTATAATCTGTAAAAATTCCGGGGCATTTTGTGTTTTCTTACAGAATAATTAATTGTACATTACCTCTCAATACTTCTGCTAGAAACTCACCTCTCCCTTTTACTGAATGACCACTTTCAGTCTGATCTGAAAAATTTTTATACCACTTACTTCTCAACGTGAGAATAATTTCTATCAATGTCACTGCTTGTTACCGATTGCTTTTGTTTCATATTCTGTTGATTTTTATCTGAATTTTCCCTCTCAGTTCTTTTGTAAATAAGTTTAAAGATAACCTTTAAATAAAGGTACCTTTTAAATTCATAAAATCAGAAGTCTGGAATTTCTGATTTGATTGAAACATTCTGAAATGGCTTTTCAAATCACTGTTAAAATGGCATATTCCCAGCCTAACTTCCCCTCAGCCAGGTCCCAGAAATTCCTGTAGCTCCCGCCACTGGCTGGCACAGCAGGGCTGCAAAGTGGAGATTCTGGAGGGGAAAGAAACAGCGTCTTAACCAGTGTGGTTGTGTCCCTTCTGAGAACCATTCTCAACATATGACCACGTGAGCTCACCCTGAAGCCTGAAACTTCTTTAGCTTCGTGGAAAATCCACATCAGCAAAGATCGTCTTTCACAAAGCACAGGAAAATTTAAATGACAATTATCTGCTTCTGCTGCCTGGAGATGAAGAAGGCTAGAGAAACACCACAAGACTCTCCATTAAAATTCTAGACCCTTACAACTTTTTAAAACCTACGGCAAATCAAGCAAACGGCCACGCGGTTCATCAGTACAGGACCAACTGCACGGCGTATCAGCAGCTTTAGAAGCATCTTGCCTCCAGCACTTTCCAAATGTGCATTTCTTGTGGTTTAAAGCAAATGCATACTTCACTGGCTCACTGATTCAGCCAGTTTTTCATTCTCGGTGCCTTCCTCTGTGTCAGGCACTAGATTCCGACTGATGGAAACAATACAGGACACGCTCTCTGAGGGATCAGACTCCAGCCAGGGTGACAGGAAAGGCCACATGGACAACACCCCGTCAGAATAAGTGCCTGGAGAGCTAAGTGTGGCAAAATCACATGGACGTGGGGCCTGGAGGTGGGAGGGGGAGGGGCAGTCTTAGCCCTGGGCAAACATCTGAGCCTTCACTAGCAAAGTAAGGCAAAGGTCATCAAAGAATGACATGCGGGGCTTCCCTGGTGGCGCAGTGGTTGAGAGTCTGCCTGCCGATGCAGGGGACACGGGTTCGTGCCCCGGTCTGGGAAGATCCCACATGCCGCGGAGCGGCTGGTCCCGTGAGCCATGGCTGCTGAGCCTGTGCGTCCAGAACCTGTGCTCCGCAACGGGAGAGGCCACAGCAGTGAGAGGCCCGCGTACCACAAAAAAAAAAAAAAAAAAAGAATGACATGCGTGGCCAGGAAAACGGATAATGGCTGGGAACCTTATGGGAGGACTGACAGCATTCATAGTTAGCGTTTATTAAAATACACACTAATTGGGTGACTTGCCCAGCGTTACTTTTTTGACTCATTGAGCATACTCTGGAGTGTAATACCCTTAATCTGTGACGGTGATTGCAGTTCATTGTGAACCTAGCTACTTGGTTACCTTTTCTAGTTGGGAGATGAAAAAACAAAGCCATACACAGTCTTTCACCTCAATTACGCCCCAAAGTAGGAAAAGCAGCAGAGAGAGAAAGAGAGAGAATGAATGATAGGAAGGTAAGAAACGAAATAAAACACGTAATGGAGAAATGAGTCAACAGTCCAGAGAGAGTGATTTGCATTGAAAGAGTTGAACAATAGCTAACAAGCATCCCCCACTGGACACCATCCCAGGCCGTTTAATTTCACTTGTCTTTAGAATGTCAGGGGGCAACAGCAAATTGTATAACTTATATTTCCCTTTTAGAATTTTCTGTCCTAGTTGATAATTCTGAACATAGTTTCAATGGTGAACAAGAGCCTAAAGACCATTTTTTCTTTTAACAAAAATGCTATTTTTGTCTAATTCACTGCCATTATAATAACTCCCCACCCGTGAACCACTTCTCATTTAGTCTAGATCTGAATATGTGCAAATGACCTACAGCCCACTCTTCCCTACGTTTTCAAATCATTTTATGGTAATTCCTTACACATGTTGAATTTTTAGAGACAGTGAAGCCCCCATAGAAAGCCAGTGGGCCGAGGCTGGAGGCTGGGTGCTTGCTCGGCCACTTTTAAGGAGAGGGTCAAGCAAAGTAAAGAGTTGATTCCTGAGGTGGAAACACTTTCAGTTGCTGAGAGCACAATGAGATGAGATCCAGTGAAACCCAGTATTTGCCAGGCAAGAAAGGATTCTCACCAAAACCTTATTTCTCTTTGAAATATTAAGATAGAAATCAAAAAGAAGATTCAAATGGATGACCTGTTCTCTTCTGAAGGATAATTAGTTGGTATGAATTCAGTTTTCAGGAAGATGTATGCAAGCATTGATGAAGCTACCCCATTTCTATGATTCTATTCAAAACCACTGTCCCAAAATGAATCAGGTCACAAATTGGGAGGGGGGACCACACAAATCACTTTTTCTCCTTCATTGCAAATGAATTTTGCAAAATAAAATTTTAAAATATTTGAAACTCATCCATATATGTATATATTCTATTCTAGAGAAATCCTTTTAAAAGCCTTTGGAGGATTGCCCTTCTTCATGGAGTATTCCAGACGGTCGTCTTCACGGGGACGTGATAATCCCTGGAGAGAGCAGGAACTGGGCGAAAGCACACCTTTTGTTCACTACGGTAGCAAAAATGACAATGTCAGTTAACATATCAAGTGGCATCTCTGAAATGCCAAAAGGAAGTAGAAAAGCCTTCGCCACCAGCAATTGAGGAAAAACACAGCAGAGCAGAGGGCTGGGTAGGAAACGATCCAGGAGGAGGCTGCAGAACCCTCGGAACATGGGAGGTCCAAGGCTGCTGGATGATTTTAGCACACCACACCTGCTCCAACAGGCTGCATGGTGGACCAGGTGATGCTGGAGGGAGGTGATGCCAGAGGGAGGAACTAAGCTGGCAAGGGGCGGCAGGCTGGTGTCCTCACCGGGGTCGGAGGCTTGGAGCACAGGGCTGTTGAGAGCAAAGTAACAGAGCTGCCTTCCCTTGGAAACCTTCAGCCTTTATGCAGAGGTAAGGATCTGGACGACCAAACAGGCCTCGAATAAACACAAACAGGGATTCTGCACGGCAACAAATAGTTCTTCTGCTTTAAGCTGGCTCAAGAGAGCCAATAACAATGAAATCAGTTTATTTTCACCTCCTGTTAGCAACCAAGTAGAGCAATCCAGAAAAAGACATGTAGACGGCAGCTTCTATCGCTCATTCCAAACCTGAAAACTGGAAGGTAACCATCTCACACCATCAAATAATGATTTGCCAGTCAAAATACACAGGATCACATACTGGAGACAGTGGGATGAGTGTCATAGAGGTTATATTAAAATTCAATCAGTCCTTTGAAAAATCATAATACTTTCCAAACCCAGAAACCACTCACAATAGTCCTTTTTCTCTTTGCCTTATTTAATTAATTAATTTATTTATTTATTTTTGGCTGGGTTGGGTCTTCGCTGCTGCACGCGGGCTTTCTCTAGTTGTGGGGAGCAGGGGCTACCCTTTATTGCAGTGCGCGGGCTTCTCATTGTGGTGGCTTCTCTTGTTGTAGAGCACGGGCTATAGGTACACAGACTTCAGCAGTTGTGGCACACGGGCTCAATAGTTGTGGCGCACAGCCTTAGTTGCTCCATGGCATGTGGGATCTTCCTGGACCAGGGCTCAAACCCATGTCCCCTGCATGGGCAGGTGGATTCTTAACCACTGCGCCACCAGGGAAGTCTCTCTTTCCCTTGTTTTAAAATTCACTGTCTTTGTCTTTTCCAGCTGTAAAGACATCCAGCTGGAAAACTCTAGTGCTCCTTTGATAATAATTAAAGATTTCAAACTGTAAAGTTCAGAACTTACCAAGGCAGCAGTATCTTCCTGTGAAGGTGGGAGATTGGAAGGCTGGAACGCTGGACTGCCTTGGGGTCCATCACTGACCAAACGTGTGGTCTTGGGCAGGCTCTTACCCCACGTGAATTTTCCATCTGTAAAGTAGAGATGATAAAATCTCCCCTTCAGAGTTGTCCTGAGATTTAAGTGAGGTCACACGCGTGACAAGTGCATTGTAAAACAGGAAGTCCCATGTAAGTGTCACCTGCCTGACTTTGAGAGAATGACTTCTGTAAACAGGAACCTCTGTTGGGTGAGAAACAATACCACCTTGTTCTTGGGAGTAGATGGAGAGGAATCCCATGTGGCAGTGACAGGGACTAAGGGAAATCAATGTTATTAATAATACACTATTAGCCATTCAATTGGATTACCTACCTAAACTCCCAAAGCTAAGATGTTATACATAAAATACTATGTGGAGTAGAGGTTGCAAATCCAAATACCTACACGGGCCAAGAAATCACATAGAGAGAAATGCAGGCTGGGAGCAAGAAAGCACCATACTGATTGGCAGAAATCACGTGGCCTCAGCAGAGAGCAACTGTAGGGAATGCTGGAGACTATGGAAAAATGAGGAGAGCAGTTCCCCTAAAAAAGGCAGTGGATACTCATCTCTGGCCAATTTTGGCATCAGCGAATGTGGCTCTCATCTTGCTAGATTTCCATCATTTTCAGAAGATGGGAATCTAGGCGTGTAAATAAAATCTTCCCACTTTTTAATGTTGGCTCATATTCTCGCCCCTAAAAACACCATGTAGATCAAAACTGGGACCGGGAAACACAGGTGCCATTGGGTCTACTTGCCAGTTTGTACCCTCTGAAGGGAGAAGGCAAGAGGCAGAGAGTGGAGAGGTTGGAGGTTGAGTAGATAGCTTACTGATGTCAAAATTCACTGAAACTCACTATTACCTAATGTGGAATGTGGATGCTATCAAAGGCAGCAGTCGTAAGAAAAGTGAAAGCTGAGTCATGGCCAGGTCATTTGTGGGAAATGACTGCTGAGATCACTGGCCTCAAGTAAAACTGACCTTTTTTATTTTTTTCCCTCCTGCCAAACATTCCAGAGACCAACATATGTGAAGATGAAACCAAAACATCCCCTCTGGCCAAAGAGCTCTTGAAAACAGAAGAGGTGGGCCTGGCGGATGGCCCAGGGACCAGGTGGGTGGGTGGTGAAGCTCATCCCAGCCAGATCAGCTGAGCCCAGGAAATTGCACCTGGCCCTTCAGAACACACTTCCAGAAAAAGGTGAGGCCAAAAGGGTTCGACTCAGTGCCGAAGTTTTGACAGCACTATTTTTACGACATCTTAGATAACAAACCAAAAGGACAATGTGTACAAAAATAAATACCATCATTTAAAAAAAAAAAAAGCAACCTCCTGGAAACAGAGATGTGCTTTGATCTTGGAAAGAAATCTTCATTAGTCTGTCTATTTGATGAGAATCTTAATTCCTCAAGCTAGTGTCTTCCAAACAACCCTGTGATCTAGAGCTGAATAAATCACAGAATGATGAATGTATCGACCTGTTTTAGTTTAAAAGTGAACATAGGACCTGGGTGTGTGCTATGTGTGCATTGTGGGGGAGGGGACGTGGTTCCAACAATTAATTAGGAGCTGTTATTTCCAGTTTTGTATTAGTTACAGATGTCTTAGGGTGTTTTTTGTATCATGATAAAAAGTATGTTTTGATTGGATCAAAATAACTGATTCAACTGAGATTACTAGTCAGGTGGTGATTTTCTTCTTACACAGCGTTAATGAGATCAGCTATGGATGCAGCAGTAAAAAGGAAATTTGGATATTTATTCAAAAGAAACTCAGTATTTCAGATTCCAAATATACACTGCAGTTGCAAAAATAAATGTAAAGATATAATTTGAGGGGAAATTTACATCTCTCTATATTTTTTTCCATCCACATTTTCCTATGCCCCATCCCTTTGTCCATCCATAAAATCGCTGACCACTGCACTGCTTGGTTTGTCAACATCCTAGCGCCTGCTAAGCAGATCTCACTAGCTTTGGTCCCATAGCAGGGTAACCATGCCAGGAGATAAGTGCCCGGAAAATAGCTTCCTGTCTTGGTGCTCCAATTCATTACTTATTTAAGTCACACGTATTTACAGAGGTCAATGTGCCAGGCATGAGGATAAGCACAGAGCCTGCAAAGCTGGCCAGTCATGACCTTGCCCGCAGGGACCCGTCCCCTCAATGCCCCACCCCCCCTCAGCCTGGGTCTAAGTAGCTGCTTATTTTGTTAATTCCTTGAGGATTGGCCCTGAAGTCAAGGATGATGATTTTCATCTCCTTAGCGACAATTCATGAAGCACATTTGATGCATAAATGAATTAGTAGCATCGGGAGCAGAATGGAGGAGGGCAGGGAAGCCTGGGGAGACACGTTTGTGTCTGGGGCAAACTTAGGCTTGGAGGGTCATCCAACCCAACCCCGAAACTGCCTTGATAATAACTGATAATAACTGACCCCAGACAGTGATGTGTGCTCAATTTTGCCAGGGAATTCTCCTTCGGGGAAGGATGGATTTGTTCTAATTTACTACTTTCCCCACCTGCCTTGAATTCACAGGAGTCTCAGGAAATGTCTAGAAATTTGAGACAATGGGTAAAATAAAGTGGGAAACTCAGCAAACCCCTTTGAGCATCTGCTAATCGTCTGGTAAGAATGGCTACTCAGCCTGTAACAGAAGGTGTTTCAATAAATCAACCATACTCCAATATAAAATAAAATTTTTTTAATTAAATTAAAAAAATTTTTAATGGATTTAAAGTGGAAAAAAAAAAAGGTGTTTCACACTCTGTCTGGCTCAACCAGGACAGGATGAGAAAGCCCCCAGGATGAGGTAAGGCTTCATGGAATTTACTGATAAGCAGAGTGGGGTCAGTCCTCCCACCCGGGTAAGGATCATTATTCATTAACTTGTAAAAGACAAGTCCTTTTATTCCCTAGTTCTGTGGCTCAAGGAGGAACTTTCATCATCTCTCCTTATTCCTCATCTGTTGCTGGAATTTGTCATTAACAGGAGCTCACCCTACTTACAGTTTTAATCACACTGTCTCTATCTTGGGTTTCAAGCTCTGCACAGTTCGTCTGTGGCTTGGAGTTCCCTATGACGTCAGTAATAACTGACCTATTTATCACTGCTCCCGACTGCTGATCTGAAAGTAGGGGTTTGAAAGAAAGGACATCAGAAATCATTACCAAATGTGAAATAGATAGCTAGTGGGAAGCAGCCGCATAGCACAGGGAGATCAGCTCAGTGGTTTGTGACCACCTAGAGGGGTGGGATAGGGAGGGTGGGAGGGAGGGAGACGCAAGAGGGAAGAGATATGGGAACATATGTATATGTATAACTGATTCACTTTGTTATAAAGTAGAAACTAACACACCATTGTAAAGCAATTATACTCCAATAAAGATGTTAAAAATAAAATGAACACAGAATCCAAAAAAAAAAGAAGAAATCATTACCTTCCTGCGTGCACAATTAGTAATAGGAAAACCCAGAGCGAGCAAGCGAGCGTTCTGTGAACCCTAAGGATGGGGAGAAATCCCTAGGACAGTTAGAAAATGCCTCCTTGAAGCCCAGATCAGTATCTCTGCTTGTTATCAGGAATCCTCTTCAGCTGACAGCAGACTTCGGTTAAAAACCTCCCCAGTGAGCTAGTTAAGGTAACAAAGTTCTGTTCCTTCCACCTAGAAGTTAACCAAAACACTTGCTCGTCTGAAAAGAACTCCCATTAACCATTTAGACCCCAAGGTCCAATCCTCTCTCTGGATCTCTGGAAGTTTCTTGCTTTCAAAGCAATTCTGAATGTGACCCCCTCAGGCTCCTGAGGGCAGGCAGCTTAAGGGGGCACCTTCCTGATCGATAAGAGAAAGGCAGCTCAGCTCATGGAAATTTCTGCAAAGTGAGAGGAGCTATCATTTTAGAAAAATACCAGCACTGAATTATGTGAGGTAAATATGAAAGAAAAAAAATCAGCAAGTATTTCAGGAAAGAAAAAAAAAAACAAAAGCCTAAGAAGACTTTTCCTCAAAGAGTTGATGTTTAAAAGAATGAAAACAGTTAAGCATCCATCTCTAGAACAAGCCGCCTGGAGATTCCTCGGGTGGTGGGTGTGGCTTCCAGGTAACCCAGAAGCACAATCTCCCACCTGGTCACCATCTTTTCCTTCTCTCCATGCAGTAAAGCAGCGCTCACACTTCCAACTTACAGAGAAAAATTAATGCTAAACAAGTAAGGTTCAGTGTCAGCCAGGGGGAAAAGAATCAGGCTCTGCTCTTGGTGGGGGGGCGGGGGGGAGTGGTGGGGAGTGAAAATTCCCAATAGGGTTCCCGAGGGGATTGCTGCCCCAAAAGGAATCAGTCCTGTAGGTAACACAGAACACGAGTGTGTGGGCGCCCTGACTCAGGCAGGGTGGGCAAGACGGACTTAGGAAAGGAAGTAGAAAGCGACTGACAACGCAACCCGTGTGGATAGCCTCACTGTAGGACTTGGTTTCTCAGCGGCGTTGGGACAAGGCAGAGGCAGGTGAAGACAGAAGCACTCAGGAATAAGGACCGACTCTGCGCTGCATTTGACCCCAATGGAAGCAAGTTATTCTTACTCCCCATCATTAGCCGGCTTGGTCCAGCTCGGAGATGTTCCAGAGAATGAAATGTACAGCTTCTGCGGGCAGCAGGACCCAGCCTCAGGGCCGGGCGTTTCCTTTCATAGAATCACAAGGGCCGGTGTCACGCTGAGTCCGCATGGAAGGAAGTGTTTACTAACCCTTAAAAACCTAAAAGACTTGTATAGTCCAGAAAGCTCGACTGCAAATATCCTTTAATAAAGATAAGTGGTGGTGGTGGTGTGATGAATTGGGAGATTGGGATTGACATAAACACACTAATATGTATAAAATGGATAACTAATAAGAACCTGCTGGATAAAAAATAAATAAAATAAAATTCAAAAAAAATAAAAAATAAAGATAACTCGGTAAGTTGGGCCGTGTGAACTTGAAAGAGAGCTAGATAGTAAGAAATCCTTCTTTTTAAGACCTTTTGGGTCATCCATATAAAATTATCATCATGTTTTTGTTTTAATTTAATTTAATTTTTTATACAGCAGGTTTCTGTTCCAGGTTTCATGTTTCTAAGTCAAGGGGATTCAAGGTACTTCCCGTGAAAACCTAATACACATGTGACATGTTGAGTGGTCAAGACTATAACCACGGGGGATTGGTGCTTCCTTGTGATTTTTTTTTTTGCTCACTAACTCAGTACTGTAACTTTGTCAATCTGTATTTACATGTCTTTAAGCATAATTCATTGTCTTCTCCTGCCTTCTTTCCTTTAAGTTAGAACCAGTGTTATCTCAGAGGCTGAGGACTTCACGGTACCTGCTGTGTACTCCCACTACTACCTTACCTGTCTCCTCCCTAAAACTGAGCAGTTTGCCTTTGTCATTGTCATAAATGCTCAATCACTCCCATTACCAGCGATCCCACAGTTTCTGCTCCAAGTGGCCTTGGAAACGATCTTATCAACGGTCATGAGCAATATCCCAACCCCTCCCAGAGTTTAAGACATATTTACTATCCAAGCTAGGCACACCTTGCTTTATTGCACTTCACTTTATTGTGCTTTGTAGATACACTTTTTTTTTTTTTTAACAAATTGAAGGTGTGTGACACCCCTGCATGGAGCAAGTCTATTGGTACCACTTTTCCAACAGCAGTTGCTTACTTTGTGTTTCTGTGTCACATTTTGGTAATTCTCGAAATACTGCAATCTTTTTCATTATTATTACACTTGCTATGGTGATCTGTGATCATTCATCTTGGATGTTATTGTAATTGTTTTGGCATTTTTAGCAATAGAGTATTTTTAAGGTATGTACTTTTTTTTAAGAAAACATTACTGCACACTTAATTGACTATAGTATAGTATAAACATAATTTTTTTTTAAGAAGATGTTGGGGGTAGTTTATTAATTAATTTATTTATTTTTGCTGTGTTGGGTCTTCGTTTCTGTGCGAGGGCTTTCTCTAGTTGTGGCAAGTGGGGGCCACTCTTCATCGCCGTGCGCGGGCCTCTCACTATCGCGGCCTCCCTTGTTGCGGAACACAGGCTCCAGACGCGCAGTTTCAGTAGTTGTGGCTCACGGGCCTAGTTGCTCGGCGGCATGTGGGATCCTCCCAGACCAGGGCTCGAACCCGTGTCCCCTGCATTAGCAGGCAGATTCTCAACCACTGCGCCACTAAACATAATTTTTATATGCACTGGGAAACCAAAAAACTTGTGGCTTGCTTCATTATGATATTCATTTTATTTCAGTGGTCTGGAACTGAATCCAAAATATCTCCGAGGTGTGCCTATATCTGGAATTTCCCCACATTAGAATACCCTCTGATCTTTATCTGATTTGCATGCATATTAGAACCACATTTCAAAATTGCAGCAATTTTTATTAGGAAATATCAGCGATTTCTTTGCAAGACAATCATAAAATCAAAAGCCACTTGAGGACACAGCAAGAGGACAGCCATCCACAAGCCAGGAAGTGGGTCCTCACCAGCTACTGAACCTGCCGGCACCTTACTCTTGGGCTTGCCGCCTCCAGAACTGTGAGAAAATAAATTTGTTGTTCAAGCCGCCTACTCTGTGGTATTTTGTTATGGCAGCCAGAGCTGACAAAAACAATTGGTTAAATGGTTACTACTGGAATTATGTTGACATAGTTAAACCCAGAGTTTAAGAATTATTTAATATCCAAGCCATCTGGATTTTATCTAAAATTCCTCATCTTCACAGCACTTTCTGCTGGCACCTGACCGATTACTAAGTTCTCTCTAGAATCTGAGACCTTAACCTGACTTAGAAGCTTCAGAGTGGCTACGCATTTGCCAAGATGACAGAATTCAAAGCGTAATAAGTTTGTAATCAGCTTTAGTCAAATGGGAAGCAACTCATGAAAATATACTATATGACTAATGATCTCCATGGCAGTTACAGGAAACATTATTCATTTTCTAATCACCACTAACATTTCTTGGTCTCTATGCCTAAGGCACTGCTCTAATCACTCTGTGTACGTGATTGTGCTCCTTCTTACAATGGCCTTTGTGATCAGGTACTGAGATCCCTATTAGCAAGGGGAGCACGTAATCTGAGGCACAGAGAGGTGAGGGAGTTTCTCAGAGTCAAGCAGTTCAGGAAGGGTTGAGCCAGAGTTTGAGCCCAGGGTGTCTGACTGGAGTCCGTGGGCTAAATCATTTTCCTGGGATGCTGCATCTGGCTGCTGTTCTACCCAGTGAGTCACCCCAGCTTTTTCTGCCGCTGCTTTTGGGCATCTTCGGCAAACCTGATATCCATTGTGATGTGGTTTTATATAGGGAAAATCCTATGAGCTTCACCTTGCGTAAATAAACTGCAGAAAAACCCCTCAAAATCATGTAGAATTTCCTTGTGCATCCCCCTTCATGTTGGCACAAAGCAAACATAGAAGAATGGCTTCATGGTCTCGGCAAGTGGAAACTATCCATCCGACTGAATGTTTGGCCTTGGTGATTTGGAATGGTAGATTGACTTCATTAAACCAACTATTTGCTAAGTTTCCCTTTTTCTTTGTTCTGTGCAAACACCACTTCAGTGTTAGTGCTTTACAGTGCAACCTGTGATGCAACAGGACAAGATGAATTTTTAATCAATACAACCAGAAGAAAAACATACATGCATTTCTCATGGAAATATATATGTTCATGTGTGTCTCATAGGCTTGGGGCCTTTCCCCCATTGAGATACTCTGCTCTTTTATTTGGAAAATAGTTTCTTTCTAAATCATAATCCTCTATATGACATTCTATGAACAGAGAACCCTTAGAATGGTCATCTGTTTGAATTGAACATTCAAATTATAGTCATTATAGACTTTCAGAGAATATTTGCATTATTTCTTTCTGGACTGTGTCAGATTTTTCTACAAACATTTGAAACCATCATTTATAAAAGGGTCCCCTCAAATATATACATATATACACATATAACTTAATTCATGAATGGAAAGCTAGGGAGACGTTATGATACTGCAGTCTTACTTGTTACAAAAAATGAGATGAGAGTCAGGAATAATATCAATACATAATATTTATTGAGCCCTTGGAATGTGCCAGGTATTGTTCTAAGAGCTTAATTTTCATGAGCTCATGTGCTCCTTACCGTGTAAGGATGATACTATTTTCATCCACATTTTTTATATACTTAATGCGAATTTATCATTGACAGTTGGGGAATTTTCCATGGCAAGCAAGCACTATTGGAAAATTGGCTGCCTCCTTTTCCAAAGGGATTTGATTTTGTTACAATTTTATTGTTATTTTTGAGGAGGGCAAATAGACTCATCATGATTCATTATGAGGTCGATGCCAGTTGAGTGAATATATTTAGCATATGAATAAAAATGAAAATAATTCTGTGTTTCCATATACGTTTTAGAAACCACTATCCCTTTGATTCTTAGAAGCTTATACAATCCTCGACAATGAGATCATAAGTAAAGAAAACCCAAGTGACAAAATCCCCTAGAATGCCCTGGAATTTTTTTTTTAGACCATTCAAATACAATTTCTTTTTGAAATAGCTCAGAAAAGAGCAAGTTGCCATTCAAAGATTTCCATGAAAGAAACATTGCTATTAAGATATAACAATTAAAATGCCAACAAGGTTCAGAAGTACAAGAGAACAGAAAACCAAACACAGTTTTGTCTGAGAAAACCTAACTGGATTTGTTATACTGTCTCCATAACAAAAGGAAATGAGAACACATTTTCATAGGGAATTCTAATACACTAAGCATATTGTATTTTTTGATGATTACGTGATACAGCCAGCTTCTAAACTTGTTCGTAGATGAATCTCTGAATTTCTGATTGGGATATTAAACTATTTCTGATGATCAGTTCAAATCCTTTTATACATTTTTCCTAATACAACTGAACCATTCCAATCCTTAGACCCAGAGGAGAGTCAAATCAGCTGATTTGAATAGAGGCAATTCTGCATCTTTCCTGATTTGTCTGGTGTCCAAAAGAAGAAAAAGTACCACATTTGATCTTTGAAAAGGACCCAAGAGATTTCAGCCAGCCCAATCTCTCCACCTCACAAGGAAGCCAAGTTCAATGAGACTGGATGGTCTGGATCTTGTACTAGAACATGAACCCCAAATACACCCAGGCCAGAGAGTTTGGGGGCACAATGTTACAGGAACTGGCTCTTAATTGGAGTCTTAATAAATTTGAGAAAAATCTCTGATTTGGCGAGTTTAGATCCTTTACATTCAAGATGAGGTCCCTGGGGCTTCCTTGGTGGTGCAGTGGTTGAGGGTCCACCTGCCGATTCAGGGACACGGGTTCGTGCCCCAGTCCGGGAGGATCCCGCATGCCGCGGAGTGGCTGGGCCCGTAAGCCATGGCCTCTGGGCCTGCGCGTCCGGAGCCTGTGCTCCGCAACGGGAGAGGCCGCAACTGTGAGAGGCACGTGTACCGCAAAAAGAAAAAAAAAAAAAAAGATGAGCGCCGTTGGTATTGCCCGAGAACTTGTCAGCCACACAGAAATGTGTTCCCCACCTAGACCTGCTGAACCCAAATCTGCATTTCAGCAAGGTCCTGGGATGACTGCTCTGCATACGACAGGTTGAAAAACACTGGTGAAGCTTCACTGCAGGGATGGAGGTGAGGAAAGGACCTCTTCCCAGGGGCTTTCCACATCGTGAGGCTGCTGCCCATTGAAGAAACCCACATGAAGAGGGAGCTTTGGGAAGTCTGAATGCTTGCCTCCCCTGAACTGAAACATTAAAGCTGCCTGCTGCAAGGGGGCGGGAGACAGGCCAGTGATGGCGGGAAAGCTGAAGAAGCTCGGCCAGTGCAGAGTCTCCATGGACACACCTCCTTGAAGCACTACAGAGGAATCAGGCTCTTTCTGACCCCAAACTTCAAATTATCAAAGAAAAGAACGAACAATCAGTAAATGACAACAATGACTACCTCTTAGCAAGTGTTACCCTGCTTATTTGTTATCTCTAATCTCCCAACAATGCTTGCTGCACATTGGGTGCTATTTTCCTAATTTTATAGATGAGGAAACTGAGGCTCAGAGGGGTTGAAATCCCAGGCTCCAAATCCCGCAGCTCAGACACCGGAGCTGGGATGGGCTGGCCTGGTGTCTGGCTGGCCCCAGCTCCCCAGCCGGGGCATGGTGGGTCCAAAGTTTGACATCAGCTTCCGTCATTATTGACTCCTTTCCCCACAAGAGAGCAAACCAATTCACCTTTGCAAATTAGTATATTATAGCCCTGTCTCCATGCCCTTCCTGCTAAAATTGAGATGGGAAACTCATTTAAACATATTCTTCAAGGAAGACATATTCAAAAGGAGAATGAAAGAGCAGCCTTCTGAAAAGCCACGTTAAGTGAGGCAGCATGCAGAGCACAAAGATCCAGATGCGCACAGCCCAGCTGGCCTTTTAAAAACATCTGACAGGATGTGGTACTGCGAGGGGACTGTTAATACAGCTCCTGTCGCTTCGGTTAAATAAAAGTAATATTCCCATTTCCCTTACCTTGCATGTTGGCCATCTTCTCCCCCACGTGCCCTGAGGCCCTCCTGGAGGAGGCGAATGTAAACTATCCAATTAAAGCAAACTGGATATGCCAGACATCGCTGGGAGCTAGGGGTAGGCCAAGTCCCATTTCTGAAAGAGGCCAAAAGATTTGCTCCTTAGAGAAGAAATTAAGGGTAATGATGAGCAAATGTTAAGACAAAGACACAAAAACCTACTGATTTTTCTCTTTTGTTTCAAAGAAAACGGAAGCCATAAATTTCCCTTGAAGTCTGTTGCATAGTTGTTCCTGTGGGTTGTAAAATAAAAGGCAAAACAGGTAGAAATTACTTAAAATGCAAAAATGGCAAAGGGAAATATTGCTGTGGGTAGCTTATAAATGACTTTAGAGAATTGGGGAAGCTAAATTATCCAGGCCAGCTGAAAAACAGGCATTTTAATCTGAAGATGGTAAACCTCTCCCTGTATGTTGTTCATGTATTGAAACACTCTCTTATTAAATTATAGTGTTTTATAACTGTGAGTAAAATTGGTATCATGTTTACTATACAAAATTCCCACTATTTTTCAAATGGATACATAATTTAATATGAAATTGAAATTTAATATCAAAAGCACCAAACAATAAAACCAACCCACCTAGCTTCAAACTCTGCTTAAATTATTTTTTGAATTTTTGTATCTAATAACATAGTACAATAACATTGAAACAAGATTAACACTGTGATACTATTTGTTTAGGAAACCAAGAGTGTTGCTATGGAAACGGGCTTTCTGCATAACTATGGAAACACTGACAGTGTTGTAAATAATGATACTGAAAAGGGAACCATGTAAACTTAACGTAAGAATTCTAAGAAAAATAATAGAGAATGAGGAGGTGGAGGGAGGAGGAATTATATTTTTTTGAAAAAGAAGCATAGTTATATCTATTTTTGTGTCCTGCTAGGACTTTTAAGCTAAGTTTTCAAAAGCTTGATTTGACATCTATCATCTGTTAGTTTCCCTTATTAACTGACAAAATCTTAGCCTATTTATTTTAATTTTATTTTTGTAACCTATTTACACTTCATAAGAAAATTCACTAAAAACTGTTTCTGATTCAACTTTACTTTGATAGCACTTTATAGGCCAAGTTACTTTTCCTAAAAATATTAAAATGGAAAGAATATCACAGAAAGCATGTTTAATTTATTACATTTTGAGATTCTAAAATAATGTTTTTTAAAGTCCTGCACATAATATTTACCAAATACAATTTTTAATTGGGCTATGAAAAGAAAATTACTTTTTTCTAAGCATATAACCGTTTGAAACCATAATTGGAAAACAATTTATTCTTTGTTGATTTGCAACTCTGATTCCCTGGCTATATCATGTCCCACTAGAAGGAAACGCTTATGTCTTAACCATCTTTGCAATTTCCCGCATCAACTAGACAGCTATGTGACCAGGAAATATTCACACATTGTGGAATGAATGAATGCATAAAGCTATAGAAGCAATAGAATATAGTAAAACAATATAATGCCTTAAAACAACAAAAGGCAGTGTGATGCCAACTCCCTGGGAGTGATTCCATGAGTTTGCCCAGTTATGAAGATGAGAAGCTGGCCTGATTCATTGAAAAGGCAAGTGATGGTGGTAACGCAAAGGCTGTAAAACAAGTGAAGCAACTTCAAGAAAGGGAAGGAAGTTGGGGCTCGGTCATAAAAAGCAGGTGAAAGGTACAGGGCCTATTTTCACCCAGCAAAACCCAAGAATCACAAGGTGTCCTGAGATTTCATTATCTCGTGTGTTTTCCACCGCCATTAAAGGTCAGACAAAGATGGACACAGCTGCCTCTTTGGAGCTGAGAGCCACGTTTACTGATAAACGGTTGTTCCTCAATTCTTATGAGAATTTGTTAACTTCATGTTCAAACACTCCTATGTACCCTGGCATTTTTTAAAAACTCTAAAATAATGCTTTTTAAAAATAAATTGGAATTCTGTCATTTTTGAAGATCCCTAGAGGGCAACCCATAAATAAATATTTTAAATGAGAAGGTGGGATGAGATCATTGGTTTTCAAATTGTTTCAGAGAGGGTGTCAGGCTGACAACCCCGCCCCAATCAGAGCAGCGCTAGGCCCCCATCTAACAAACCTCCTTCTTCAAAAGTTTTCCTTAAAGGACTGGCTCCACTGCCTACAAAAAATTAAAAAACAAAAAAAACCCTGAACACTACCAGACAGGAAATTCCTTCCAGCTTTATATTTCTGTGATTCTCTGGTTGTTTTTCAGTAAACAGAGGATTATAAAATAACCACTAAAAAAATGTTCTTAATCAGAGGACCCATGGAACCTCTTTAATGTAGATCTGAGGGTCGGTTACATATTACAAAACATCAAACCAACAGGAGACTCTGTTGAGTATCTATAGCCATGGGATGAATACTGGTGAGCGAGGCCCACGTGTTCACACCAAGAACACCCCAGAAAGTCAGGGCCGGTCCTGTGGGCACATGGCCTGTGAAATCTCAGAGGGTCCACATTCAGGAGGACCCAGGTTGGTTTAAGGTTCTGCTGTTGTCATCTTGAATTCTTAGATATTTTATCATTGAACTTGTGTTTTAAACCTGATGGGCTATTGAAGCATATACATGAGCAGATTCAGGTGGGACATGCAGAGGGCGCTTTATGAAAGAGATACTGAATCAGTCACCTCTGTTGCTGTAACAGAATACCCCAGACTGGGGTCTTAAACAGCCACATTAATTCCTCACAGTTCTGGAGGCAGGCTGGAAGTCCCAGATCGAGGGGCCGGCAGATTCTGTGTCTGGGGAGAGCTCTCTTCTTGGCTTGCAGATGGCCACTTTCCCACTGTGTGCTCACATGAGAGAGAGACAGAGACAGAGACAGAGAGAATAGAGAGAGAGACAGAGACAGAGAGAAGAGGGAAAGCTCTCTGCTACCCCTCTTGAGGATTCTAATCCTATCAGATCAGGGCTCTACTCTTATGACCCCATTTAACCTAAATTACTTCCTTACTCCAAATATAGACACAATGCTGGTTAGGACTTCAATCTGTGAATTCAGGGGATGGAGTGAGAATGAGCCCATAGCAATATTATCCCTGCTTTGTTTTTTAAGGTAAAAAAAAAAAAAAAAAGGAAACAGCAATAAAAAAGTAATTGTTAGTTAAGCACTGGTATAATCACTTTTTTTTTCTTTTTTTGGCCATCCCTCATGGCTTGTGGGATCTTAGTTCCCTGACCAGGGATTGAACCTGGGCCCTCTGCAGTTAGCGTGCAGAGTCCTAACCACTGGACCGCCAGGGAATTCCCTGGTATAACCACTTAATGGAAGGTTGCATAATCATTCAATATTATATTTTTCAAGGTTCTTCCATAACACAGAAAAGGCCTTGGATATATGATAAGCGAAAAAAGTCACATATAATATACTTCCCAGAAAAAAAGGTAGCTGGTATATTTGACTATATTTTTTCTGCCTGCTGTTCTGTATTTTCCAATATTCCTTCATGCATATTAGTTACTTTTTAAATAAAAAAGTAGTTTTTGTTATTTTATTAAATTCAGCATCATAATTTTTTAAGGATAAAATAAACATAAAACCAAATGCTTTCCAAACTACTAAATGGGTGAGTTAACCTTTTCTCTGTGCTTATAAATTCAAATTGGGCCAAATTATTGAAATTCAAACTTGCAAATCATAGATTGAAGTTATTTTCCTAACATCAGTTCTCAAATGTATCTTGAACATGTTGAAATACATCAGTAGCAACAAAAATATCCATTATAAATGAAGTAAGAGTGTTTGCAAGCTTGTTTTAGCAAATAATCTTTTTCAAAATGGAATCTTATATAGTATCCATAGGAGTGAATTTCCTCTGGTAGTTGCTGAGTTGGTTCCATGAACCACAAATGCTCTTGGATGGGTCACAGGACCAGTGCCAGTCCCAGCTCTGGCAGGTAAATGTTTGAACAATTTTCGGGGAGTTGGAACATGATGTTCATGGAGTCCCTGATTTCTAGGATCTTCTCCAATTCTGTGAATCTTCACCTCTGTTTGCCTCGGGTATACCACACTAGTATGTGTTTTTTACATTATCAAATACAAATCAGAAATACTGCAGTGGAGTTAAGAAAAATCATCCCCTTTAATTTAGAAGTTTCTCCAAAAGAGGAACGCTTAATGATAAGTATAGGCTACACTTTGGTGCCCCTCATCCCAATGCGCTTTTTTTGTTGTTTAATTTTCAGCTCTTGAAATTAAAGAAAGCAGCCATCACTCCACTGTGATTGCTAACGTTATGTATTAACTCATAACAATGTTGCCCAGATATGTGGTCAAACATTACTCTGGATGTGTCTGTGAGGGTGATTTGGATGAGATTAACATTTAAACTGGCAAGGTTTGAGTAAAGCAGATTGTCCTCCCCCATGGAAGTGGGCCTTGTCCAATCAGTTGAAGGCTTGAATAGGACAAAATATTCACTTCCCCAGAGCAAGAGGGAATTCTTCAGCAGATGGCCTTCGAGCTTCATCTGCAACATTGGCTCTTCTGGGTTCTCCAGTCTGACCACTTTTGGCCTCAAACTGCAACTTTACTGAGTCTCCAGCCTGCCAGCCTTCCCCATCAGATTTTGGACTCACCAAGCCTCCACAGTCAGTTGAGCCAACTCCTTATATATTCTATTTGTTTCTCTGGAGAACCCTACCCAATACAACTACCTTTACCATAAACTTTTGTGTGCATGTGTATAATATTATATAAGTTACAGGTGTATGATACAGTGGATAGGGACAAATAAACAGTATCTACCATAACTGTCCATATGACGTGACAAAACCAATAGGGGTGGCCCAGGGCTCTGGGATTCTTCATGAGCATTCTGACATGAGTAAAATTATACAGTGATAAAAGTAAAAAAAAAAAACAACAAAGAAAGAACAAAAGGAAAAACCCTGAAAATTTAGCTATGGAATCAGAAAGACTTCTCTCACCTTTTACTAAGTGTGACCAAGGCCAAGTTGTAAAACCTCTCTGATCCTTAAGTGGCTTACAATGTAAGGCGAAAACCATGAGGATATTGATTCTTAACCATCTGGATAATTTTGATTACACAAGATACATAATAATAGCAGTTGTTATGGCCCAAACATTAGGTAAAGGCTTTGGAGCCATGATGTCTTGTAACATATTTCAGCATCTAGAAGTGTGCCTGGCACATGGGAGGTAAGCCATAAACCTTCATGCCCATCTTCTCCCAGCCTAGCAGATTTATGCGTGATCAGAGGTCCATGATCTCAGTCTTTGTGCCCTAGGATAGAGCCCATCACCTCCCCTCTCTGTGATTATGGCAAACATCTTGTAGCTGTGCTTTACCCAGAAGAAAGTAATTCATCCTTTGTGATTACGAAGCAATAAACCCTAAGATGAATCATGCTAATGAATATTTAAAAGTTACTGTCATCCATCTTGGTTTTACTCGGGTGATAGGAAACGTCCTCACCTAGCCAGGGTCACAAAGAGGAGAAGGACCACTCCATTCTCTACTTGAGCACTTCACTGCCGCCCTCCGGTCTCACTTAGCTCGGGGTGGGGGTGGGGGTCTCAAAAGTGGGGTGCGAACCCCCCAAAGGCTGCATGAAATGATGAATTGGAACACGAGGAATAACTATTAGAACTTCTACTGACATGTATTCTTATCTGATTCATTTTTTCTGATTTACATTTCTGTGTATCTTTTATAATGCTCAAGGTATAACAGAAGACTTCCATATCTATAATTAACAAATCAACACATATTGATGTCTTTGGATATCATGACTGAAAACTTTTTACTGAGGAGGTATGAAGTTCTGGAAAAGCCAAGGGTTGCTTATCCTTAGTCTTTAAAATATGTCTTGATCTGACACCAGAAGCACAGGCAACAAAAGCAAAATCAAACAAGTGGAAGTACATCAAACTAAAAAGCTTTTGCCCAGCAAAGGAAACAATCAACATAATGAAAAGGCAACCTATGGAATGGGGAAAATATTTGCAAATTATACATTTGATAAAGCATTTCTACCCAAAGTATACAAGGAACTCTTATAACTCAATAGCCAAAAACAAACAAACAAACTCTATGTAAAAATAGGCAAAGGAGGGCTTCCCTGGTGGTGCAGTGGTTGAGAGTCCGCCTGCTGATGCAGGGGACGCGGGTTCATACCCCGGTCCGGGAAGATCCCACATGCCGCGGAGCGGCTGGGCCTGTGAGCCATGGCCACTGAGCCTGCACGTCCGGAGCCTGTGCTCCACAACAGGAGAGGTCACAACAGTGAGAGGCCCACGTAACACAAAAAAAAAAAAAAAAAAAAAAAAAATAGGCAAAGGACCTGAATAAACATTTTTTCCAAAGAAGACCTACAACGGGTAATGGCCAATGGATACATGAAAAAGTGCTCAACATCAGTAATCATTAAGGAAATGCAAATCAAAACCACAATATAATACCACCTCATACCTGTTATGATGGCTATTATCAAAAAGACAAGAGACAACAAGTAGTGGCAAGGGGGTGAAACAAAGGGAATACACTGTTTATGGGCATAAAAACTGGTTAAGCCGTTTTTGAAAACAGTATGGAATTTCCTCAAAAAATTAAAAATAGAACTACCATATGATCCAGCAATCCCCCTTCTGGGTATGTATCCAAAGGAAATAAAATCGCTATCTGGAAAAGATGTATGTACTCCCACGTTTATTGTAGCATTATTCACAATAGTCAAGACTTGGAAGCAACCTAAGTACTCACTGTGGAATGAACATTTAAAGAAGGTGTGGCATGTACATACAATGGAATATTACTCAGCATAAAAAAGAAAGAAATCTTGCTCTTTGCGACAACATGAATGAACCTGGAGGACATCATGCTAAGTGAAATAAGCCAAACAGAGGAAGACAAATATTGCATGATTCCACTTATATGTAGAATCTAAAAGTCAAACTCAAAGAAATAGAGAGTAGGATGGTGGGTATCAGGGTGGGGGAAATGGCGAGATGTTGGTCAAAGGGTACAAACTTTCAGTTTTAAGATGAATAAATTCTGGGGATCTAATCTACAGCATGGTGACTATAGTTAATAATGCTGTATTGTGTACTTGAATTTTTCTAAGAGCATAGATGTTAAGTGTTCTCACCACACACACACACACACACACACACACACACACACAAACAGTAACTATGTGAGGATGGATGTGTTCATCAGCTTGATTGTGGTGATCATTTCACAATGTATATGTAAATCAAACCAACACGTTGTACACCTTAAATACATACAATTTTTATTTGTCAATTGTACTTCAATAAAGCTGAAAAAAATGTTACTTATTTCTGAGACAAATGGTGAGTGGCACCACAGTATGCACCATGAGAAATGGTGTCCCTCCTCCATTTGTTCCAAGACCCATATTTCTACTGAGCTGCAGACAAGTATTGAGATGTTGAGTGTATATTACCTAAATGGTGAGCTACGTTTTGGGGAAAAACAATGATAATTTGCTGCTGGCCTTCCAAACAGTACAGGATGTACATTGTACATTGGTTTTTATTAATTTGAAGAGCTACATGCAAATTAAGCAGATTGTTATTTTATCTGCTCTCTATCCAATTACTCCAATGCTCATTTTTATATGTGACATCAACCTTTCTATCTATATTTTAATTACTGCAATCACATCATAGAATTACTCACTTTTAATTTTTAATTCAATGAGTAAACGTATAAAATGGATATCCTTAATAAGCACACACGGCCTAGATAAATCTCCTCTGTTCTTATTGGTGCAGAGAAAGATGTGTAAGGGAGTGTTGCAAGGTGGTTAATGCCAACGCAGGTATCAACTGTTCACAGTAAACCACGGAGTTGAAATAAGGTTGAATTATTTGTAGTGCATTTCACAATTACAGAATATCCAAGAAGAAATCTTGCCAAGCAGTAGGGATGATTAATTATTTTTAGTAGCGCATTGCAATTTTGAAGTTCAGAGTGAGTCAGATTTCCATTGTGGTTTTACACTATTGCTTTTTTCTCACTGTCTCTAATATTTGAGTTTACATATTGGGAATTTCCTCAGAGGAAAATAAAATTATGGTGGTGTTGTATGCTGCCCTGTAAAAGCAGAGTTTGCAGAAGCTGCTGAGGGGATAGTACCAGCCATGACATGTCACAGCAAATATGAGCAAGGGGTTCTGCCCACCGACAGAAAATTAAAGAAAAACCTCACAAAAACAGGCCAAAGCTATATTTAAAGGCAACCTAAGTCAATTATTAAATAAAGTCATTTTCACATTTACTTGTGATTGAACACTGAAAATGAAGTTTCAATAAGCTCTACAAATGGCAAGAAATGTTTCCATCTTTAAGAATAAAATCCAATTTTCTTTAATGATTTTAAATGATAAAGTCGTTCCCTAGCATAAGGACCTTCCCATGGGTATGTCCTGCATGTTACTTTGACGTTTTTAGACTAATTCTAGAGTTATATGGAAGTAGAAAAATAAAATTTTGCAGTTTTGCTCTTCTATTGTTGCTTGAATTGATACATAAACTTACATCCTCCTGGAAATTTTGAGCCTAACTTTCTCCTCCCAGACAACACCCGAGCCCCTTACATAGAGGGGGTCATTTCTGCCCTTGCGGCTGAGTCTCTTTCGATGGCCAGTGAGAACACAGGACGTGCTTTGCCAGAGAAGAGGTAAGGTCTTGCCTTTTATTCCCAACTTCCATCCCCAAAACCATGGGCTTTGCTTTCTTCCTCTGGACTCATATGCACCCTTCCTTTGCTCTTTCACGCTAGGCTGTGGGAAACTTTGGAGATTTCTGTCTCTATTTCTCTCCTGTCCTCTGAATTCTGATAGCATTTACTGTTTGAATTACTCTAGTGGCCTCTGTCTATGATTTGCCTATGATTGCTCCGTGTTTCATGGAGATCACTCCATGATTCATTGTAATTTATTTGTCAGCTTTTTCAGAATCACTCTATGATTCATTGTGGATTCATTGTAAGCTCCTGATGGGCCTGGATTACATTGGACACGGTTTTGACTCCCTGGATGTCCAGTGTATTCGCTTGTTGGGACTGCCATAACAAAGAAACACAAATTGGGTGGCATAAACAGCCAATATCTATTGTCTCACAGTTTTGGAGCCAGAAGTCTGAGATCAAGGTGTTGGCAGAGTGATTCCTTCTGAAGGTTGTGAGGGAGGGTCTATTCTAGGTCTCTCTCCTGCTACTGGTACTTTCCTGGCAACATTTGGTGTTCCTTGGCTTGTACACACATCCCCCAATCTCTGACTGCATCGCCATGTGGCCTTCTTCCTCTGTGTGTGCCTGAGTCCTAATCTCCCCTTTTTAGAAGGACACCTGTTTTATTGGATTAGGACCGCCCCTCCCTCCAATGACCTCATTAACTTAATTCCCCCTGTGGAGACCCTGTCTCCAAATCAGGTCACATTCTCAGGCAGTGGGATTATGACTTCAACATATGAATTTGACACAGTTAAACCCAGTGAAGCCTGCAAATGACTGAAGTCACCCCCACAGAGCCCTCAGCATGACCAAGACACTGACATTTTAGACAGAAGAGCAGGATAGGAAACTTGTTCTGATAAGGCTTATGGTTTGAAAATCCTGGCTTGTTTGTATGTTTTGTTTGTAAGGTTTGGTAACCCTCTTTCTTGTTTCCCCTCAACCCACTCTCTCCAGATGACAAAAGCAGAAATCACCACCTTTGCTTTCATATCCATCTACTTGACTCAGAGATAAGAGGGATGTTTCTTTCTCTGTTTTCATTTTTAAATGAAACAGCCTATCTTAACTGGTCATCCCAGCAAACCCAGCACTAGATTTGAAGGCAGGAGAATTCACTTCTTATTCTTCCTCAAAGTCATCACAGGAGGCAGAATAAAATCAAGTCTTTTTTTTAAATTCCAATTTCTTTTATCTAAGAGTTAATGAGTTCACCTGGGTTTAAGGAGATTTGTAATGGATTTTCAAATCCTTGCTATTATTATTTTTATTATAATGTTGGATTATTAATACCAAGCTAAAAATGTCATTCAATATGCAGAATGAAGTGATAAGTACCATTTGGCTTTTAAGAAGTACATTATAGAAGCAGTCCATTAGGAAAATAATCTCAGGTTATAGTGAGCTCTCAAAAGGCCTGGGAAATAAGGTTTTAAAATCAAGGCACTTGCAGGCCATTATGACAACTAAATTGGTAAAACATACTAAAATCCCAGCATAATAAGTGCTCCTTAGAGAATAGTGACAAATTGTATTAATAGTGTATTTCCCAAAAAGTGAAAAACTAAAAGACTCGGTGGAGGCTGAAATGACTCCTGTCCAATGACATTAATGGACATGGACGCAGCATCTGTGCACCCTGCTATAAATTGTCAGGCTGGAGGGGATGCTCGGTCCTAAAGTGAGGGTCACCTGATGGCCACTCGCTGAAATTCTGAACACGGGGCAGAAGTGCCGAATTGTCACCCAGGGCTCTCCTCACAGCATCAGGAACATGACAGCAGACCC
Organism: Phocoena sinus; assembly: GCF_008692025.1. Lineage (NCBI taxonomy): Eukaryota > Metazoa > Chordata > Mammalia > Artiodactyla > Phocoenidae > Phocoena > Phocoena sinus. The sequence continues at coordinate 26,918,517 of NC_045764.1, forward strand.
TCTCCATTCTGCAAGAAGGCAGGCGCCACTTGACAACAGTGGTCAGTGAGACTGGCGGAGGGTGGGGGCGGGGGATGGGAGAAGGGCGGGAAGAAATCCTCGCCTGGAAGCCTGGGGGCAGAATGGGAGCAGAATGAGCGCAGCCAGGCCAGCAGGGAGAGCCGAAGGGCGGGCCTGTGCGCAGGGGCGGCTGCAGCCGGATTTCCTCCGGGAAATGCAGTGGATCCGCTCAGACAGATGCTGACAGCTGAGGAGGAACAGCTCTTTGTCAACCCGCAGATGTGGGAGCTGCTAGTGTGGGCGAGCGCGATGACAAGAAAGTACGAGAGTGCTGCAAAAGTCAAAAAAAATAAAGTAAAATGAGCGTGATTTTTGCGTTCACGAGTGTTTCCTCCTGCACGAATATGAAGTCCTCTGTGTGTGCGTCTGTGGTCCATCTATATAGAATCCCAAAATGTGCTTCTTTCATTTTTATCTTAGTCTTTTTCATTGAGTCACACAGTTTAAAATTCAAAAGATAGAATGAAAAGGAGTTAGGAAATTCCTCTTTTGGAAATGTTTTGGGATGGAATTCATTACACAAGATGGTCAGGCCCATGACTTAAGAATCACACTTCAGGCTTCCCTGGTGGTGCAGTGGTTGAGAATCTGCCTGCCAATGCAGGGGGCACGGGTTCGAGCCCTGGTCTGGGAAGATCCCACATGCCGCTGAGCGACTAGGCCCGTGAGCCACAACTACTGAGCCTGCGCGTCTGGAGCCTGTGCTCCGCAACAAGAGAGGCCACGACAGTGAGAGGCCCGCGCACCGCAATTAAGAGTGGCCCCCGCTTGCCATAACTAGAGAAAGCCCTCGCACAGAAAAGAAGACCCAACACAGCCAAAAATAAAAATAAATAAATTAAAAGAAGGCTCAACATTTAAAAAAAAAAGAATCACACTTCAACTTTTGTTTGTTTGTTTTTACCAGAAATCAACATCCCTTCGATGAATCACCAGCTACTACTAAGAAACATCGAAAGACTGGGACTCAAACAAAGGTCATTAATTCACAGTCCTGAAGGTAGTGAACCTTGTGGAAGGTTTACAACATCCACAAGAGAGTCCCAAACTGTTTTGAGCAAGGAACACATCCCTAGCCCAGGATTCAATTTTTCTGGGATATTCTCAACAAGTTTGAAGATTTAGGCAAAAGCTGTCATGAGACTTACAAATTTAGCCTTTGGCAAAATCTATCATGCTATTAATTCAATTAACTGTAACTGGTATTTGCATTACCCATTGAATTACTGATTTGGGGGATGACTGTTTTGATTGTTCAGATAAAAGTGAAAAAAAAATACTCTTTGGCTTTTATATACTCAGGGGAAGTAAAGCGCCAAGAAAATTCATCAGACAGTTCATGTCAAAATAGGATTTTAACCTGAATTGTTTGCTTTCCCATGGCTTACAACAGTGGAAGCTGCAGCAAATACCCACTTGAATTAATCTGTGGAACTTTGCTCTCATCAATGTGTAATGTGGCAAATAGAGTGTTTCCTTTCGTGATATACTCAGTCTTTCTCCTCTTCTCTGTATTCAGTGAAATCTCAGCGAGGGAAAAATAATCATTCTTAAGGATCATTTGGAAATGGATTTTAACCTAAGAGCAAGAGAACCAGAAATATATAGTGTAAACATTTCTAAACACAAAATCAGGTATTTATCCTAAGTGGTTTCTAGAAAGCCTACATACAAATGTATGAGTATTTAATGCCTTAAAAAAGACTCAGTTGGGGCTTTCCTGGTGGCGCAGTGGTTGGGAGTCCGCCTGCCGATGCGGGGGACATGGGTTCGTGCCCCGGTCTGGGAGGATCACACATGCCGCGGTAGCGGCTGGGCCCGTGAGCCATGGCCGCTGAGCCTGTGCGTCCGGAGCCTGTGCTCCGCGGCGGGAGAGGCCACAGCGGTGAGAGGCCTGCGGACCGCAAAAAAAAAAAAAAAAAAGACTCAGTTACGTGCACTTAAATACTGTTATTTTTAATAAATTCAATTTTTTTTCTGCTATAAATTCTTGGCAAAACTAAGGGGAATTTTGCAGAGGACATTATGTTCCTACTACATGGACTACATTATATTTTGAAAATTTTCAAAGAATAGAAGACTCTAAGTAACTTGAAAGGCTATCTTGATTTTTACAAATTTATGCTCCAGGTACTTTGGCATGATTCAGAACTGATGTCAAATCCAGGCTCCCTGCTTTCGGTATAACATTAAAAATGTTTCTGAGCCTCTCTGAGCATCATTTTATTCATCAGTAAAATGAGATCAATTGTACCTACCTCAGTGTGAAGAGTGGGTTAAATTAGACAATAGGATTAAATGGGATACTGGGATTAAATGGAAATTAGAACAAGCCCTACTTTAGTGGAAAGAGTAAATTAGATAATGAATGTGAAGTTCTTAGCTTTTGCCTGGCTGCAGTAGCTGCTGAAAAAGAGATAAATCACCAAATGTTACTGAAGGGAACTTGGATGAGTTGCAACACGATGCAGCTGGAGGTTTCATGTCTCCTGACTTGCACTGGGACCAGCCAGGTTGCGCTTGGTTCTGCTCCAATAACAAAGAACCCCCAAATCTCAGTGGCAGGCACCACAAAGTTCTGCTCTTCACTTCCTCCATACCCAGCACTGGATGCTGAGTCACATCCAGACACCAAAGGAAGGAGGAGGAGACAGCAAATCACACACTGGCTGCTAAGGCTTCTGCTGGAAGAGGCACGTTTCACGGATAAAGCAAATCACGGCTGCTCCCAACTTGCGGGATGGGAAGAAAAGTGGCCCTACTATGTGCATGAAATAAGAGAACTGGCAGTATTCAGTAGTGGCACCCAGGCAGGGCCACACTCTAGTCCCTGAGGTTCTGCAGACCCGCAAGCACCGCCTGACCCAGACACGAGAACACAGATATGCTCAACCAAACTGAGCAAATGAACCAAGGATAAGAGCTTCCTGAAATCTCAGAAATAGAGATAAAACACAAGAGCAAGGTAAAGGGAATTCCAATAGTGATGGTGAGAGAAAATTCCAGAAGCAGCTTCTGCAGGAGGCCTGGGAGGCATCTCTTGCAGAACGGAGCAGAGACAAGGTTCTGGCTGGGAGAGGAGTCTGGGGAGGTGGGTGAACAGGGATAGAACGGTTACCGTGTGAATATGGTGAGGGAGGACTTAGCAGCTAGAGGAGAGCTTGGGGGCTAATTCGTGATAACTACATAAAACCCTAAGCAAAATAGAAACAAATATAAAACCATTGACTGCAGAGAAAACAAGGAGCTGAGCAAAGGAGGAAAATCAGATTAAAAGTGTAATTATGGAAGGATGAGGGAGAGTGGATGATCAGGGGTCATTTCTCATTGTCCGTGGTGGGGATTCAACAGATTACTCCTAGAACTGGAAAATCAAGAAACAGCAATATCAGCGTGGCTTTTGAGCTATGTTAGAAATCCCAAGAGTGAAAAGATTTGAAAAAAGTTTCCTCTGAGAAGGAGGACATATCAGAGAGGGGGGCTGAGAATAGCTGTTGTTTCATAAGAAGCCTGGTAGAACAATTTCTTTCTTCAAACTACACTCATGTAGAACTTTTATTAAATACAATTAATGTTAAAAAGACCCCCAGAAAGGTGAGTCTGCCATTAGATTAGAATGCCTTGCTTCCAACCCCAGCTTCCTCGCTAACGAAATCCACGCTCAGTAATTCTCTGGAGCTCAGGGTCCTAGTTTTTGATGGGATGACACTTTGCGTGGCACAAGCTGAAATGTGCAGAAGAGATTGTCACTCTGTACACGTTCGTCCACTTCTTGGTTCTGTCGAGGTCTGAGTTCCCGTGTGGAAGAGCTCACACAGCGCTTAGCAGAGGACTTGGGCTCAGTGGGCAGAACACAGCTTGACATCCTGATTTCCATCCCTGCCCACCATTTTTTCAGTGAGGTGACTTGGAGATTGATTTAATATCTCTGTATCTGGTTTAGAGTGGGGAAAGTAAAAGAATGTACCCTCCTCCTGTTGGAAGGAGTCAAGTAAGTACCAAATCCATAAAGCACTAGGACAAGTGCCTGGCACAGAGTAAGCCCTAGATACGTGTTAGCTGGTTTTATTCTTCTGCCCTAGAACAGTACGTTATGTCTTTTAATCATTAAAAGAACTTTCTGTTAATACATTTACTTAGGACCTTTTAGAACGTAGGTCACGGTAGGCTTGTGACCGCAATAACAATTAACTGTCCTGTCAACGTCAGAATGAGTTTTCTTAGGGTATAAATACACTTAATTTCTCTGCCAGCCTCTGTGCAAAGAAGAGCATTTGCTCTGGAATCAGGCAACCCTGGCATCAAATCCCAGCTCTACTGCTCATCAGAGGGGAAATATTGGACAGATCAGGGAATTTCTTAATTTATTCCTCATTCTGGGTCCTCATAAGTAAATAAGAATAGGATAAAACTGGCTCATAAGTTTATGGTAAGGATTAAATCTAAAATTGCATATAAATGCTTATTGTCATGCCTGGAACACAAGGAGCTCTCAACAAATGCCAAATATTAATAGTATTATTAAATATTTCCCTACACTCAAGACCCTGAGTAAGAAATACATTTTCCCGTGAAGCTTCCTCCAAAAACCTGTATTGATTCCTTGAATGTTTACTTACTTGTTACGTTCATAGAGTTGGGTCTCCTATCGTGTGTTTATAGCCTGTGGTAATAAATGCACTGTTTCTTTATCTTAAATGTATCAGCCAGGATATAATCTTCTTAAAGAAAAGCCCCATAGCATAGGACAATGCCAAACCGATTGCAGGTGCTAAGAGTGTATCTACAGATTATTTTTTTTCTAACATGTTAGTTGTATGTTGTACAATGGAAAATAACAACAATAATAATAACTAGTATTTTCCAGTGCTCACTTTGTGCCTCACAACCCTTGTAATTCATCCTAGCAGCAACACTGGAAAGTTGGTGTGTGTACCAGCTATTTTTTCTGCCCCAAAACTTGGTGGCTTAAACCAACAATGCCCGACTTTTTTAACATACCCATGGGTGATTTGCTTAGACCTTGCACAGGTCTGGCCTGGGCTTCTGCAGGCGGCTGCAGTCAGCTCCCAGGTGACCAGGGGCTGGGCTCGGCTGGGACAGCTAGAATCTGGGCCCCTCTTCCTGGAAGGTCTTTCCTCTCTGCCACCCCCTCCCTCCACCTTGCCCCTCAGACCAGCTGACCTCATGCTCACTGTGTTCTGTTTGCTTGTTTTGTGTGTTTTGATGTCCCACTGGCTAAAGAAGGTCTGAGCGAAGCCTAGATTCAGTGTGAAGAGGAATTCATACAAAACGAGTGACACATCAGAGCTGTTCCTATAGAAATCTACCAAGGGCGGAAGCTCGTTTTTAGCGATGAGGAAACTGAGGGTTATAGGCTTGAAGTATCTTGCCCGGGTCATACAGCTGGTGAGTGACAGCAGTAGAGTTCGAACCTGCTGTGGATCATTTCATGTCAATCTTAGTTCCAGTGAACTGGTCAAAATCAACTGGGATTTTTTTTTTAATTGAAGTATAGTTGACTTACAGTGTTGTGTTAATTTCTGCTGTACAGCAGAGTAATTCAGTTATACATATATACACATTCTATTTTATGTTCTTTTCCATTATGGTTTATCACAAGGTATTGAATATAGTTCTCCATGCAATATTGTAGGACCTTGTTAAACTGGGATATTTTTTATTGGAATTTTTTTGGGGAGAGTCAACAAAGTGAGGAGATAAACCCACAACGTGACTGTCCGTTATGCCTCTTACACCGCATCAATGAAAGACAGGATGGCAGAGGGGGTGGGTTTGCCACCCAAAAGCTTTTCAATCCCTGTCTTTTGTTTCCCCCGCTCGCTTTGGAGGCTGGAAAGCTAATTCCAGCCCCTCTGCAGCTGGGCATGGACATGCGGCCAAGTTCTGGACTGTGAGAGGTAAGCAGAATTTCCTGGGAGGACTATACTTCTCAAATATGTAAAAAACAAACAAAAAAGGATTCTTCAGGAGAAAGACTCTTTGGACTCTTCCCTTTTTATCTTTTTCTTTTTAGCAGCTTTATTAAAGTATAATTGATATACAAAGATCTACACATACTTAATGTGTACAATTTGATGGGTTTGGACATGTGCAAACACTTATGAAACCGTCACCAAAATCAACATAATAGACTTATCCATCACCTCCAAAAGTTTCCTGCTGTCCCCTACCCCCTCCCTCCCTTCTCCCCTTCCTTCCTTCCTTTCTCTCTCTTTCTCTCTCTCTTTCTTTCCTTCCTTCTCTCTCTCTCTTTCTTGCTTGTTTTCTTTCTTGTGATAAGAACACTTACCACGAGATCTACCCTCTTAACAAATTTGCGATTGTACGATACAGCATTGTTGACCATAAGCCCAGTGTTGTACAGCGGATTCTAGAACTCGTTTCTCTTGCATAATTGAAAGTTTATACCTGTTGAAAAGACATCTTCCCCTTAAAAAAAAAAACCTGAACATGGAGCTGCCTCGAAGGGCAGCAGGCATCCTAGAACCATGAGAATAAACCCTATAGGGCAGGGAGGAGGGTCAGAAATGAGAGGAGGACACTGGATCCTTGAAGATGTTACTATGAAGCTGCTTTAGCCCCGAACCCTCCTCCTCAGTATGTATTTTTATGTGAGTTAAATATACCCTCAATGTGAAATACCTCTCTTAATTGTACTCTCTGTAACTTGCAGCTGAATGTAATCCTGAATGTATTAAGACACAGAGTCATTTCAGAAGAATGAAATCAACGTGGCAGAAGTTTTTTAAGCAATTATCTAAATAAATCCAACAGCCTGAGCAAAACTTTTACAGCATCAACTGTCTCTCTCATTTCGCCTGTGCCACCTTTGTGTTGCTGAGGAAGAAGACAGTGGCCAAAATCACTGAGATAATTGTCATTGCTTCCCTCACCTTTGCTTCTGGGATGGAGCCAATGGCATCAGTCGGTGGGGTTCAGGCGAATCACAGGGCCACTAGCTTGTGATGTGGCCTTTTCACTCAGATGTCATAATTTAATGACGTGGTGGCAGAGCAGATTTTTTAAAAAATTTGCAAAGTTCGGATAGAACTGATAACATCACAGATAATACATTTCTGAACATTAGTGTTGATTAAACAAAATGTCCCTGATTTTTGCAATTCAATAGAAAGGTAACTGATAATTCCATGACGCACATCAAGCACGTTAAATTAATCATGGGGCCATTTTAGGTTAGAAACGCAAATGAAAAATCCTTTTGGATTATTTTTTGACATACATAGTCTTTCCATAAAAACAATGAACAAGTGTTAACCCCTTGCGGCTTCAGTTCTTGTGGCTTGATTTTCTGATCAGGTCCAAGGTATTGCCATTAATTGAAAAACCTGCATCACATTAAATCATGTGGCCTGGAGTGGAGAGTTCAGCTCCTTTCTGTTAAGTTTATTTCACCCAGAGTGAAAAAAGGAATACTGTTAGAGTAGAAAGAAATCATTTCTGGTTCAAAGGATTTTTCCTCTTTTCTACTAAAAAGAGATTAAATAATTATAAAGAAAGAGAACAGTATGAAGCACCCTGGTCTAGGATCAGATAATTTAATGAGATTTTAATATTATTGATAAAACGACCTCCATTCAAAGAAAATTACAGTGAGTTTTGTAGAATTTGGAGTCCTGGGCCCCATTTTATGTTTATATGCAAGATAAAGGTCAGTGCTGAGGTAACTCTCTGAATCTGGATCATTCCAGGAGAAAATAAACAACACACTCATATCACCAAGTAGCCAGAAATTTTGTGCATAATTATCCCCATATTTCTTTGCCAATTCTGAAACCAAAGTAAAAACAAACTATTTCAAGATATAGGTACAACTTGGCTAATCATCTCTCAGACTAGTCAATCAATCAGCAAATATTACACCTTATAGTGTGAGAAATGTATTTGGCTAGTGCCCGAGGGGTGCAAATCATGATACAGCCTGTTACTGGAGTCCTAAGGATGAAGCTTCTAATCCAGATGGGAGGCAGGAACGCACAGGCTGTGAGAAAACCCAGAGTACCACCAAGCAGAGGGCAGTTGGGGAAAGCAGGGCTGGCCCCTCAGAAGGAGAGGCCCCTCTGTGTACAGGTCAGCTCGGGCTGTCATAACCAAGTCCTACAGACCAGGCAGCTAAAACAACAGGGCTTTATTTCTCACGGTTCTGGAGGGTGGAGTCATGGCCAAGCGCTGGTGAGAGCTCTCTTCCGGGCTTGCAGACGGCTGCCTTCTCACTGTGTCCTCACAGGGAGGAGAGAGACACAGACAGACAGACAGACAGACAGACAGAAAATGCGGGGCGGTGGGGGGTGGGGGGTGAAGCTCTCTGCTGTCTCCTCCTGAAGGCTCTAACCCTATTGGATGAGGGATCCTCTCTGATGACCTCATTTAACCTTTACCACCTCCTTAGAGGCCCCATCCCCCAATACAGGCACCAGGGCATCTGGGCTCCAGGACGATGTTCTCAGTCACCATCCATTCAAGGCTGTCTGCAGATAAGCCCCTGAGAATCCAGAGAAGGCCCACCTGGACAGGCAGCTCACACACATTACCTGAGCCCCAACCCTACTTCTCTTCTGAGTGACGACGTGTGGCGGCACCAACCTCTTTCTGGGCTCAGCTTTGACAACTTTTATCTCCTCGTGCTCCGATGAACTCTTACACGAAAGCAGATCAAAGCAGAGTTGTCTAATTTGTAAAACAGATAAAAGAGGGGTTGGGAGGTCGGGAGGTGCAGCGTTCCACCTGCCGTGCTAATTGTCATCCTCCCTGAGGACCAATGAGCTGCCTCTGCAGATTCTCAGATTCCAAACACTGAACAATAGCATTGCGATTTGTCAGCAAGGAAGGAGAGAAATAACAAAGTGACAAATCTGTTCCGGGTCCTGAAGTATTTGAAGTTACCACCCTCCCACACACACTCACATCAGCACCCTGAAATGTAGAGTTTAGATCAAAGTTCACTACCAGAACTCATTGCAAAGCATAGAAAGCACCTTCTGAAAAAAAAGTAGAGTCCCATGCATTTCCAGAGACTTAAAAATTCCAGTGACCTTTTATCAGGAAACTAAACAGAGGAAAGAAGCACTCATAAAAATTCTTGCCATGAGAGCCCGTACTGACCTCCTGCAACCAGACCTCTGTACCATGGGCAGGTATTTGGAGTCGCTCTGCCAGGAGTGGTGGCAGGCCTTGCTATGACCCAATGGTACCCTGTTGCAAAGTGCTTGGCTAACGTTCTGGAATGTAGTCTGTGGCCGTTCAATGAATTCTTTCCTCCGGGCAAACAAGCTGGCTCTACAAGTAATCACACATGGTCATTTATTCCCATTAGCAACCCCAAACAAGCAAGTGGCCTTACCCAAACAGCAGAAAAGCCTAGGTTATTTTTAAATGTGCTCAGTTTAACGTTTCATAATTTGTGATTTCCCAACAACAAAAAGAATTAATGGCACAACTGTTAAAGTTCCATGAGAATTCAGAAGAAGACATACCAAGTAGGGAAAGAGGCAACAGAGGGCAAGGCACACGTTATAAATGAGTGAAAGTAATGAAATCCTAGTTAGAGGAATCTATTTCCACTCCTGTAGAATCCTCATGGGATTAACAGACACACACTAGTACATATAAAATAGATAAATAACAAGGACCCACTGTATAGTGCAGGGAACTATATTCAGTATCTTGTAATAACTTATAATGGAAAAGAATCTGAAAAAGTAGATAGGTAGATAGATAGATCGATAGATAGATAGATGTATAACTGAATCACTTTGCAGTACACCCAAAACATTGCAAATCAACCATACTTCAATTACAAAAAATACTCGTAAATAAAATCTAGTCTAAGAAGAAATGAGTTACGACCTTGGGTGGTATTCAGAGGATTGCATTGATCTAATGTTTTTCTCCCAACAGGCTTCTTGTACTTTAAAAAATAAATATGCTCCAAACTGGCTTTGAGAAATGTGTTTGTAAAGGCAGCCTGACTGTAAAGCCCAGGAGATTACAGCAAGTCAGGAAGGAGGAGGTCTCCTGGTTTCCCAAGATGGCAGCACCTGCTGAGTCAGTTCAAGTCAACCTGACTTGGCTGGAAGTCCCACAGCCCCGTGGAACTGGGCTGTATGGAAGGGGTATCCAGCACTCCCCCACAGATATCTCCCAGAGATGTCCAGGGTAACAGCTGCAGCATCACCATAAAATGTGCGTGGTGGAAAACAAAAAGGAACGTTGACACTGATTCCACATTTTAATTAATGGGAAAAATTCAATCATCTGTACACCTGATTGTGCAATGGGGATTCTTTCTTGTGAGTAGCATCTGAAATCAGCAATGCATCCATGGTTAAGGATAAAAATGGACCTGGCTTTTAATGTCTGACATTATTTCGTAAAGAAATTTGCTTTTTCATAGACCTCATCACTGACAAGGCAGTGTTACAGTCAGCCTTGCTTTGAAAAGACTCACCATGTATTACCTGAAGGAACCATGACTTACCTGGGAGATTATTTCTTGGACAATCCCTTTCATCTATAAACGAGGAAATGAGTCAGCTTTACTAAGTACTACCTCATCACTGGTGTTCTGTCATTCAGCAGGGATGGGAACGCATTTTGTTACTCACAGAAGCCAGAAGCCTGGATCACCAAGCATACAGGTAGGTCACCGTTGATATCTACTCTTCAAACAATGACAGGTTCTGTTGTCAGAGATCTTAACAGTCTCTCTGATTGGAAAAGTGCCTGGCTGGTCACAAGACAGCATGACTCATTACCGCTGCTCAACTTCAGCTGAACAGAAGGCTAAGAGAACAAAATCAGCTCTGTGATGTCATCTCTTTTCCATGTATCTTTAACATAGTTTAGATACAGAAGTTGTTGAGTAAGACGCAAAGCTTTCAAATGAGAAGAATGCGTCTGAAATACTTAGGGAAAGAAAACACCAGACACCGTCCAGGAATTCGGGGTGTGTGGTCTTTGCTGATACAAAGTATTCCACAAGGTTTTAAGACCTATAAACTAGTCACCTGGGTTGGTCAAAGTTTAGCTCGACTGAAATATTTTAGGCTTAAGTAACCGTTTAAGAATGTCGAGTTTCCAGAACAGCTTGAGGAGCTCTCTCATTTCCAGTTATTGGAAACCTACAAAAAATGTACAAAGACTTCCTAAACATGTTTCAAAATCAAGGAAAATAGAAACAGTGTTTGTTTGTAAGTGGTGGGGATCATCAGTAACTTATCTTTTGTCTATTCTTTTCCACTTATTTAATGAGCAGGTATTGCTTTCATAGTGACAATAAGTAAGCAGGAAAAAAAAGTTTCATATTTCCTCAGAGGTAGCTCCTTGAGAGGAAAAGCACAAAAGCCAAAACAAACTGAAAAAGTAAATTGACAGCTACCTCATATCTTTCATTTCAATGTCAGTTAAACTGCAATGAGGAAAAATGAGATCACTGTTTACCTGACTACACTACAGGTCCCCAAAGAGCCAGAGTGAGAGGGGGTCCCATATTCATCAGCTGTTGTAACACTAGCAGCAATCTCTTCTAAGAAGTTAAATCACTCATTTCGGTAAAAGCCAGCCAAGAAGAAGAAAGTGTACTGTAGCAAAGATGAAGGAAGTATTTTTAATTAAGCTGATTGACACCACTTCCTCAGGGTGGCTTTATTTGGAAAATGAGAGAACAGCAGAGAAAGGAGTGTTGCATTAGGAATGGTATCATGTGAAAAAGTTATGTATCTTTCAAATTTAGCCAATCATTGTTAACTTCCTTTTTTTTTTTTTTCTTTTTTTCAGTGTTGCCTGTTTGTTTCTGGGAGGTCTTAAGAAAATATAGAAGCTTTGTCAGATGCTAAAGAGGAAGTCCAGAATTGTAATGAGATGGTGTGGCCCACTCCTTAACCCTCAACACATAGAGCTTGTTTCTGAAGAAACATACGCATTGTCCAACTTGTTTCATGAAAGCTGTAGGGTGAAAATCATACATTTCTGTCACTGAATTGTCTTTAATTCAACAGCACTTATGTGAGGACTCTTCAGCTCTCAGTTCCCCAGTGTCAGAGGGAGTCCTGAGCCATCTTTGACGCTTTGTCCCTGCAACTTAAGGGTTGGTCTCCTGAACTCCTGATGTCTGTGACCACATCTGTTCTCCTTGCCTCTCTGCTTTGTGTGCTGATGTGTTATCTATTCTCAACTTTCACCTGCCATCCTTACGACCACAGAGTAGTATTGATCATTTTAACTTTGAGTAATTACTAGAAGATATATCCTTGCAACCAAAGATTGGCATCCGGAAAGGCCAGGACCATTTTTTACAGACTGTGTTAAAAATAATATATGGCCCCAAAAATAGTGATTAAATATAACATTGTTTCCTGTGAATATCCTTCCAGGGAGATTCCAATAGTTAAAAATGACCAGATAAATATGTTTTTCAATAAAGACATAATTTAGATTACTCTGAAAAACTAGAAAAGTGGTACCATAGCACTTTTATATAAACATCTTAAACTTGGAAACACTTAAATTTTAAGGGGTGAAAATGACAAATATAGAGTAACTTCATTTTTTCTTACATCTTGTTTAAAATGTGTCTATTATTCAAGACTAACATCACAAGATTTTCCCCATAATTTAATGATTAAGTGTCACTTTATACAAGCTGCAAAGTCCTCCGTAGGATCAGAGATGTTCCTCTCCGCTGGGCGCTGAGTTAGTGTTGGGTACCTCAACCTCATCTCCCTGCTGCCCCTCTTCCATTATGTTGATGGTGTGTCCTATCCTTACTCCTCCAAGGCCAGCTGTGTACACAGAGTGTCTTTACCTTCAGTAAAACAGAGGATAAACTCACTCAAACTAGAGTGGTTGTGACCATCCCCTCTCCCAAGTGCATTAACGTTTTAAACAGAAGATACAAGGGAAAAATAAATGAACGTTATGCACAGAAGCAGGAGGCTCCTCCCACACCCCCAGAAGTGTCAACACAGACTTAGCCAGTTTCTTCTGTTCGTTGAACAATCACATACATTTTCTGAATCAAAACATAATTAACAATCTAACAAATAAGTTTTTTCAGATTAGTAATTTTACATAGATAAGAAAATTTTTACGCAGTTACAAAATTTAAATTACATGTACTATGCATTCAATAACTTTCCTCCACCATATGGAGTAAGCTCATTGAAAATCATGGAAAAAATAAAACTCCTAGTGGCCACACTGACCAGTAAAACAGTATGGTTAAGAAAAGGGATGGGAGAGATCATCTTCATTAGCAAAAGCATTCTTCTGCCTTTATTGTCCTGCAGTAAAACTATCCATTCTCCCTGGTTTCACCACAAATTTCAATCCCCTCCTCCATGGCCAGTCCCACCAGTCTTTTCTTTTGTAAGCGCTAATATTTTTAATAAAAATTTAATAAAAGAATATACCTACAAGATATTGCAAATCTTATTCAATTTTTACTTATTGAATAAATAAAAGCAGGATATTGAAATTTTACATATATTTATATGTATGCTTTTAGCTGACACTTGGCGTCCACATTCTGGAAGCATTTAGCATGTCAGTTATATGAATGAGTGAGAAATGTTAAAAAGAAAAAAGAAAAGAAGGGAGGAAGAAATTCACTGCCCCCCACCCAAACAAGTAAAAAGAGAGAGGTTAACCGCTACAGGGAATGCCAGTTAATAAATTTCAGGAAGTTAAACTACCAATGTATTTCATAAAAGATACTGATATGATTTAGTTCATTTCTACTCATCGGGGAAGTAGTTTGAATTTATCAATTTGAAACAAAATTGCCTAGAATGTCCATGACAACTTTTCTAGGTTCAGGCTGCTTTATACTTTTTATAGTCATTATTTCATTTAGTATGGAAAAAAGAAGAGAAATGTATGCGTGTGTGTGTGTGCGTGAGTGTGTGTGTGTGTGTGTGTATAGTTTTACATTTTTATACACATAGAGAGACAGAGAGAGAGTTGTAGGGTTCTTTCTTATCTAGATTTAAAGATAGTAGTATCAGTATCATTCTTTATTTCAAGAAAGACCACTCTCTCATGTTATGACACCAGTTAAATATTGTGTAATTATTTTTTCAGTGGATTTGATACATCTGATAATTATTGATCTCCTTCCAAATATCTTAACCTCAAGAGCAAACCAAGCTGCACAGGCAATGATCCAATTTCAGAGTCTCCTATGAGGCTGACTCCTAGCTGGTTATTTCTAGACTAAATCACAGCAGTTGACCCCAGGCAGAACTGTAAGGTTTTTGCCTTTCAATCTCTATTGATGTTTTCAAAGGCAGGTTAGCAGAGAGAAAAACAGGCTTAATGATCATATACAATGTTGGACACATTGTCTCAAATATAGTTCTATTTCAGGAATTAGAAGTTCCTACTAATTTCCAATGAACAATAACATCCAGTAATTCAACATTTTGTAAACCAGAAATCACAGTAATTGGTTATTTGGCGTATTTAAGATAATCCCCCAAATCCCAGCAATTTGACATCCATGGCTAGCACAGTAGCAGAGTGGGGTTATTCTAATGAGTATTCTGCTTAGCCAGATGTCACAAGAAATGAAAGAGAAAGAAGAAAAAGAAAAGAAGCACTATTCTTCTTTTGATTTTTCAACCATTAAAAAATGTAGAGCTTCCCTGGTGGCGCAGTGGTTGGGAGTCCGCCTTCTGATGCAGGGGAGACGGATTCGTGCCCCGGTCCGGGAAGATCCCACATGCCGCGGAGTGGCTAGGCCCGTGAGCCATGGCCGCTGAGCCTGCGCGTCCGGAGCCCGTGCTCCGCAACGGGAGAGGCCACAACAGTGAGAGGCCCGCGTACCGCAAAAAAAAAAAAAAAAAGTAAAAATCCTTCTTTGATCACAGTCACACAAAAGCAAGCAGCAGGCTGGGATTACCCCAAGGGTAAAAATTTTGGACACTGAGTTACACCAAGGAGGCTTTAAAGGCAGGGACTGTGGTCTTGGCAGTATCCGTCGTGATGCTCAGGGTACCTGGAGCGGAGGTACGGTGGTACTCCACAGTTGTTTACTGAAAGGGCCCATAAATTGAGTGGTTGCCGTGAGAAATATTGCTGATTTTTGAAAAATAAATTTGAGGACTGTTGCCCCATAAAACGTGTTCTATCCAGGACCAAGGTTTAGGCTCGACCTCTTTAATCATAGATCTCGGGAAGTGACGCTTCGCTTTCCACAGCAGAGTCTATTCTGCTCCTAATCATGTTGGCACAGTCTGGAACTCTGCTCCATGCAGAGGAACTAGCAGAGTGGAGGAGGAGAGCCGGAGCTTTTGGTCATTGTCCTGGCCGCTCAGGCACAAATCCAGGGGACTGACTCCGTGGCAATCTGATCTGGTGCAAAAACAAATGATGACCCGAGGTCCGTTGTGCTGTTATCAGACTTACAAAGGGGAGTGGATGCTCAACATCACTAATCATTAGAGAAATTCAAATCAAATCTGCAGTGAGGTATCACCTCACACCAGTCAGAATGGCCATCATCAAAAAATCTACAAACAATAATTGCTGGAGAGGGCGTGGAGGAAAGGGAACCCTCTTGCACTGTTGGTGGGAATGTAAATTGATACAGCCATCATGGAGAACAGTATGCAGGTTCCTTAAAAAACTAAAAATAGAACTACCATAAGACCCAGAAATCCCACTACTGGGCATATACCCTGAGAAAACCGTAATTCAAAAAGAGTCATGTACCACAGTGTTCACTGCAGCTCTATTTACAATAGCCAGGACATGGAAGCAACCTAAGTGTCCATCGAGAGATGAATGGGTAAAGAAGATGTGGCACATATATACAATGGAATATTACTCAGCCATAAAAAGAAACGAAATTGAGTTATTTGTAGTGAGGTGGGTGGACTTAGAGTCTGTCATACAGAATGAAGTAAGTCAGAAAGAGAAAAACAAATACCGTATGCTAACACATATATAGAGAATCTAAAAAAAAAATTTGTTCTGAAGAACCTAGGGGTAGGACAGGAATGAAGATGCAGATGTAGAGAATGGACCTGAGGACACAGGGATGTGGAAGGGTAAACTGGGACAAAGTGAGAGAGTGGCATGGACATAGATACACTACCAAATATAAAATAGAAAGCTAGTGGGAAGCAGCCACATAGCAGAGGGAGATCAGCTTGGTGCTTTGTGACCACATAGAGGGGTGGGTTAGGGAGGGTGGGAGGGAGATGTAGGAGGGAGGAGATATGGGGATATATGTATATTATAGCTGATTCACTTTGTTATAAAGCAGAAACTAACACACTCTTGTAAAGCAATTATACTCCAATAAAGATGTTAAAAAAATATAAATAAACAGTAAAAATAAAATAAAATAAAATATATAGAATTAAAAAAAGAGAGAGATAAAGCAATGAGCAGAAGAACACAAATACACCCCATTCCATTTAGATGAAGTTCAGAAACTCACAAAATAAATAACATGTTGTTTACAGATGTGTGTAAGAGAAAACTATAAATCAAATCAAGCAAATAATAAGCACAAATTTTTAGCAAGTATAACGGGGCATGCCATCAGAGAAGGGTAAGACGGTCTCAAAATTATCGGTAATGTTGTCATTTGATGTACAGAGAGATTCTATATTAGTATCTTCATGCCTTTCATATGTCATGTCTATAGCTACATGTATAAAATTTTTATGTATATTAACTTATTATACTAAACAAAAGGACGGAGGTGGCTTCACGAAATTTGCTCCCGCGTCAACCGTGGGGGTGTGCTGGGGACCCTGCTTTCAGAGAGCTTGGTGGAAATGCTCCTCACAGGTCTTAGAACCAGGAAAAGCTAGAGATCTGACTGAGCAACTGGTTTGTTCTAAACTTCTGAACGCTTGGAATGAAGCTCATTTCTTCTGTGTTCTAATCAAAAGGAAGTTCGGAATCCTACTATGTAAGGTCCATCTCGATGAACTGAGCAGGGTCACATTCCATGCCCTGTCCTGCTGACCTAACTCCCCTCGCCCGTCTGCCTTCTCCTTCCCCCATCTCAGCAATCCTGATGTGTCTGACGCTCTCAAATATTCTGTCTTCTGGAAGGAACCTCAGAGGGCTCCTCTGCCCCACCGCTCCTCCCCTCCCCTTCCCTGTCCTTGTCTTCAAGGGCAAATTGTGTCAGGTTCCTTTAGAAGCTCTAGGCTGACCAGGTGTGCCTGGGGGGGTACGACTAGATTCTGCTGATCGCTGTAGGTGTGGACTCAGCTGAATTTAACTCAGATGAGATAAGCAATAAGCTTTCAGAGTTTCTCTAATGCCCACTGAACTGCTTTGTTGCTGGCATTTTAAGTTTTACTGTATTTTTCTAAAATACCAGTCTAGTTATGCCGTCTCTTTGTTTGTAATCCTGCAGAGTTCCCCCCCACCATGACCCATCCCCTCCAAGACTTAGCCGGGCCTTTCTCAGTGGATCAACCTCCTGCTACCTTTCCCATCTCACCTTGGGCACCTTCCTTCTTCCTGGCCTCAGGGTTGAGTGCCAGCAATAAAGCACACAGATCTGACCTCGCGGATGCCTCCCCACCACCCCGGACAGCTCCACACTCTCCCCTAGACACTCTACCCTGGGGCCTCCCCACCTCAGAGGAGGAAGTTACTCTCAGCCCTGCCCACCCCCAGGCCAGCCAAGCACCCCTATTCTAGCTTCATCGCTCATGTTAACACTTGGTTTACATTTCACCTCCCCAGACGAATCTTATTTTGTTTGTATTTCAAATAGCCACACATCCACACTGAAAGAAGAAATGCATTACAATGTCCATATCTGCAGCATTTTAATTCTCTCAGTCCATTAGGGTAAATTCTGCCAAAATTGTAATAATGCAGTTTAAGCACTCTGAATTACTAGAAGCCCAGTGTACTCTTATTAGACTAATGTCACCATTACTTTCTGTCTAATGGATATCATCTGGCCTCTAACTTCTCTGAGTGACCCAAGAGTCAGCATGGGGCATTTGTGGTGCATCCTATTCAGAAAGAATAATTTTCAAAGCAGGGTAAAAGGCAGGAATGGCTCTGCTCCAGAAGGACAGAGGAATCATTCTAGAGGAGAGAGTCATCCCAGAATTGGGCCCTAAGTTCCGTTTGCTCAGCCTGAGAGAAAGTGGATGACTTTGGGAGTTCCTGAAATGATCTGTGTGGTCTGCTGTCTGTGCACTAGAGGCCCACAGAAAGTGCCCACAGAACTGCTGAGGTGTAAGAAATGTCAAGAACCACCCCCCTCCCCGGCTGTATTAAATGAGTAAGAGTATGTGAAACCACTCACATGAGTTAGAAAGATACCGTCAGTCACAAAATCTTTCGCCATTAAAAATGGAAGCAGGGCTTCCCTGGTGGCACAGTGGTTGAGAGTCCGCCTGCCAATGCAGGGGACACGGGTTCGTGCCCTGGTCCGGGAAGATCCCACATGCCGCAGAGCGGCTGGGCCCGTGAGCCATGGCCGCTGGGCCTACGCGTGCGGAGCCTGTGCTCCGCAATGGGAGAGGCCACAACAGTGAGAGGCCCCACGTACCGCAAAAAAAAAAAAAAAAAAATGGAAGCAGATGTGTTACATAATATTTGTTCAAGTGATATGATTTAAATTTTAAACCATCCAGGATAATTTTGACATGGTGAGTAGTTTTATTATTACTGTCATTATGATTATGATTATGATTATTTGAGAGATGAATAGCCAACACAAATACAAGACTTACTGCATGCCAGGCACTGTTCAAATTGTTTTCAATATATTAACTCACTTTATCCTTGCAAGAACCCTCTGAGATAGGTACCATGTCTCGGATAAATCACCTGAGGCATACAGAGATTAAGTAAAGCCTGGTGAGGCAGGAAAAGAAACTAACTTCTTGGCTTAAGGGTCTTTGCCTTCTCTATGGAAGGGCAGCCCTCAGGCAACGGTAGAAATAGTTGGGACTGGCAGCTTACTCCTACCTTTAATTCCATGTGGCTAAAGCGGGATTGACGATCTGTCAATCACCTAGTGAATCTGGTCTGATTTGTGCCTATGTGTCCGTACATGCATTATTTTGTTGGGGGAGGAAAAAGTACCAAATTATTTATATTGACCATTAAAAAATACAAACAGTAACAGCAAATGACTCAGCTGCAGCCCTTTTACGTTGTTAGAATTGAACTAAAATTTCTGCAGGTTCTGGGAAAATGGTCCTAGCTATGTACAGCCAGCCAGATTCTGTTCCAGAGATAAACGAACCTCCATAAGTATGTATGTAGGAAAACATTCGAACCAGAGTTTAATTTCCATGTAAATGTAAATAATGTGGAACGGCTACATCACGAAGGCCTTACTGGGTTCTGGTAACATTGACGAGTTCTTTGAGAGGGGCATTCTATAATCTGTAAACTATTACTCCCAGTTGTAAGTGATAAACTATTATTTCCAATTGTGAGAACATAGGAAAACTTGACAACTTGAGTGGCTCCAATTTTCAATTTCATACAGTTGGATGAAATCCAGAAAATATAGAAATATTATTTTTCCTAAAGCTGAGATGGAAGACATTCCTACATAGACACAGTGAAAACACAATAAAAATATGGGATAATTTCAGTGTTAATCTATTCCCAGATATGAATGCTTTACAATAAAATATAACTATGGGTACCAATAGATCAATATAAATTTAGATGCCTTAAAATATAGATATGAGTTTCCTTTTTTACTTCTTTTCAGTCTTTTTTCTGCCATTGTATTTTTAAAATTTTGTACTAAAGTATAGTTGATGTACAATAATATATAAGTTACAGGTGTACGACATAGTGATTCACAAATTTTAAAGATTATACTCCATTTGTAGTTATTATAAAATATTTGCTAGATTCCCTGTGCTATACAATATATACTTGTAGCTAATTTTATATATAATAGTTTGTACCTTTTAATCACCTGCCCCTATATTGGTATGAGTTTCCTACAGAGTGTCTGGGTATAGTGGAAACACAAAACAAAAATGAATGCCATGCTATAGTCCACGTAAATGGGTAAGAAAAAGTTAATGCCATATTATAATCTACATACATTGATGAGCTTATTGCTGATGTAGATGTAAAAGTCTGTAAGTCACATATCTTTTAAGGACCTAGTGGGGTCGCCATATGCACTAAAACCATTAGGATGCTTAAGAAACAATAGTAGTAACTTCTACATCAGTAACTTGCCCCAGTGGCTGCCCAGCCACCGTTCTGTTGTAATCAGCATCACCAATTCTTCTAAGAGGTATGAAGCATCAACAGTAAAACTGAGCCAGACTGCAGCAGTTCCCAGCAGGCAGGTCCTACAAAGACAGCAGTGAGCCTCTGAGTGGATCTACTGCAAACAGCTTACCTCTGCCCTGTTGTCTTCAGCCCATTTGCCAAGGGCAGCCGTCTACAAAATCGGTTCCCACTGTGAAGGGTTCATATAACTTCAGCCTGCCTTTGACAAGCATCTAACAAATAAGTGACTTGCTTCACTGGAATTAAAAACTATGATTCAGGACTTCCCTGGTGGCGCAGTGGTTAAGAATCCACCTGCCAGTGCAGGGGACACGGGTTCGAGCCCTGGTCCAGGAAGATCCCACATGCTGTGGAGCTACTAAGCCCGTGCACCACGACTACTGAGCCTGTGCTTTAGAGCCTGTGAGCCACAACTACTGAGCCCGCGTGCCACAACTACTGAAGCCCGTGCACCTAGAGCCCATGCTCCGCAACAAGAGAAGCCACCGCAATGAAAAGCCTGCGCACCACAAAGAAGAGTAGCCCCCGCTCACCGCAATTAGAGAAAGGTGGTGTGCAGCAACAAAGACCCCATGCAGACAAAAATAAAATAAATAAATTGATTTTTAAAAAAAACAAAAAACTATGATTCAATAACTAAACAATCTCTAAAAAATTACTTGAAAAGTCAAAAAGCAGCTTGGGGCTTCCCTGGTGGCGCAGGGAATATATATCCTCCGACGCAGGAGACATGGGTTCGTGCCCTGGTCCGGGAAGATCCCACATGCCGCAGAGCAGCTGGGTCCGTGAGCCATGGCCACTAAGCCTGCGTGTCTGGAGCCTGTGCTCCGCAGCAGGAGAGGCCTCAACAGTGAGAGGCCCGCATACCGCAAAAAAAAAAAAAAAAAAGCAGCTTGGTTAAAAAAAAAAACTCCACAAGGACCTACTTGTATAGCACAGAGAACTCTGCTCAATACTCTGTAATAACCTAAATAGGAAAAGAATTTGAAAAAGAATAGATACATGTATAGGTATAACTGAATCACTTTGCTGTACACCTGAAACTAACACGACATTGTAAATGAACTACAGTCCAATTTAAAATAAAAACTAAAAAAAAAACAACTCCATATATTGTATGTACTGGAGGAAGGAGGTGGGAATTTAAACTTTAAACTTGGTTCTCCTCAGAGCTTAAAGGGTCACAACTCAGTCAATGTTATTTTCAAATCCCTCAGACAAAATAACCTGACAAATAGCCTAATATTACTCAGTAAGTGAGTGTATTTAGAGGACTATAAACATATATTAATGGAGTTAATAAAAGTATGCATTTATTAAGAGATTTAATGAATAATCGGAAACTTCTTAATTATTAATTTGAACAAATTTTTAAATTCACTTTTACTGATGCATCACACATTAGAAAAACTAACAAAGATTCAATTACACATGTACACATTTTCACATGATAAAATTTTATTAAGTAGATAAAATATTCACAAAAGGAAAATCCATAAGAATTGTAATGTCATGGGCAACTTTCAACTAAAAATCATAGATATTTAAGATAGGTTCAGCTCATTAAAGTTTCATTCATTAGAATAAAAATTAATGCATTTAATTGTAAGTGCTGTGATTAATTCAACAAACTCAGTACAGAATTAGAGCAATTTTTACTGTTTTATTCACATATTGCTGAAAACTTTTGACAAAATATACCAATTGTTTTGTCATTCTATGCCTCAGTCAGGTTCTCTTAAACTTTTGGTCTTCATTCTCTTCAAAGACCATCAATTCTGATTCTTTTCAACAGGTCAGATTTAATCTCACAGCAGGAAAGGTTTTCTAAGGGTCCATGTGGAAAAGCACTGCGTGTAACACACACTTCGATGAAACAGAGATGAATAAACCCAATCACTTCCCTCCAAGAGATTGCAGTCTAGTCTGCAGAAATCAATAGTTCTAACATAAAATAGATTTGAAGATTGTCCCTATGGGGGTCTCACTCTTTGGCTAACATATACCTTTATTTCTAAACAAATATTTTTGGACCTCGTCAAGGAATGATAAAATCTGGCTTTAGAAATTGTCTTTATAGTGATGAGAACTTGTTCAACATCTATTAAACGAATATTGTAGAGTCTGTAGCTAAGCTAGACGTTGTCCTTGGTACACAGATATGATGGGAACAAACTTGGTCCTTCCACGTGGGGTTGAGAGTATGATGGAATTGAAAGATGAGGGAACGGAACCAACATCACAGCGCTTCTCTGCCCCAAACCAAAAAACAATAGCCCAGCTTTCTCCTTGGGATCTCATGTGTATATTTCACACAAAAGGGATCGGGTGCTGCAGAGGAGTGGTAAGTGGAATTCAAAAACGTGTACCTTCAGCCATTCTCAAAACCTCCCTCCACTGTGTTCCCACAGCACGAAGGTCCCCTGCCAACCTCAAGTGTTGCTAGTTCACTTCAATGACTATCTGAAAATTATCTTCCTGTCTCCAAAACCAAGGGATCCATCTAGCCCGGGTCCTCTCTCACCACACTAAAGCAGAAGCATGCCCTCAGACGAGACATTTATTTTCTTTGGATTGAGGATGATTTAACACTTAGCTCCTTCAATTAAAGTGATGATTTACTAATACAACGGTATCAATAAACAGAAGAGGCCAAGAGTGAGCCCATATTAATCACATGGATTATCTCCTTTTGTCTTCACAATAACCCTGGGAGGGAGTTAACCCTATCCTCCTCATTTTAAGTTGGAAACTGGAGTTTGGATGGATTAAATCATGAGCCCTTGATTGCACTACTGCTACACGACAGAAATACCACCTCTGCCAGGGCTGCCTGTTTCCAGATCTCGGGATCTTGGCGTTATTCTCAATTAGACGCTGCAGCTAAAACCCTGGAAGGGTACGTGACACACAGAAGTGCTCAGGAAAGTCCTCTGATCCCACCCTCTTTGCACAAGGGGTGGCCGGGTGTCATTCGGGACAAATTTGAGCCAGGGCAGGGGTATCTGAGGGACACCCCACCCCACCTTGGTCCCTGCCCCTGGCAGTCTGTGCCCACCCCACAGAAGGCAGGCATCTGCCCTATAGGGATGTGAGAGCACGAAGGGTGGAGTTTCTCCCACAGGCCTTTCCATGGTCAGCTCTCCAGGACCGTCCTCTCTGTCAGGACAGGATGTGAATATCTTCCTAACTGTCCCACTCACCTCTGCTCCTCTGTCTACAAGCCTTTATGCTTTAGCCTCTATAGAGATTCACCTTCTCTATTCCTCAGGGCCAGCCAGCCACTAACTTCAGAAAAAAAAATCTTTTTTCCATCATATGATGCTTTATACTTTGATAAGCGGCTTTTTAAAAATACGTAAACAAGGGCTTCCCTGGTGGCGCAATGATTGAGAGTCTGCCTGCCAATGCAGGGGACACGGGTTCGTGCCCCGGTCTGGGAAGATCCCACATGCCGCAGAGCGACCAGGCCCGTGAGCCATGGCCGCTGAACCTGCGCGTCCAGAGCCTGTGCTCCGCAACAGGAGAGGCCACAACAGTGAGAGGCCCGCGTACAAAAAAAAACAACAACAAAAAAGGTAAACTAGACCCTAGGCTCTACAATAGTTGTTGGTGTCTAGAGAAGAAAGTTCCCAGCAGAAAGAGTTTTACATTTTAGTGATGGTCAGCAACCTGTGACCTGTCCTTAAGCTGCATTCTCGTCCACTTGGCCACTGGTAAAATAATTTCCATCTCTTTCCTTTCATGAGATATGAATATTTAATCGAGTAAAAGCATTGAACAAGAAGGCACAATACTTGGGTTTTTGTCTTCATCCTGAAGACTTTGTCTAACCATAGGACACTACAATCTAAGCCTCCCCATCCTTCATTCATGAAATGGGAATCAGAATACATTAATACCATCACAAAGTGATGGTGTGGGAAATGATTACTTTATGTGAAAGTTATGAAAATGTAAACACTACCACCACACTGTTATACATAAAGGTCCTTCCTTCCCTTAGTTCCTGAGGAAATTGGCTGTATGGTCATTTTATTTTAATTAAAAATTCGTTCCCCAGACTTGTGGTTGCCAAGGGGGAGGGGGTTGGGGGAGGGACGGAGTGGAGGTTGTGGTTAGCAGATGTAGGCTATTACATAGAGAATGGATAAACAAACAACAAGGTCCTAGCACAGAGAACTATATTCAATATCCTGTGATAAACCAGAATGGAATAGAATACGAAAAAAGAATGTATGTATATGTATAACTGAATCATTTTGCTGTACAGCAGAAATCAATACGACATTGTAAATCAACTATACCTCAATAAAAAAAAAGAAAGAAAAATTTAAAAGCCTGGAAAGGGGAAAAAAATTCATTCCCTTGTCCCCATTGCCTTGGCAGTTACTAAGCAAGTCCGCGGTAAGCTGAGGGTCTGGTGATAAGCACCTGGGTTCTGTAGCCTCTGTGACATTTCAGACACACACCAGAAACCTGAGGCTGTCCCAATAACAATTCAGGTGAAATTGCAGATAAGAGCAAACAGGAGCCGTAATTTTTCATATTCAGAATTCCTTCTGCAGGTACATTAATTCAGGGCAGTACCATTAGGCCCCAATAAGAGCAAATTGCACTTTCTGACATGGAAGCGTGCAGACATCAGTCACAAGAATGATAGGATTGCTGGTGTCCCTATTATTTCATGAATCCAAAGAAATGGCTCTTTTGTAGCCAAAGTAATTCTCCATATAAAAACCGTACATTGAAGGCATTTTGTTAATGTAATGCTCAGTGCTATTCAGAAAAGGTTGAGGTTTCACTAGAAAAGGAGGAATTCTCTTCTTTCCACCACCCAAATCTGATGCCTTAATCACAGCCTCTTGTTTTCCATGTGTGTCCATGTTACAGCTAAATCATGTTGGTGTAGACATAATAGAAGTATAATTGATTTAACTTCCCCAAAGAATGCTGATCTCAACCAGAATGATCACTTTTGCAGTATAGAGCTGATCTTTCCAAATAAATGGAAGAAAATAAAGCTGTCCTCTCCTATCACCAAAGCCCAGGAATAGCATTAAAATCAGCTCAAATTCCAGGTACAGAACACTATGGATACCCAATCTTCAAACTCTTATTTAGAATGCAAATAAAACCTCAATGGATACAATTTTAAATAGGAATTGCTTATATGTTTTGTTTGCATTTTACAGAAAAACATTTTCCTTTTGTGGGGAGAGTTATTTCTATTGCACAAGTTCGAATACACCTCAGTCTTTTTGAAAACAGATTGAAATCTAATCTCCCCAGTGAAAAAATTGATGACCTGATTTGCACATTCTGCCATCTTTATGTTTGACTCACAAACTGTTACCATTCTCTTTCTTTGAATTCTGCCGCTGGAGTCTTCTGAGCTCCATCCAAAGTATGGAATTCCTAATGAATGTGCTGTTTACTTTCCGAGTGTGTTGGGACCTGTTTTCTGGAATCCTCTGTTAGTTGGCTTAGGTGTTTATTTGAATCAATGAAAGAAAACCAAATAATTGGCATATTAGTATTTTTCAAAACAGCTGAAATTAGAATCCTGATCTAGACAGTGGGGATTTATGGATGCTGTTTGGACAGTCTGTCTGGATGCCTTCATACAATTGGCTTAAGAAAAAAAAAAAAATGTTGCCTCTTTTATCACATAAGTTTCAGCATTTTCTGAAGCCCTATTCTGCCCTGGCATTCATTGTATTGAACGGTTACTGTGTTTTAGGCATTGTGATAGACTATTCCGTGTGTTGTTTCTAACACTGGATTATATCCACGTTTTACTTAAAGGAAACAGGCTTAGAGAAGTTATGTGTCACACCGAAGGTCACCCAGCATCTGAGGGGCTGCAGACCCAGGACTCAAACCACATCTCAGTTCAAAGCCCTCATATATGACATCATATCATTTCCTGTCATTTCCATGGGAGCTAATTCCAGGGAGTATTAGGAGATGCTTTTTTTTAAAGTATCTATGATCAACTAAATCTGAGAAACACTAACTACAACAACGCTTAGCAGACTTTTTCAATAGGAGGAATTCTTAAGCCCTCAAATCTGTTGAACGCCATTGCAAATTTCCAGGGAGGGACACAGGATGGAGTTTCCCAAACGTTTATCCCCCAACAAAAGGGATTAACTTTGAGCTCCAGGAGGACCTTCTTTGTGGAGACACAACACCCTTGAAAGCTGGCCCCTAAATAGCACTGCAAGACGGTCACCACCTCACAGCCAAACCCCCAAGGCTTGATTAATTTGACACCCGTTAATTCATTAATTTATTCACTTGGCTTTCAAACTTTCACTGGAAGGGGTCTGTTGAGTCTGGCCTGGTTTAAACTCTGGAGACCAGAGCTAGGAGACCAGGTCTCAGCCCCAAGTGGCAAGTCCAACGTTGTGGTGAGCTGGGGTTCTATGGGCGCAGCAGGTAGGATTAGGGGGTCCCCATCCCGAAACACGCAGGGAGCACTGAGGAGGGAGACTGAGGCCTTGCTGGGAGCAGAGAGCAGAGACCATGGGCACGGCAAAGCAGACCTTCCAGAAACTTCCACCTGGGCATTGCCCATGCGAAAGGCCACACAGGAAGCAGCCTGATTTTCTTTGCTTTGTCTTTTAAAGAGAGCCTGTAGTTTGTGCGCTCAGCCAAAAGCACTGGAATTAAATTGCTTTCTCGGGATGATGTGTGAGGAGACATGACATAAGTCTGCTGGGTCCTGAGGCCACCGTGGCCCCCTTCCTACATACACTTACCCTACCCAGGCTTCTAGTAAATACGAGATCTGCCCCTTTAAAAAATTATATAAATTTACTCTTGGATTTTATGTAGAAACTAAAGAAACGGAAATAACCTTCGATGCCAGGTTTTGCAAACATAAACTCTTCTTGATGGTACCATCTTGTTTTTTTTTTTTGTTTTTTTTTTTTGGTACGCGGGCCTACTCACTGTTGTGGCCTCTCCCGCTGTGGAGCACAGGCTCCGGACGCACAGGCTCAGCGGCCATGGCTCACAGGCCTAGCTGCTCTGCAGCATGTGGGATCTTCCTAGACCGGGGCACGAACTTGTGACCCCTGCATCGGCAGGCGGACTCTCAACCACTGCGCCACCAGGGAAGCCCCCATCTTGTTTCTTGACAACAATCTTCAGACTTGGATCATGTCTCTGAAGGGCTTATGGGGCTAACACTGAAGTCCTTCCACTTTTCCTCATTTCAGTTTCTATTCTGATTGTGACTTAAAAGGAATGGAAAACTAGTACATAAAAAGTACATGTCATTAAACCCAAGGCCAAAGGACTCCGTAGTAATAAAAGAAATAAATGGAGGACGGTGTGGAAAGTGTCCTAACATCAGAGCCCTGTGAGGAGTGTCTGTCCTGTAACATTTTGTTGCAGCATAAACAGTGTAACCTCCAGCTGTGCCTATTAATTGTTTTAGAAGTTATTTCAGAATAGGTTTTTGTGAATGTTCACGAATTCATTCTTTAGTCAAAGTTTTAGGTCTTTATGCCATTGGAAGATCTGTGTCCATAGCTCCTGAGTGGGCCCACTTCACGTGTTTGTATGCAGGGCAGTTACCTCAGGGGTCAGAGAGTTGAGTGCCCAGCAGCAGAGTGTGTTTGTTTGCTGGGAACACACCAGTGCTCAAGCAGCAAATTGTATAACATCATTCCTGCCTGCACCTCCTCCCCGCCACCCATGTGCACGCGCACACACACACACACACACACCTGCACACAGATGTGTAGACACATACCCATAGATAGACATATACACAGAGAGACACACACGTGCACACACAGATACATATACATATGTGCATAGACACACATATGCACGAATACTCTCACATGCACACACTCACAGACACATGCATGCACACACACATAGACACACGTATACTCACATGTACACGCAGATATGTGTACATATAGGCACATGTATACACGCATGCACACACACACATAGACACATGCACACACAGACATGCAGATATTGTTCTGGGTGAGGGCAGAGGAAGTAGCCTCACCTTTCTTCTGTGTCCACCGCAGCACTCCAGCCAACGCCTATCCGGGCCCTCGTGCAGGTGGGATGAGCACCAGCCAAGGTCCCCGTGGCCAGCGTGTTGGAACAGCAGTGAGACATCCCTGGGCAAGAACAAGGAGCAGGGCATCAGGCATCAGATAAAGGTGCTCGCCAGCCCGGCTCCCTGAGGGCTCCTCTCACTGGGACTCATGGAAATCTGCCCCGGATTCTATGGGAGTCTGTCTGGGGTAAAAAAGCAAAGGCAGGTGAATTAGGAGGCTGTGACCTGACACCTGACTGGGGCCACCCAGTCCCGGCTGGAGCTCTCCTCCCACCGGGAGGGAAGGCTGCGTCCCCTAGGGGGACACCCAGCTCCTCCTTTGCAAGAGGAGGAATAGCAGCTCCTGCCCACACCGCTTCCCAGGCCAGCGCCCCCTGCACCCCGTGGAAAGTGTCCAGTGAACCTGGCTTCTCCGGTTCAGTCCCTGGCCGCCCCCCGCCAGCCTGCTCCCTTTGCCACCTCTCCTGTGACACCATTTCTGTCCCATTGCTCTCCCATCCACTGAGCCGGGATCGAGTATGTGTGTGCATGTTGGGGGCGCAGGGGCGGGGGAGTGAGCGGCAACTCCCACCCAGCTTTGTTTTCCTAAGAAAAGACACTTCCACCATTGTAAAGCAATTATACTCCAATAAACATGTTAAAAAAAGAAAAGAAAAGAAAAGAAAAGAAAAGAAAAGAAAAGACACTTCTTCTCTAAGAGAGAGAGGCACACACTTTCCCCTCCTGCAGACACCTCAGGCCACGGCCAGTGTGAAAACGGCCTGCCTGTAAATGTCCTGGATCAGGCTAGGCTGCTGCTGAGGGATCCGCCTTTCTCCTCTTCCCTGTTATCATTCTCAAAATCGCAGCCAGTTCCAGGTATTTTTTCCTTTATTTTTCAGGATCCTGTAAGGGCAGGAGCTGCCGTCCTGGGCCCTGTGGGGTTTTGCCTGATTTTCCAAAACATCTGTGATACCGGAGGCTCCAGGGCAGGCTGATGTTTGGCTACAGTTTGGAACCTCAGCCCCCTCTGAAACTCCCGACTCATTTACAATGCCATTTACAGCAATGTACGTACTTCAGATGTCATTGACTCAGTGTAATTTTCCTATCATTCAATTATTCTGTTCTACACTTTTAAGTGCCCCCGCCCCCAAATCAAGTGCACTCTTCTCCTTGGAGGCACAGTGGAAGCAAGGGCAGTTTCTTCACCCCATTCCAGAAGGCTGTTCCAGTTTACAGGTTTCCTCTGATATCCACTGTGCATGATTCATTTTATTTAAAGTAAACTGAGTTGTCCTGATGTAGCCTGAGGTTAAAAGCCTGCTGAAGTTCCAGTCACTGGGCTAAATTCCAAGGTTTTTCATCAGCTCCTTCCACATGCTCTGCAATCTTATCTCTCCTCCAAGTAATCGGTTTCTTATTTTTAGAGCAAAGGTTTCCCCATTACCTTCGGCCCTGGGGCTCTGGACACACCATTCCAGCCTCGGGCAGAACCTCTCTGGGCCCTTTCCCATCGACCCTAAATAAAGGTGTATTTACAGTCAGATTTCCCTTCTCCAGTTATGCTTGATTGCTTGGTTCCAACGCCAAGGTGGTAATAGCATGCAGCTATAATGACATACGATAATGCAGTGTATTTACAATATTTAAAGCAAATCCATATATCTATGTTGCAGATGTATGTCATTCACCTAATATTTTTTCTCAACTAAAGCGGTTTTCCTTAAAGAAGACTCATCCTCCATGTCTACCAGACTGCTGTCATCCAGACGAAAGGCTCAACTTGGACCTAAACAAAACAAAAATCATAAACAAAAATGATTGCATTTTTAGCCAAAATGTCTTCCGAGAGATTGAGTTATCTAGTGAAAATAGGCTTGTGGACAGGGCATGAGAATGGCAGAGCTGTATTTCAGGCCCTTCTGGAGATGTTTTCACCTTAGCTGAACAGTTAGGTTTTTTTTGGTAATGGTGTTCAGAATTGTTGTAAAATTGATGGAAAAAATCTAAATATACTAGATGACTACTCTGGATATTGTTCTTATATAGAATATTTAAATATACAAAATCAGATTTGGATCCCTGGAACACTAGACAGATTTAGAAATTCATTGCGAACCACCATATGAGATAATCACATTAAGCATATATTTCAAAAAGTTCCTTTCTTAACAACCTAAAGTGAAAAGGAAACTGCCTTTTCTTCTGATACTGCGTAGTGACAAGTAGAATATACGGTTTAAAAATATTTGTACTCTGTGCCACTCGGAGAAGAATTAGCATACAGACTAGATCTAACCCCCAAATCTGCACTTCACTAGCCAAGAGTCTCAAGGAAGTCACTAAATTTCACCAAGTTCTGGATCTTTTTCTGTCTTATAGAGACGTTGATATCTCTTCAAGGTCCATACTGGTCTTGGGAATGTCGGTGAGATAAAGGGTTTGAAAGCACAATGTTAGAATACATTTATAAAGGCCATGATAGATGTATTCTAACATTTCACATTCATTCCCACAAACCTTCATGCCATACGTAGGACAAGGGAATCAATATAGACAAGATGAACCACAGGTATTTCCTCTGAGACGTCAAGACTATTCTAACATAAGTTAGTATCGATGGAAATCAGGTGGGTTACAGACAAAGGTAATTCTCAGTATCTGTTAGGACTCTCCATTATGACCTAATTTCTCCTTCAGTTACATGGCAGCATTTTATCACCAGGCTATGTTCCTTTTCATCTAGATTTTCTTTGTCTTTGAAGATGGTAGGGCACAGCTGGAGCTTGGTCTTAGGCCCTTTTGACCAACTATCTCATCAGCGTGGTTGATAACACTTACCCATCTCTTTGATAAACAGGTGGGAAGAATAGCTGAATTTCCCAGAAAACAGTCTGATTAAAATAAAAGTGCTTAGCATTCCTCCTCCTTAAACGAAAGACCGAACAAAAGAAACGGTGTCCCTAGGGAGAGTTGTCACATCACGCTCCAAGTGCTTCCTACAACACAATGTTATTCTTGATTGAAATATTATTCTTTTCCATGTTTCTGTCTTAATGATGCCACGATGAAGGTTTTGTAGATTTTAATTCACACCGAATACTGTGTTTATTTTAATTGACCAAATGTAGATCAGGGAACAGAGTTACTATTTGAGAGAGAGAACGAGATGAACAGGAATTCAGATAACTTCACACCACAGGCAGAGACAACCTAATGTATTCAGAAAAAAACTGCTTTTTTTTTTTTTTTTTTGGTGGGAGTGAAAGTGGCTCGTGTATTTTCATTTAATTTTAACAGCTGACGTCTCCACCACCACTGACTGCAAGTCCGAGAAACAGGCCATTTCTAGATAACATCCATAGATTCTTCAGAAAAGGGTGCCATCCTTAGATACTTTTAGTAGAATTCATGAAATAAATGCATGAAGATACCTCAAACTTGCAGAATTGCCATTGTTCTAAATATTATAAAGTAATATCATGCTTTAGAATAAAAAGCACTGCAGTGATTTATCTGCATGTGAGTGTTAATTCATTTGTTCTGTGACTAAAGCACCTCTGAGCGGGTATATCCTGACTCCGTGTATTCCTTCAAAAAGGAAGCTGATGTACAAAAACATCGTGTCAGCAACCACACATTACAATATCTGAGCATGTTCTTGGGGAATGTCCAAAGATTCGTCATGAGGAAAACATCTTTATCTTATTTATTGAAAGTTTATTGTAAAATTTTGTTTACCAAAGTCCCTATTGTGGCATTTCAGATAACGCATTTCAAAGGGAACGATCACATGGGTTCACGAGAAATGAATTCTTTTTTTTTCTTTTATTCTTTTTCAAATTCTTTTCCCATTTAGGTTATTACAGAATGTTGAGCAGAGTTCCCTGTGCTATACAAGTAGGTCCTTGTTGGTTATCTATTCTAAATATAGCAGTGTGTACATGTCATTCCCAAACTCCCAGTCTATCCCTCCCCCCCACCCTTCCCCCACTGGTAACCCTAAGTTCAGCCTCTAATTCTGTAAGTCTGTTTCTGTTTTGTAAATAAGTTCATTGTATCATTTTTTTTTAGGTTCCGCATATAAGTGATCTCATACAAATTTGTCTTTCTCTGTCTGACTTACTTCACTTAGTATGATAATCTCGTGAATGGATAAAGAAGATATGGAACATGTGTACAATGGAATATTACTCAGCCATTAAAAGAATGAAATAATGCCATTTTCAGCATCAAGGATGAATTCTTGTTTTGATGTAGGATCTACAGAGAGCATGAACCCACTGGATTCTCATCCATGGGGAAGAGCAGAGTAATCAGTTCCTCAGCCAGGGATCCAGATCCTTCTGGTGAGCCAGTTGTTGGTCTTTCTCTTAAAAAGCAAAACAAAACAAAGCAAAACTTTCTGCCATGAGACAAATTTGTAGGCATAGCTTAAGGATTCATAGTTATTTTCTGTGGGAATACTAAGTGTCAACATCCATGAATAATATAAATTGAAATGGCGATTTTCAACTTATTGAATATGTAATATTCAGCCATGAAAAGAAGGAAATCCTGCCATTTGCAACAACTTGGATGGATCCCATGACATTGTGCTGAGTGAGGTAAGCCAGACACAGAAAGACAAATACTGTATGATCTCACTTATACGTAGAATCTAACAGTAACTGTGTGAGGATAGGTGTGTTCATTAGCTTAACTGTGGTGATTGTTTCACAATGTATAAAGCATCACACTGCATACCTTCAATATATATAATTTTTGCCATTTATACCTCAATAAAGCTGGAAAAAATTGAAATAGCCTATCCTGGAAATCTATTTTTCCAAAAATGAAAAGTTATTAGAACCTTTATGCTTAGCACTCAAGGAAAGAAGGTAACTGTCACTTTGCTGAGACAGAAACTAGAAAGCTTTGAAATTGATGACATCATTGATTCATTCAGCAAGCACGTGCACAGTCTACCAGATACACCCTGCACAGGGGGCACAGGAATAGCGGCGGCGACCCCTCAAGGCTCTAACCTGGGGAGTCCCACTCTCCTCGACCCAAATTTCCAATGACATCCTCCAACCTAGAGGGTATCAGAATGAGTCCTGCAGGTTATGCATTTTAACAGATAGATTTGGACCATCTGAACCTGGGCAGCGGGAGTGGGACTGGATACGTGAGGCTGGGAACTTCACCTGGCGTGTTCTGAACCTCCTGAAGGAGAAGGAACTTCTCAGCAGAGCTGCCCACATCCTCCACCCTCCACCCCCACGTTAGACCAAGCCCCGCAGCCAGACAGTCATTACCTTTCCCAAGGCCAACTTGCCCGAGGGTAGCTGTGTGTAAGTGAGCAAAAGAGCAAAAAGAGCAAAAAAACGTGTCCCAGGCTCTGCCCTGTGCGAGCTCTGTGTACACCTCGCCTCAGTTAACCCCACAAAAAACAGTGGACACAGGAGTCGTTTTCCAGTCAATTTTATTGAAGGGTAATTTGCACACACCCAAGTGCACCCTTTTTAAGGGTCCAGCTCGATGACTTTTGGCAACTGCACAAACCTGTGTAAGCAAACGCACATCAATACAGAACAGTTCTGTTAACATCCAGCTTCTTCACGCCTCCATCAGTCCCACCAAAACTTCCTTTGTCTGTTCTGGGACTTTATGAGACGGAATCGTAGGGGATGTCTCTTTCCCGTCTGGTTCCTTCTGCTCAGAAACATCAGAAATCACCATATAAATGTTAACCATCCAGTATTTGTTGAAAAACATGTTTCTGATTATATACAACCTGGTACCCTTTTTGTTAAGTCCACAGAAAACCTAAAATTAAAACATATGCTTTTTAGAATTACACACATACAGAATGAAACGGTATCAAAATCAGAGGAAGGAAATAACCATCACAGGATCCAGCAAGGCCTCACCCCGGGTGGAAGGAGGTTTGTGGACGACACTCCATGTCACAGAGGGAATGGAATCACTGATAATAAGGGTCAGAGGGAGATCGTCAAATAAACATCAACAGACAGTCAAAAAAATTCTTACTTAGACACCCAGGGTGCTCACGTGGTGCTTGTAGGTATATAAACACCTCTCTGTATGTATGCACAGGCATGCAAACACACACAGACACCCCTATATGGAAAAGGGCATTGACTCGTATTCTTTTACTGAGCCGTGGAACCTGTTACCTTGTGATCTGTTTACAGATGGGTCCGCCAGTTTTCATGGGGAGCAGTTACTGTTTATGTCCCAAACTTTGAAATCACAGACAAATGGGGATGGCAAACAATGAAGTTCCCTGTGTGTTCAGGTACAGGTTTCTACTGGGTTGGTTTGGACTCATTCCTGCACTGGGATGGGGAGAGGTCTCCAGATGGAAAACGATGTCACATGGCTTCAGCCAGCTCGTCCACCCTCCTGTTAGGGAGCTTGGCTTGGGGGTGGGACCATGCTTAATACAAACATAAATGAACCCTTCTGGTGGGTCAGGAGGCTGCTCCAAACATATTTTCCCCTTGGCGTACTTTAGCTCTGTTATTTTTCTCATGTGCTTCCTGGAGAACGGGATTCTCCAGACAGAGTCGCAGGCATGTGCTTCTCAAGATGAAGCCTCCAAGAGAAGCGCTGTAGGCTGGTGACGCCAAGACGCCCCAGCTCCTTCCTTCCCTGGTGTCGGAGAAGGACAGAGAGCAGGAGATCAGCTGTCTTCTGCTTCACACCTTCTTTAAAACTCAAGTCTAGAACTGGACAAATAAGTGAGCCTCGGGGCCAGAACACTCTTAAACAAATGCTTCAGAAGATGTGTAGGGCTGGCAGATCCCACTTCCATGCTTATATCCCAAGAGAAAAATGGATCTAGGGCATCATTAGAACCTTCTCCAGAGCTAATCTATTTATATGCGTAGTCAGAAATCTGCTACACAAAATTTAATTGTGATTAGCAAATACTGACCCCCAATCTGACACGCCAGTCACATCAAGATAAAGTGTTGTTCTTCTTTAAACAAAATCCCTCCATGTGGTACTATGTCATGTCTAAACAGAACAGTTAGAATACAAAGGACCCAATGCCAACTTGGTCCCAAAAAGGCATTATTGTATTTGGGAGGTGACTAACACAGTTGAAAAATGGCGCCACATCCTTTGACCCTTCTTCCAGTGTGGGGTGGGGTCTATGCCCTTTCTGGTTGTATGTGTGATGGCTTCAACCACAGCTATGATGGACATGAAGCTACAGGACTTCCGAAGTGCACAGAGAAGGCTGTGCACCCCCCGATGCGGTTTCCTCAGAATGCTGGCTCCGCAGGGGCTGGCTGGATGGTGACATCCAGCTCTGCAGAGTCTGCCATCATGGGGGGTCACCTGCTGGTGCTCCCGGCAGCTGTCCCGGCCAGGCTCGCAGCCAATGGGCAGCACCAAGCCACCCCAACCTCCAGCACAGGGGGCCTTTGGAGGACAGCAGCCCTGGTCAATACCCGGCTGCAGTTGCATGAGGGACCCCAAGTGAGAACTGCACTCTTGAGTCCGTCCCAAATTTCTGGCCCACAAGTCCCCAGAAAAAGTTGCTAAAGGTGGGAGCAACCTGTTGCACAGCAGCAGTGATGCACGATCTACCATCAAAGAGACACGCACCCAGGAGCACAGCAAGGGTGCTCCCTTAACTAAGGGGATTCCAGAGCCCCTGGGGAGGGTGCTGGTAACATGCAACTCCCTGGATGTCTTTTAAAGAAACATGGGAATTTGGGGAAAAGTAAAAATAAAGGTAGCAGAGTAGGAAAGTGTCAGCATGACCTGGGTTTAATTCTGCAGCCACAGGCCATGCAGCATCAGGGTCAGAGTAAACTGTAGCAGGAGTGGGTTGATCCCAACAGGGACGGTTTGGGGCTGCATCCTTTTCAAGGGGTAATAAACTAAGTCACTGAAGCCTTCCGAGCACGCTCGCTGGCAGATGTTCACGAAACTTGCACAGATGTGCCTTTTTCACCATGTGACTCACACTGCACCCAAGTGAGAAACATGGATTAAAAACCAGATTCACAGGTACTTTAAAAATAGTCCCTTTATTTCCCTCTGTGTCTTTGCAGAGCCAGAATGGAAAACAAAGGAAACACTTCTGTTCATTTGTTATACACAAGACTCTCTGGTAGCAAAAGAGAAGACTTCACTGTGAAGAATGTACAATGTCATAGGACTCCCAGGATGCCTGAAACACTGTACCTAAATTCACATCAAGAAAGACAGCCTATGGATTTCACTGCTCTGGAGCACTGGAGAGCATTCTCATTCAGAAGCCTCTAATGCTCCACTCATTGAAAGTAAATATAGTAATAGTGTTTTCAGTGCTCCCGTGAATCTGGCTAATGGGACCAAATTAAGCAGGTGGAGTCTGTGCAGCCATGAAGAACAGGTGGCCCTAGTCCCCATGCGGGAGCAGCAGGTAGTTCCTGATGTGTCCTGGAGGCCAGAAAGTGTCAGGGACAAGACATAACAGGGGTAAGTTAGGCTCCCAGGCTGGGAGTCAACCTACCTCAGGCCTGAATTCTGGCTTTGAAACTTACCTTGGTTTCCCCCCTCACATATAAAGGAACCATACCAGACAAGAGGGGAATGTCTTTTAATTCCAACAGAGAATGTTTCTACCCAACCCAAGAGAAGCAGTGGCTTGGCTGACCACTGTGGTGTGTGCCTTGCAATTGTTTAAAACCTGGAGTGAAGACTTAATCATCAGATGTAGGCAGAATTGCAACAGTGATGCTGCTCGTCTACTCCCCTCACAGGGGATGGGGAGGACAGAGGTGGCGGGCCCTGGAAGGAGAAGTCAGAGCCACAAACCAGAAGGGAAGCTCCTGCCCCATAAAGGACTCGGTGGTCTCAGCTATTCTCTTTAGCTGCCTACGCACAGACCCAGTATTATTTCCAGGTGGTTCCCTGTGAATTATAAAAGGTAGCAGCAGGAGGTAGATGCCTTTGGGGGCATTATCTTTATACATGCTGTAATCCCAGAAGGATTACGAGTGTTTACAGAATCTACACCATCCACAAGGAGTATGCTGACAGCCAGAAGCACTCAGTATAAGTAGGGGGAAGAAAGAGCTAAGTCATGGGCCCAAACAACAGGGAAGCCCATCAAAGCTCTTGAACAGGTGTCCTGGTGAGTCCATCTTCGAGTTTTGTATCAACCTCAGGCCCATTCTGTAAATGAAGAGCTCAAACATTTAGGACTTATAGAAGTGGAAAGAATTTCTAGTTCTTATAGGTATAAGTTTCAGATTTAGGAGAAAGGTTTTTGGTTTTTTTTTAATGTCAACAAATATATTTACCATAAAGCACAGCAATACACGTGTTTGAGGAATATGAAGTAGTATATCCTACAGAGTAGAGTCTCAGCCATGACAAAATTTCAAGCTGCTTTCTCACATCACAGCTGTGCCCCCATGTGAATTTTGTTCAGCCCTCTTCAAGTGCCATATTATCTTGGAGGAGAATTATTGCAGGAATGAGCAGTGTTACTATGGTGATATGGGGCATATGTCAATAAATTGAACACAAACCACTGATCTAGAGGAAGATGGTATTTGGAATCCCCTGATAACCATCTGCACAATGGCCAAGTGACCAGCACAGGAGAATTTGAGTGTTTATCAGCAGAACCATGAGCCAGCGGGATCACGTGTACTCTGGGATCCTTTGGGATCTACAGTTTTTACTAGCTCAGAAATGCCCAGGACATATTTGCTGATGAGTCAATGTGATAGGTTTTTGTCATTCCTCTCCAAGTGGGAAAAACTGGGGAGATTATACTGTACTCTGCTAATTACCGTTAACATTAATAAGTGAACCTTGCTTTTGAAAATATAGAATACATACCTACTAAGAAGGTCCAAATTAATCGCCTTTGTGACTCAAATTTCAAAACCAATTATTTCTACATTAAGGAGACAAACTCCTTAATGTATTGGACACATAATGTGCAGCATGGTGACAATTAACACCATGGTGATTAACATTATGGTAATAGTTAACAACACTGTATTGTGTATTTGATGGTTGCTTAGACAGTAGATCTTAAAAGTTCTTATATCATGAAAAATAATGTGTAACTATGGATGGTGACAAATGTTAACTAGACTTAATTGCAGCAATCTTTCACAGTATACACATACATGGAATTGTAATATTGTACACCTGAAACTAATATATAATAGAATATTATGTCCACTATATCTCAATTTTTTTAAAGATTTTTTTAAAGAAATTTATTTATTTTATTTATTTTTGGCTGCGTTGGGTCTTCATCGCTGCACATGGGCTTTCTCTAGTTGTGGCGAGCGGGCGCTACTCTTCGTGGCAGTGCATGGGCTTCTCATTGTGGTGGCTTCTCTTGTTGGGGAGCACGGGCTGTAAGCACGCGTGTTTCAGTAATTGTGGCTCACGGGCTTAGTTGCTCCGCAGAATGTGGGATCTTCCCAGACCAGGGATCGAACCCATGTCCCCTGCATTGGCAGGCGGATTCTTAGCCACTGCACCACCAGGGAAGTCCCTATATCTCAATTTTTAAAACATTTTTGAAGAGGAAAGAAAGGAAAAACACTCCAATTCTCAGGAACCTTTTTTTTTTTTTTTTTTTCTGCGATACGCGGGCCTCTCACTGCTGTGGCCTCTCCCGTTGCGGAGCACAGGCTCCGGACGCGCAGGCCCAGCGGCCACGGCTCATGGGCCCAGCCGCTCCGCGGCATGTGGGATCCTCCAGGACCGGGGCACGAACCCACGTCCCCCGCATTGGCAGGCGGACTCCCAACCACTGCGTCACCAGGGAAGCCCACAGGAAACTTTTTTTAAGTTCTGCCTCTTTGTAGAAATCAAAGAGTACAAGGGAAATTTCTCTTTTGTTAACAAGGAAGTTTTTGTTCTGTGAGTGGTACACTTCACTCAGGACCGACCTCACCAGCCACTTGACACGCCGCCATCTTGGATGCTCCGAGCAGGAGACGTGGTTTAAGTTGAACAGGTGTGGGGCCCCAGGAGGGAATGTCGTCTTTAGAGGTAGAGCTGGCCTGGCAGCCACAGTCGACACAACTGGGAAAAGTGTCAGCAGAGAGCAGATGAGCGGAAGACTCTCTGGAGAGAAGAGCGTGGGTAACGAGGAAGCCGCAGGCCAGATGGCCTAAGGCACTTCTCCTGACCCCAGGTGAAGAGAGAGCTGTGGGTAGAGGACACTGGTTGGAGATTAAAGTCCTCAGAACATCCTCGGGCCTCTTGATGTTCTCAGCGCTGTGGCCCTGGAGGCATTTCCAGAGGACAGGGGGTTGATCTTCTAAGGGAAAGGTTGCTGAGCTGAGTTAAGGAAACACTCCCAACTACCCAAAGTCCACCCCTCTCTCTTCCACACGGGTGTCTCCAAATAGATGACTTTGGGCATTTCTACGAAACTGATGGCAGAGAGACGACAGCTGGGTGCTGAATGGTGTAGCCGTACCGTACACCTGAATCCCGTAATCCATCTCTCCATGAAATGTGCCTACACGGCATCCTCGGGGCAACACATGCCAGGAAATGCCATATTTTAGAACTTCAGTGCCCACTCCCAGATCTGTGAGGAAGGCAGCGTGCGGCCCAACAGCAATGCCACGGAGGGGCACTTAGTGACAAGCACTGATGAATCCCTATCGAAATGAGATCATTTCCGTGCATTCCTCGACATATTTGTGTTTACACTGAAAGAGCAAAAACACATTATATTAGTAGGAATTTAATTTTACTCTTTGAGCAAAGTAAGTGATGTAACTAGCTAAAAGGAATGCAAAAGCAATTTGCAAACATGCAATTGCTTTAAGGAATAAACGCACAATGATGTTATTAAGATTATCATCAAAATTCAATTAAATATTCACTAGTTTTTAGTTATGAGAAGGAGCACATAAACAGAAGTGAAATGCTGGCCAACTGTTAAATAATAATTAGTGGAAGCAATGTTTCCTGATTCCACCCTGGAAGTTAGTGAAGCTTTTCAAATAAATTTTATAAAAGCAAATTTAAAAACTACTTGGAGTTTCATTCAACATGCCTTGGGAATTTAAACTCTCTTTCACAGACGAGAGTTTAAGCATTTTTCTGCTGTGTGCAAAAAGTTTTCCTTTTTTTTTTTTTACTTCCTGTCGAAATGGTTACTTTCACCCATATATGGCTCCAAACACATAAACCATTTCAGAGTGCCTGTCGAAATTATTCACTCTTGTCCTAGAGCTAATTTTGGATTTTCACTCCTAACAATATCTTCCGGGAACACTGTAAGTGAAAAATAGGATTGTAAGGCACATGTATATACCATGTAGCATTCTTGAACAGAAACCATACATGCTTTTGTATTTTGTTTATTTGTGTTTGGAACATCTGTGTATAAGAAGCTGCCCATGACTATTGGGAAACACGTTTTTCAGCCGTGTGTGTGTGCTGGAGGACTTTGAACGCACTTGCAGATTTCAAAGCAAGGCAATATCTTTTTGGTGACATCAACTTCCATTCCTTTGTACTGGGAACTCACAGTCCTCGGAACAGAAAGTTAGGAGTGGATGCCAAAGGTTGTTTCACCTGTGAGTGTTTTTCCTGTAAGCCCAGTTAACCATGCATGGGGAGCTGACAGATTTGATAGTGAAGCAAGCATCCCCAGTTCTTACATGCCTCAGCATCAAGGCTAATTCCTCAGTTATCTTTAGAGCATGGCCAATTCCACACAGAATCCCCATACCTACCAGCCTGCTCCTGTCTTCTTCGGCTGCCTGGTCATCCGGCAGTCGGAATAAAGCCAAATGGTCGATGCAAAATGCTCTGACCCTTGTGAGCATAACATGTGCTGACTAGTGTGTGTCACATACCCACAGCCAAAGCTTGCTGTGCCAGCCCCTCCAGAACTGTACAATCACGTGCTAAAGTTCTTAGGGACACACATATTGACAGACTGCTTTAATGGGTCTAAGGAGAGACTCTTTCCTGGGATTCCAAGAAGCGGGTCATTCAGAAAACAGAAAAGTAGATGAGAAATTTCTCTCTCTCTCTCTCTCTCTCTCACACACACACACACACACACACAAACGCACACACACACACACACACACTGCAGTATATATGTTTCTACAGACACTGTAGAATGTTCCTTACAGTCTGTCCCTTCCCCCCATAATTCACATCACTGGGTAAATCTGATTTCCCCAACTTCACATATAAAAATAAATTAAAATGTCCTAAGATATCTCTTTTGCTTAAAAGTATTTAAAAACAATTCTGAATGGAAGATCGTGTTTTTAAGCTCTCACATTTTTTTCCTTCTGAGGGTGACATGTCACCATGTAAACTTGGACAAAGATCGTGGACAAGACCCTGGCCATGATAGAGTCTGCCCTTTGGGAGCGAGGCCATGCCAAAATAGATGGCAAAGGAAAACAATCCAGAGTGAACAATACTGGCCCCAAAATAGCAACAGGGTTGACAACCACAGCAGCAGGAATGGCTGCTCATCGTCTGCCAAGAGCTCCAGTTCTGGCCTGTCTCTCTGGAGGGACACACGGGACTTGGGGCCCACAAGCAAGCCAGCTGACAGCACACCATTCAGAACCTCAAATCTGAAACACTGATAACAGCACTTGGGACAGAACCATCTTCCTGAGGAGCTTTCCAAGAAGAATGAATGAGCTGACTTCCCCAGGGATGCCGGGAGCTGGCAGGATGCAGCCACTGAGCACAGCCTCTGTTGCAGCAGGACCAGGAGACTCCAAGAAATAGGTCTAAGCATCCCCAGCCACAAATGAGGGAACTGAGACCAAAGCAAGACTGGCCCACAGTCTCACGGCTAGAAGCTCTTTCTACCAAACCATGGATCTACGGGTGTGTCGGGAGTTAGGGAAACCTCAGACATCCTTAAGTAACATCCTCAACTGAAGACAGCACGCAGATAAAACCACAGATGTCAAAGTAATCATCAGGCAGCTCACAGGGACACAGGGCATGGAAGACACGTGGAAGAGAAGAGCCGTTGGACCAGGGATGGGGGGAGAAGCTGTCAGGAGGAGGCAGGATGCTCCCTGGAAGGGAAGCCTGAGAAAAGCAAGGGCCACAGGGGAGACAGTTCATGGTGGAAATAAGCTGAAGGAGAAGATGAGGATTTACAGCCCTTCACCATGTTCTAGGCTGGGAATTAGACTGGTGAGAAGCACCTAAGTACAACTGCAGGGGCTCAGGAATTGGAAAGATTGCAGCTTAGATCCCCAGCTAAGGGAAAGCCTAGAGAGATTTTGAGACCAGCAAGTGGGAAGTGAGAGTACCAGGTAGACCTCTGTCCTCCCCTGTAGGAGGATCCATGTCCCCATGATGCTGCCCAGAGTGGACAGGCCAGAGACCATGGATGACCCAACTGTTGCTTTAATTTGAGTGGAAGCAGGAAATTATAGCCCCAGTTGCTGCCCAGCCCACGAGCTCTTGATAAGCAGAAGCAATTGAGGAGCAGACTTGTATTTCTTAGGTTCTGCACGGGACCCAGAGATCCAAATTACTTCTAAATGTGAGGGATGGACCAAGTCATTCCTGAATGGATCGAAACCCTGACATTAGCCCACTTCGGCCTCCCCAGCCTGTGCCTGATCAGGACCGGAACCCATGTCTGTGGCCATGAACACTCCTGAGGATGATACATTTTTCAAGAGCTATATCCCCTCCCCCAGGAACATCAGGCTTTAGCAGGAAAAAGCGTTAACGTACTTTGAGCAGCATCTTAAGCAGTGTTCACGTGACTGAGTCCCAAATGAAGCACAGAAGGAATAGAAGTGTCAGCACTGATCCCAGATATGTGGGGTCCAAGCAGGAGGCAGTTACAACCAAGTCTGACTCAGCCACACGTGTGCATCACTCACATAGAAGGCCACCTTGAGCTATCAGTGACAGGAAAGCAGGGGTTTGCCCATTTTACTTGGCAATTACAGAATACCTACCACCACATTAGACACCGGTGTAGAACTATACTGAATGCAAATAAGATATTAATTATTACAACTTAATGGTGTCTTTAGAGTGAAACTCTGGATGCATTTTTAGCCTACACTCGAGAGAGCAACACAGTCAGGAGGGAATTCTCTACGGGGATTTCGGAAGAGAAATGGTGAGAGTCCAGATGTTCCCATGTAGGCAACAGGATTTGTAATTCGGGCACAACCTCCACTCAGTGTTTGTCTGAGGTTCCCTTTTGACAGAAAGTTCTCCTCCCTCTGATAAGATGCTGTTTCATTCTCACTCTGAGGGGAACGGACACCCAGTGAGTCAGCCAGGTGGCTTCCTCCAGGTAAGCCTGGAAGGTCCTTGAAGGGTGTCTCTGCACTGAGAATCACGTCTCCCTCCAAGACAGTCCGGGATAGTATTTCAGAAGTGAGTGGACTAGAGGCCTCAGTTCTCCTCCTGACCCCACCTTTGCCCTCAGAGCTCTGGACAATGTCGTCCAGCTGATCTGACTGGGGACTGTGTCTGGAATCCTTCAGCTGCTGAGTTACAGCCATTTTCACAAGTGGTAGCACCGAGGCAGGAGCCGTCCTGCCCTGAAGGCAGCGTGGCGATGACTCACCGAGATGAATCATTCCAGTGAGCTCTGTGAGGTCTCTGGGGGGCCAGGATCTAAACTGAGGGAGCATCAGACACCGATCGCGCAAAGAATACGAGCTCAATTTCACGATTCCAGGAAAAGAACCATAGCGTTTTTCACTGGAAGAAGGCTTAGAGACCATGCAATTCAACGCCATTATTTTGTAGATGGGCAAATGCAAGTCCGAGATCAAATGGTCACTTGGTAGCCAAGCCAGGTGAAAGTTCAGGTCTTCTGATGTCCAGCTGTGACATTCTCTCTGCCACACGGCTGTAGCACACCTCTCAATCTTTGGGTAACCAATGTGCATCTGTGTTCGAGCTTTGGTGACAGGAGTGAATTATGACTTCCCTGGGCAAAAATGCAGCCCCACTTAT
Source organism: Phocoena sinus (assembly GCF_008692025.1). NCBI lineage: Eukaryota > Metazoa > Chordata > Mammalia > Artiodactyla > Phocoenidae > Phocoena > Phocoena sinus. Next base: position 26,962,951 of record NC_045764.1, read on the forward strand.
GCTGCTGGGCAAGCACTGTCCCTTCCATTAGGGAAGCTTAGGTTATAGCATCAATAATAAACAAGGCCACAGCTGCTGCCAAAACTGCTCACCAAAAGTTTCTTTCTTGGTATTAGAATAGTGAGTGTATTTTCCCTAAGAACTTGTTTCTGGCAACGTGTACAAATAAAGCAACACACACAGTGACAAACTCTGCTGGTTAGTTTAGCTGATGACATGCTTGTTATTGAAACAGGAAGTGACTCAGCCACGACAGATCATATATTTTATTCCATTGTGTTGGCTCATTTGAAAAGAAAATAAACTATCGCAAGGTAACAGCATTTGTTTTCTAAATAATACCTTTTCTTTGGAGAAAAATGTAACAGAGATGAACGCTTTGAGATTTTAATGAATGTTTTCTAAGAAATTAGGGGAGGCTTCCTCAATTGATATATCATCATTAAAGTAATGTGAAGTAAGTTTCATAAGTATTATACAGAATCAAATGAGTATTTTTAATAAAAGGAAATGCATGTTTAATACTTTTAAGGACATGGATTCTAGTATCTGACATACTGTTGTAAAACCTTTCACAACACTGAATAGTAGTATGACTGCTACTAACAGGAAGCTTACATTTGGTTAGGGGGACCTTTTAAGACATTAAAAGTTACTATGTTTTTAGATTTTACTAACTTTGGAATTTTTGCTCATTATGACCTGGGCTGAGCTGAAGTTTACCTTTGTCCACTAAACCTTTGCATCTACACAGTACAAATTAATAATATAAAAAATAAGTATTTCAAATGCTTAAGACATTTAAACAAATTTTTCACATAAACAGCTGAAGCTAATTGCCTATGAAATCCTGAGAATATATGACAGTTCATGGGGGGATTTGAGAACAGTACCTCTTCTACTGAAATGTGCTTAAAATAAATAATAAAGGATTTTTAAAAATTTGATCGTTTGATGTTCACAAAGTCCCTTGCCCAGCCCTTAAATGATTCAAATAGAAAAGCTTCACTGATGATGGAGTTAGATGTGTGATATTTCTTGTCAATCGTTGGCTTTCCTAGTAAGGCAAACCTCCATCCGATGCATAATGTATTGGGGATGCTATGGAGAGATTGTGGATGGCACGGTCTGGGGACCATTGATCCCACTGTGGGCCTCTTCCTGCTCAAGCAACAGAGGGCCAGCTGAAGGCCCTGCCTGGGTCACAACCAGAACCAGAACCACAGCACATGGTCCCTGCCCATCCCTTTCTCTCAAAGACTTGCCATCTCCCCTTGCTGGAGAATCAGGACGGCCCTGGTTCAATTCTCTACAGATGCTCAGGCATTCAAAAGACGTAGGCTCTCTTTAACTTTTTTTCCTGCTTTTCCCTCCTTAAATCTCAGAATGAATAGTTTCCATCTGTAATTGTTGGTTTTATATTTTAAAATAGTGAACCAAGAAACTTAATGTCTCATTATCTCCAAAATGATTCGAGCATTCGCTGCATGCAACTATATTGATAACAGCCCAAGACTTCCATTTCACTTTGTCTGCTCAAAGAATGTCCCTTTTTTATTTTTCTTTACTGGTCTGTATTGCCAGATATCTGCTGTTTCCACACTCTGCATAGATCTAATTTAAGTATTAAAAAAAAGAGATAGCCCAGACATTATCCTGGATTGGCAGTTTCAAAAACACTTGTAGTTTCAAGCCATCATTGCAGATCTGAAGCAAATTATTCTTGTAAATGTGTGAAAAATTGACTTTTCTAAAAAATGGCCTGTGATGTACATGAGCTGAGACATATTCAGGAAAACCACAGTTTCTGACACCCCTCTCCATTTTCCTGGAGACATGAAGAGTTCTTGATAATTTCAATTCTCTAAAATGACAGATACCGTCAATTTGCTTTTTAGAGTATCATGTTTTCTTGCGCTCTGTCATGTAATAGTTTACCGTAAAGCATTAAGAAAACACCTCTCTGCTCTGCCATCTGTAAGGGCTTCTGGGCTCAGGAGAGCGACACAAATCTCACCACAGAAGTTCAGGGCTTTGTGGTTGTATGCTCACTGCACAAAGAGACAGTCACACCGTTAAGGTTTTCACGCTACCATGACAACATGTGATTTCCAAGTACCACTTTTTCTGCCAGACAGCTCCAGGATTTAACTCCCAAAGAGATGCTGCCTTTCAACAAGGTAATCTTTTAAAGTAGTGCTATAAATAGCTCATTACCCAGAGCGTTTTCCTTCAATAGCAAGGTGTCTGAGGATAGGTAATTCTAGACAAATATTTTCTTCAGTCCCTAAAATTAATTATTAAAATACCCTTAAAACCTGGCATGTTTTTATGACTCTGTTTATCACAACAATACTATATTCTGAAAGTAGTCTAAAGATACTCATTCAGGTGGTAATTTGCCTTATGCCAGCTGGAAGCTCTAACATCCCATGAGTGAATTGTCCACAATATAACCAGGTGACCATCATGTGTGTGTGTGTGTGTGTGTCTGTGTGTGTCTGTGTGTGTGTGTGTCTATGTGTCTATCTGTGTCTGTATTTGTGTATCTCTGTGTGAGTGTGCCTTTGAATATGTGTGCCTGTGGGTGTCTGTGTGTGTCTGTGTTTTTGTGTGTGTGAATATGTGTGTCTGTGTGTGTGTCTGCAAATGTCAGCATCTGTAAATATCTGAGTGTCTGGGTGTGTCCACTCCCAACCAAGACTTTTTCTGGGGGAAATAAAAGGCAAGCAAACAAAGAAATCAAGGAGGACTGAGTGTGTTGGGACCAGAGTCACAACGATGGGCTGTGTGGAGGTGCCCCCAGCCCCGCCTGCTACACACTGGCCACCAAGGACCAAGAAGGTGCCCCAGTGGTGGGGACTCTGGAATGGTCCTGCGGTCTGAGTCTGTGGAAAGGGCAGAGTGTGACCTGATGTCTCCATTACTGAGCAGAGGGGGAAAAATGTTCACCCTCCAAGATCTCGCCCTTCTCTGCCCGCCCGTCGCTGGGCCACCCCAGGAGGAAGCAGGCCTCTCTGGTTACTCGTTGATGTGTCCCCATTTTCTATTGGTGGAATCTTCCCCGGAGTCAAGCTGAATTTGTCCCTGTGCCTTAGACAAAATCGTACTTATAATTAGCAGCGTCCATGAGTTCATTTCATCCCCAACCAATCCTGTAAAGGAAGCATGTTTTTAACGGAAATCCAAAGGAGTTGAGAACCGTGTCCACAGCCAAGTAGCTGGTTACTGTTAGAGATGAGGTCCCAAGAGCAGATCCTCCTCCGTGGCACCAAGTGAGGTGCGCTGATGACAGGAGGGGAGAGGTTACTAGAGGTCATCAACTCTGGGTCACCCAGACTGGCTGCCGGTTTCTTTAATAACAAATAAGAAATGGCAGAATTCATCAAGCCTCTGCTGTTAAAATTCCAACTGGAGGCCTAACACCTAAATCTCTCACCTCAGACACCCCTTCCCAGACCCCTTCACACGTGCCCAGGACTCCTGGGTGACGCCTCCCGACAGGTGAAACCTCAGAGCCCCAGGCGGCCTCTAGACTGGGGAAGGCCGTGCAGACCCCATGCTGCCAAGGCTCCTGTGAGACGCAGGACTCCGAGAGAAGGGAAGGACCACTTATGAAAATGGAAAAGAAGCCCCTCCAAGGACCCAATCGTGTAAATGATGCACTTGTGCAAACAGCCCAATCCTGCAAATGACCCAAGCAAAGACTTTTCACTGGAAGTGAAGCCTGCGTTTGCTCCACTCTCGGCAGCTTTAGTGTCACAAGAAATAAATCTTGGAGAACGTTCGCCTTGGAGTGTTCTAGGCTCTTGATCAGCTCAACAAACGGAGATGTTCTACTGGCTGCAGAAGTGTTAGGTAAAATCATAAGTGAATTGGATTAAAAAGCCAATTTTATGTTTATTTCCCAAAATTAGAAAGTACTGACATCATTAACCTGTAGTAAGTCCCTTGTTCGTGCATGCAGTCACTCAGGGACTCATCTTTTAAAAAGTGTTTACTGAGTAGCTGCTAGATCCTAGGCATTGTGCTAAACACTAAAGACAAAGACAGAAACCAATATCTAAAGCCCTGAGTATTTTACTGCTCAAAGGTGAATCAGACTTCCTGGATGTATGAATTGGGTCGTCTATATAAAACAGGGCAGGTGCTCAAAACCTGAAGATCATTTATACTATATCCCTCCTTTGAAATTTAATTTCCTTGGGAAATTTCTATGTTTTTAGAAGGCATTATTGGTGGTTCATCTTTATTTAGGACATAGTTGATCAAAATAAGATTAAAGGCATTCACCAGCAAATATAATCATAGCCTATTTAATTTACAAGGGCAGACTTTAATCTTACTTACAATTGCCAATCTTCAAGTATTTTACTCAACTGTAATTTTTTCATATTCTCTCTCTCTTTTTTTTTCTTTCACAATTTAATGCCCAAAGGCAGTCTTTGGATTTATACCAAATGTATCAATCACTATTCTTTGGCAATCTTCCCTTTTCTCTTAGCCTTCTTATAAACTCTAGCTCTGAATGTTAATTATTAGAGGCTGCCTTACCTAGTAGTCAGCGACATTACTGCCTTTAGAAAATTCTCTTCAGATGGGTGCCTGCTGACGTTCGCAGAAGGAGGAAGGGTGGCTGAAGACTGGTACCACTTCCTTGAAGTGGACAGTCTAATAAGGAAGATAGGGATTCACAAGTAACACAAGACGACCACAACCTCCAGACAGGCAAACACTCGGAAAGTCTGCCTCCCAAGCACCATTTTGCAGGAAGTTAATTGAGTTAAATGTCTGACTGGAGCCACAAACTCTATCCATCTTTGAATGCCCTGTTGTGGTGATGAGCCATGGGAATGGGAATCAGTGCCTCTTATTAGGAAGCTCACAGATCTCGGGGAGGAGAGAAGCATAGCAATCCACGGTCACAGCACAGAGGTGACAGAGGACATGGCGAGGGGCCTGGCACTTAGATGGGGTGATGGGGAAGGCTCTAGAGGTGCATTCGGGCCGAGTCTCAAAGGACAGTTTCGGAAGGCTCTCAGTATTCAAAGGCTGGCCACCTGGCTGACCAAATCAGAGAGGGTTTGAGGAAGCAGTGGCAACGATGTGACAGCCCAGCAGTTTCAGCAGCCAGGACCGAGGGCAGGATAAAGCAATTAAGGTCGGTCTGCAGGCCCCACAGCTCATCGCTTCAGACCCACGATGGGATTACAATTTGCTTTATCTCCCTGTTACCAAATCCTGATGATTGCCCTCAGAAACAAATCTGCCATCTTTTCTCTGTATCTCCATTGCTACTATCACACAGCACTGTGGTCCTGCCCGTGGGCCTAGTGCTCAGACTGCCCTGCTCCAATTCCCAGCCCTGTCACTCTGAGGCTACAGGGCTTGGGCTGTGAGCTCTGGAGCATCCCCTCAGCCCACCCCTCCCTACCTTTCAACCTGGGCCACAACTCACAGCCAAGTGACCCTAGCCAAGTGACTTCTCCTGTGCTTACTTCAGTTTCCAGATCTATAAAATGGGGTAACGATAGCCTTTATCTTGGAGGCTTGTGCTGCCAAACATATATGAAGTGTCACCTCTCCTTATTCCTCCTGGGTGATTTTGAGCAAGTTATATTACCTCTTGTGCCTCAGTGTCCTCTTTACTTAACTTCTCAGCGGTGGGGTGGTGATGAGGATTCAGGTGGATAATCCACGGTAAGCACTGAGCATAGTAATCAGGAAAGGATGTGGTATCCAACTTTGTTTCTATTCAGCCTGTCTTGTGAGAGTTGCTTAATGTTTATCATCACTGCCCAGCTCCCTCTTACCACTTGCCTGTCCATCTTGCCATATTCTTTCTGCTGGTCCACACTCCTGCCAGAATTTCTTTCCAAGAAAAATTCCCCCCGTGTCCTCTGTTCTCACCCTCCCAGGTGCTCACCTCCTCATAACACTGGACAGCGTGCCAGTGTTGCTTCTGGTCCTTCTACCTGCCTGTCACCGCCTGTTGAGACCACCACCATGACACTCCCCGTTCCTCTGCTGAAGTCAACATCTCCCTTCCGCATTCCCGCTCTACCGCGTGCCTCTGCGAAAGGTCTACTCTGCCTTCTCCAGGCTGATGACCTGATATTGGTATGCTGAAAGGAAGAGGCCTTATTCCTAATCCCTCATCCATTGGCCAGAACACAGCGCCAGCTCTGTATCCTGGATAAACTGTGCTCAACATAGGTGTCCCCCCCTGTTGGTTTGTATCAACAATCTATCAAGTGTTTATGGGAACACTGAGACTTGTGCCCCTAAGGCTTGATGGATGCTAGTTTTTTCAAGAACAAAAGGATTAAACCCTAAAAGTGACCATATTATCTAAAAAAATATTTTAAATTTTAAGTAACATATCCTTTACTATCCAAAAATGTTTATTGTTGACAATCTAGGAAACTAGGTGGAGTCTGTCATGTCCCCTTATTCTACTACTAAGTACTATTTAATACAAGTTAATTTATATTGTTTTTATGGACTGCAAAAAACGACCTCCCAAAAGAACCACGTTAAAACCCTGGAACCTATGAATGTGATCTTATTTGGAAAATGGGTCCTTGCAGATGTAATTAAATTAAGGATCTTGAGATGAGCTCATCCTGGATTATCCAGGTGGGCCCTGAATCCAATGACATGGATTTTTAGGAGAGAAGAGAGATGGAGATTTGAGACAGAAGAGGAGGAGGCCATGTGACCAGGGAGGAGAGATTAGAGGGATGCAGCCACAAACCAAGGAAGCTGGAAGCCACTGGAAGCTGGAAGAGCAGAATGATCCTCCCCCAGAGCCTCCAGAGGGACCGTGGCCCTGCCAGCACCTTCGTGGAGACTCATGGCCTCCAGACAGCGAGAGAATAAATTTCAGTTGTTTTAAGCTACCAAGTTTGCAACTTGTTACAGCATCCATACGAAACTAATATATGATAAACAAATATTAATTTTATATTCTGATTCATTAGATGCTTTAAATCAACATCCTTTCTGTCTGTCTCTCTCTTTCTTTGTCTCTCATTTTCTCTCTCTCTCTCTCTGTTCTAAGAACACTGCACACCTTAGTACACTTCCCCTCTGCAGCTTCCCCATCATTAACTGGAGTTCAGTATTTATTTATGGTTCTTTGTGTGCATGTGTGTGTGTGCATGTGAAATTTACCGAAAGTTAAATATGCATCAGTACGGACACATGCAATCACCCATGTAACCCACACCTCTATCCAGACATAGAACAAACCCATCACCCATCACCTGTCACCATCACCGATGACCATCACCAAGAGAGCTTCCTCATGCCCCTTCCCAGTCAATCTCCAGCCCTGCCCACCAGATGCAACCAAACATCAGTTTTACCTGTTCTAGAACTTGAATACTGTAGTCTGAATCTTGCAGTAGGTATTCATGTGTGCAAGGCTTCTTTCACTCATTCTAACATTCCCGAGATGTGTTTGTGTTGCCACACGTGCAGTAGTTTGTTCTATTTGTTGATGAGCAGTACCACAACGGACAAGAATACCACATCTCCTGGTGATGGACACCTGGGTGGTGTCCAGTTTTTGACTATTATGGATAAACGCAATGAATGATCTTATACAAATCTCTTTGTGAACACATTCTTTCAGTCTTTTGGTTAAAGGCCTGGAAGATCTGAGTCATAAAAGTGTATGTTTAGTTTTATTAAAAACAGTCAGATCTTTTTTCACAAGTTGTTCTAGCGTTTTACATCCTCACCAAATTGTAGCAAAGTTCTGGCTGCTCCCATACATCTCCACCAACTCTTGGTGTTTCAGGGCTTCTTAACTAGCTGTTTCAGTGGGTTGTATTTCACATTTCCCTGATGATGAATAATGTTGAACGCATTTTCATGTATTTACTGTTTATATATATTTCCTGTGAAGTATCTGTTCAAATATTTTGCCTATTTTTTATGTTCTTTAAAAAAATGTTGTACATCCATGTTCTCCATGTTGCTCCTTTCCCCCTAATAACAAGAAAAAGTCAGAGCATCTACAAAATCCTCATTTTCTTTAGTCTACTTAAGAACAGAGGGTGGGGGGGGGGCCCATGTGAACAGAATCTCAGAGGGTGTCAAGGCTCTCCGAGGAGAAGCCATGTACAGCAGACTTAGGGATGGATGAATGCTGAATTCATGACTGGATGAACGGCTGAATGTTGATTGCCTTCATTTTATTGAATGGCTACTCTTTGCCACAAACCAGGGATTTTAATGCATTATCTTTTTCAATTCTACCAAACTGATTCTAAGAGTTAGACATTTTTATCTCCATTTAAAAGACATGACCAAGGCTACACACCTAGCGTGGGTAACTAGAGTCTACAGTCCATCTTTCATACAGTGTCACACTTCCACCCTCTGAATGACTTTTGCCTTCTATGATTCTTTTTTGTTGATTTTTTTAAAAATTGGATGTGACTAGTATTGCTTAGATCCCATGCATACTCTTTTTCATGTAAGAAGCTGACATTATCTCCCCACCAAATAGTAACATGCACCAGGAGTGGTAACACGGTTGTTTTAAGACATCGACCTCCCTATGTATTGCCTACCTCCTCTGTCACAGGGAGTATTGCCTGCTTTGTGAATGGTGTGAATCCCAAACACCTGACCAGTCACTGGGCATGAATAGTATGTGCTGAATGGCTAATGGGTGCAGAGGGAAGTCATAGTGCTTATTCTCTTTGAAATTCAGCCGATGTACTGTTTCTATAACTTTTTATTATTTTTTTTGAAAAATAACCATTTTGAGTGTATCTGTATTGTGTCCAATCAGGTTCACTATTTTAAAAATAAACTATACAATCTTCTAAGAACAGGGAAGTGCATGTACAAGACAAGGACAAATTTACATTCTATAGGAAAGTAAAGAAATGCATTAAAACAATAAAGAATTACCATGAAGAGATTACCTGATGATCACCAATCATCAGGAAATGAAAATCAAAACCTCAATCAGAGATCACCTCACACTGGTCAGAATAGGTATCACTAAAAAGTCCACAAGCACTACTATATATAAAACAGATAAACAACAAGGACCTACTGTATAGCATATGGAACTATATGCAATACTTTGTAATAACCCATAAGGAAAAAGAATCTGAAAAAGAATACACACACACACACACACACACACACATATATAATTGAATCACTGTGTTGTACACCTGAAACTAACACAACATTGTAAATTAACTATACTTCAATTTTTAAAAATCCACAAACAATAAATGTTGGTGAGGATATGGAGAAAAGGGAACCCTCTTACACTGTCAGTGGGAATGTAAATTGGTGCAGCCACTATGGAAAACAAAATGGAATTTTGTCAAGAAACAAAAAATAGAACTACCATATGATCCAGCAATACCACTCCTGGGTATATATCTAAAGAAAATGAAAACACTAATTTGAAAAGATACATGTACCCCAACATTCATAGCAGCGTTATGTACAATAGCCAAGGTATGGAGACAACCTAAGTGTCCATCAACAGATGAATGGATAAAGAAGATGTGGTGTATATATATATATACACACACACACACACACACACACACACACACACACACACACAATGGAATACTACTGAGCCATAAAAAACAATGAAAATTTGCCAACAACATGGATGGACCTGGAGTGTATTATGCTTAGTGAAATAAGTCAGAGAAAAATAAATACTATATGTTATCACTTATATATGGAATCTAAAGAAATAAAACAAATAAATATAACAAAACAGAAACAGACTCACAGATAAAGAGAACAAACTAGAGGTTACCAGTGGGGAGAGGGATAGAGAGAGGGGCAAGATAGGGGTAGTACAAACTATTATGTATAAAAAATAAGCTACAAGGATATAGTGTACAACACAGGGAATATAGTCAATATTTGATAATAACTAGAAAAGGAGTATAATCTTTAATAATTATGAATCACTATGTAGTATACCTGAAACTTATACAATATTACAAATCAGCTATAATTCAATAAAAAATAAAATAAAATATTACTAACAGGAAAGCAAAGGAATAATCGTCCAAAAGGTAAATAAGAATATTGTAACCATGACGCCACATACACTGCACAGAGAGCCATCATGTGCCTTCCCTTGGGCAATATATTCTTCCCTTCACCTAACTCTCCTCCGATCGATCGGTCCAGGATGCTGACCCTCCCTCGCACAGTCACTGGATTCTTGCTTCCTTTGATCACTGCTGCCAATTACTGAGAAAACCCTGTCCCTGATATAAGCACACTCTCAAACCATATCCCAAATACAACCAGCTACTGGTCACCAGGGGGTGGGCTCAACCTGAAGATGGTTCAAGGCAAGCCATTCCCATTCCCAGAAATTAGACTCAAGGCCCATGTCTTCCCTATGGAGGGCCAGTCACGCTCTCTGTTTCTGGGGTAAAATAAGACTGAACACAGGTTAATGATCATTTTAATCAATTCATTATGAATCATCTTCACAGCCTCTTTAATACAACAGATACAATAAGATAATAACTTCCCCTAACTTTTGATTGACAAAGGTCCCTGCCTAGAATGTTATAGGGTCATAGCCCTGGTATACTCAAGTCTGCTAAAATCTAACATACAAAATCCTCTCAAAACTTCATTTTACATACTTCAGTTTTTAAAAACTTTATTTAAAAGGATGTTTCATTAAACTCTATTTTGAAATAATAATGGAGGTAGTAGCTATAATTCAGTTTTCCATTTCGAATTTTAAAAGCACATTCTTTGTAGTCTTGGCATTTTGCTTGAAAATGAACATTATGGTATATTTCAGGAGATAATTTATATGAAAAAAACCCCACATTGAATGTCAGCTTCAACCTCATTTAAACTGTTTTCACATTCAACTAGGGGAAAGTCTAGTTGTTAATCTTGGTGAGGGTCTCTGCATCTTCTCGGAATGAAGGCTGATGTATGGTAGGTGACAAGTAAAAGGACATTTTCTAGATGCCCAGTTCCCAAACTTTACTGGCAAGAGATTAACCTGGGGAGCTTGGTCAAAACTCAATGGCTGGGATAGCCTCCACCCTCTAGCTTATAACTCTGTAGGTTTGGGGTCAGACCCTGGAAACTGCATTTCTAAAATGTACACAGCTGGTGTGGATGGAGGACCCTACTGAGAATGGTTATAGGCCCCCTCTTTTTTTAAACGCCCCCTCCCAAAGCGCCCTCTTTTTTAAAAGAAAACTGTGTTCCCATAGAATCAAGAATGTAAATAACCCCCTCAAGAGCAAGCAGATCCAACTTGGGTCTTCCAGGCCATTTTGGTCCTTTTCCTGCAGGTTAGGTGGGCATGGGGGTGGGGCGGGGCAGAGGCGTGTCCCCCAGGTGTGTGCCCTGTCCTTGTGAGGGAGGCTGAAGGAGGGACCTCAGATTCACATACAACATACCCCAGTGACTCTGGAGTACCTCCGGCCCCTCCCTGTTCCTCACCACACCCGTGGGGCTGCCCAGTCCACCATCCGTCCACCACCACTGGGTCACAGGTGCAACCTGAGGATTGAGGAGGACGGATGGGGATGGAGTGGGACAGGAGGGACAGATGGGAACGGAGCGTGTACGGAGGGGAGAACAGAGTGGGAAGGAGGGGAAACAGAGAGGGACAGAGGGGGAACAGAAGGGAACGGAAAACGGGGAATACAGGGGGACGGAAGGGGGGGACATAGTGGGATCGAGGGACGGATGGGACCAGAGAAGGGCAGGCCGGCCCGAGGTCGGAGGGAGGTACAGAGGGGAGCCGGCCCGGCTCCCCTCAGCGAGGCAGCGACACACTGAACCGCTGGGCCGGGGGCAGGGGACTGGACCCGCGTGACCGGCCTGAGTGACGAGGGCCGGGGTTTGCGGGGACCAGCCCGGGTGGTGGGGACGGGGACGGGGACCGGGGACCGGGGACGGGACGGGAAGGAACACTCGGCTCCCTCTGCCCGGCAGCAGCGCACTCAGCCACTTGGCCGCACACCTCCCAGCACCGACTCCTCCGGCGTGAGGCGGCTCGCGCCTTATATACCCTGCTAAAAATAGCCTGCGAAACCGCCTTCCAATCACAGCTGGCCGAAGTTCGAATTCAGCCAATGGCGACGGTTGTGATGGAGAGGCTCGGTCACGCCAGGCGGGGCCGCTGTAAGCCGCTGCCCGCGATTGGCCGAAGCTGACATCATCGTCGCGCAGCCCCCGGGCCGGGCGCGGCGTGATTGGGCGGTGCGCGGGGCGGGCGCGGGCGAGTCACGTGGGGAGATGGGGGGGGCTGGGCGGGGAGGAGGGGAGGCTGGCAGCGGAGCTTTGAATAGGGAAGTTTTGTAGGGGTTACGTTTGCAGTCAGTCCGGTGTTTGCAAATATTGTGTGGGCTCGCGAGCGAGTCTCCGGGCTCCGGTAGGATCCGAACCCGCGGCGCCTAATTGCTGCCCACTGAGTTTGCATGAACTTCCCCGGCGCTGCAGGCACGGCTGCTGCGCTCCCGACTCCAGACCGCACACCTCCCTGTTTTTACAACAGCAGTGACTGTCTTTTCCAACCCGACATGGATGTGCTCCCAATGTGCAGCATCTTCCAGGAACTCCAGATTGTGCACGAGACTGGTTACTTCTCGGCGCTGCCCTCCCTGGAGGAATATTGGCAACAGGTAAATAGGAATTTTCATGGGCCAGGTGCCCGGGTGCGCCGAGGAGGGAGTGCATGCACTCACCGACAGGACGGTGTGTGGTTGGAGGTGCATTTCTTTTTCTTCTTTTTTTAATGGTTCGGGTAAATTTTTTAAAAATTAAAATAATTAGTCTTAAAACGTACTTCTGCTGCCTCCGGTGTGGAAGGCACTTTAAAGGGGCCTTTTACAGCGTGGAGCGGAGTTGTCATTTGAGTGGGGCGCAGCAGTGCTTCGTCGCTTGGAGTGTTTTTGCCGTTTCAGGGGCTTATGAACTGCGTTCTCTGGAGGGCAGACCCAGCTCCGCGGCCTGATCCCGGCCCTAGCCCTTGGCAGAAGTTTGCTGCTTGTACCAGCTCCAGACTTCACAGCTGGATCTGGTCATATGAACTTGCAAGGACTGCCAAGGGTGTTTTTTTTTTTTTTAAGGGATTTTGGTTTTGTTTTGCTTTTTGGTGTTTGTACGTGGAGATTTTTTTTTTAATTAAGGATTTCACCAGCGAAACATCCACCAGCTCCTTTTCTCTACCAGGCCATTTTCAGTTTCTTTACCTTCTTGGGAATCCTTAAGATATGCCTCGATCTGCCTTGTTTTTCTTAACCTGCTTCTTTTGTTGACCAGAAAAAAGAAAAAAAAAAAAAAAACCCAATGTTTGCACAACCAGTGACTTATCAGTCATATGACAATGAGCCCCGTCCGAATTGCTTCAAGTCAGAGTTTGGGAAGAAGAGTCTCTGTTTCCGGCATTTTTTAGTGGAACTGGAATTTTTGGCATTGGACATTTAAGAAACAATTTTTCCCCCTTCTAATGCGTTAGGATTACCTGAAGGGAGAGAGATTCTGACACTTGTCTCATTATCTTTAAAGATAGAAGGAAGGTTTGGGGTTTTCTCTGTGCTGCTAAGCAGTTTGCTTTTTTGTCACAAAGTGAATTAGCAGATCAAATATATATTGTGGGTTTCAAAGCCTAGAAGGCTTGTAGGGGAGATGAAATGCAAAGTGTTAACAACCTTCACATGCCTGCTTAATTGTTCCCAGCCCTTTGCTGCCTCCCTCTCCCCTCCAGGCTTTTCCTCCTAAAGAAGCTGCTTCCTAGGACGTGATTGAAATTGATCTAAGTAGTTTCCTTGGGCATTTGGGATTTGGGCCACAAGCCAGGCTGAGCTCTTGGTTGCCTTCAGAGGCTTTTAAACTCTCCCTGAGAGCTTCCTTCTGGTCCCCAGAGCTCATCAGCATAATGGAGATTTTAAATTAGCCAGATTATTAAAGTTTAACAAGATCTCAATAAACGTGCTTTCCTTTTTCTTTGGAACATCCATAGAATATCTTGCTGTCTCTCCGCAGAACACTCTAGTGTGCTTTGTAACCCAGACGTCTAATTTTAGGGGTAACGAGAAAACAATGATTGTTTTTTCCCCCTCTGCTTGCTAGGTGAGGAGGGGGAGGGGGAAGGGTCTATTCTGATAGCAGGCACACTGCTAAATAACCAAGCGGGAGCCCTTTGGGTGGGCTTTGCTAGTCCTGAAAATGATTTGCTAAAAAGAGCAGAGTTTGCTGTAGAAATCTAAAGCTGTGGAATTGCAGTAGTATAGACAGCCTTATATGGACATGCAGACAGTTGATCCTAGTGAAGATAAGGGCAGACATAATTTAAACCTAAAATGTTTCCTACCGTTTTTATTTTCCAGTGGCTAGAAAGTTTGAGATGGTGGGGAGAGGGCATGCTGGTCTCTCGGCAGTTGTAGCTTCTGGAAAGGTTGGTTGTGGGGCTGGGGGGGCACTCTGGCCATGACACACTGCATGTATATTTGAACCGGGTCCTTTTTTGGCCGCTGGTCAGAATTTCAAAAGGAAGTCTCCTTTGGCATTGTGTGAAAGAAATAGAGTGATGACTCATACAGTTGTACTCTTGGCCAGTAGATAAAGTTCTTGTCCATTGTGGGACTCCCAGCAGGGCTGCGGAGGAATTTCCCCTCCTGCATCCTTTACAATAGCAGATGGCCATTCTGGAATGGTTTCTCCACTCCTGTTGTTGTTTTCCTCTGACCACTGTGGAAGTCATTTAAGTTGTGTGTGCGCATGGCCCTGCACTTGGGAATGGCATTCTTTGAAAGCCTATTAGGTCTGGGCTCCGCAGGAAACGGGTGGTTTCTCTGCAGCTCCTTCCTGACCCTAGACCATCAGCTGGCTGCGTCTGCTCACTGAGTATGGCCTGTGCTGTCAGCGGTTCTCCAGAGGGAGACACATGCCATGTCAGAGCACACTGTGTTGAGAGCAGCAAGCCCTCTGTCTGTGCCTCTGGAAGGCGGATGCCTGGGTTTCCTTGTTGCACAGGGTTCTTGACTGTCAGATAATATGGTTAAACCTGTCCGGTGGGGGCAGGTCTGAGGCTGGTATTCTTTGTGTGGCTTACAGAAACTTATTAGAAACATCAACACTGTAACTATAACAAAAACTGGCTCAGTGACCATCAGCCATTTGTGGCCATTGGTCCAACTTGGGGAAGCGGGGAGAGGTTTCACCTCTGGTTTTTCTTCTGAATGTGTACCCATTCCTAGAAACAGCTTTCCTCTCACTCTGCTAAAGACACGGATTCTTGTAGTGACAAGGCCACAGTTTATTTGCCCTTGACTCCTGCATGTTTTTGGAAGTGCGCTTTCGGTTCGTTTTCGGTAGTCGTCACAATCACGTGCCTTCTTGTGGTTCCTTTCGCACAGACCTGCCTGGAGTTGGAACGTTACCTCCAGAGCGAACCCTGCTATGTGTCAGCCTCCGAAATCAAATTCGACAGCCAGGAAGATCTGTGGACCAAAATCATCCTGGCTCGGGAGAAAAAGGAGGACTCGGACCTGAAGATGTCCTCCAGTCCCCCTGAGGATGCACTCAACAGCCCCGGCTTTGGCTACAACCTGGAGACCAACAGCCTGAACTCGGATGTGAGCAGTGAATCCTCCGACAGCTCCGAGGAGCTCTCACCCACCACCAAGTTTACCTCTGACCCCATCGGCGAAGTTTTAGTCAATTCGGGGAACCTGAGCTCCTCCGTCACCTCCACGCCCCCTTCCTCCCCAGAACTGAGCAGGGAGCCGTCCCACCTGTGGGGTTGCATGCCCGGTGAGCTGCACCCTCCCGGGAAGGCACGCAGTGGGACTGCGGGGAAGCCCGGCGACAAGGGCAGCGGAGACGCCTCCCCAGACGGCCGCAGGAGGGTGCATCGGTGCCACTTTAATGGCTGCAGAAAAGTTTACACCAAAAGCTCCCACTTGAAAGCACATCAGCGCACCCACACAGGTCAGTCCCTCCTGCGACCCGGGCGCCGCTGAATTAATTGCACCAGCCCTGGGAGGGGGCCGGGGCTCCGCAGGAGGCTGTCAGAGCAGACACGTCCTCACCTCCTTTCTTCCCTCAAAAGAGTTGGGTCTCTGGGGAGGACAGAGTAGGCGCTGAAAGACTGGACATGTGTGCCCGATGAATGGTTATCGCTTTCAGATTAAACAAACAAGAGGTAAATCACATTCTCTGTCTACACCGAGTACCCCACCCACTCCAGCCACCTGAGTTATCAAGGCCCACTGTGCAGTCTGCAGAGTCTGTGTACAGTGCTACTCGGAGTTGCCTCTGATTTTTGGAAATGAAGCTCGAGGGTTGGGAGAGGGTGGCCGGGCTGTGTGGCGCAGGTGGGTGCCGGACAGCGTGTGGGGTCTGAGCTAGACCCATCGACTCTGTGCGAAGCAGTATCATCAGCAGGTACTTAGTGAGAATTTCTCTGTGTATCATGCTGCCTTTGTTTTCTGATGCCAACTTTAAAAAATAATAATAACTTCTTAATGAAATATCACAGTCTAGAGAATAGTTCCATTTATAGTTACCATGACAGTCTAGGATGACTGGTGAAGCATCACAGAAATTTTGGAGCTGGAAGCGGTCTTAGAGATCAAGTCATGCAAACTCTCGTGTTACCAATAATGAGAGGAGATCAGGATCCTGAAACAGCTCAGGGCAGAGCCAGGATCAGGACCTGGGTACCCTGGAACCAGGCTACTGACTGTGGCAATTGTTTTTTATATTCTCAGGTAGCACTTTTAGTGAAATCATATTTGTAATCTGACCAAGGGATAAAGTCGACTGGGTCTTTTGCTTGTCATTTAGAAAGTGTTTTGAAGACCTTGGAATGGGGTTTCCCAGAAACTCATGACCTCAGTTTTGGAGAAATATAGTTTCCCGAGGAAACTACAAAGCCTCATTCCACAGGGAAGTGAGTAAGGAACAAAATAAGTGCTTGAGAGAAACCGTTTCCATGGAGAAAGAAATAAAACCCAGCCCTGGCCAAGGCCACGGGTCCAGTGGGCTGACACATCACCTCGGAAGTATTTCTCCAGTCTGAGTCATTGTCATTCTTACACGTTCACTCTGATTACGGTCATGTGGGCCCTGCCAAGCCTGGGTCTCTTCCCCAGCACTTGGAGGCCCAAGGCTAGGTCAGGAAAGAGCCCCTGCCTATTACCTTGGGAGGGCCGGCTCCCAGCGCTAACTGAGGTGTATTCTGAGTTCCTGAGGTCAGTGGCCTCTGGGCCTGCTCCTGAGTGGACTTTCCCGCCCCGTGTTGGGGTAGCAGGGCCCTTCCCTCACTGTTCAGTGAAATCATGGCGTGCCTGTCGTGTGCTTTCTTCCCAGGAGAAAAGCCTTACAGATGCTCATGGGAAGGTTGTGAGTGGCGTTTTGCAAGAAGCGATGAGTTAACGAGACACTTCAGAAAGCACACTGGTGCCAAGCCTTTTAAATGTTCTCACTGTGACAGGTACGTGCATGAACAGCAGGGGCGCGGCGGTGCCATCCCCGGAACGGAGTAGGCATGCAGTCACCCTGCAGCAAGGCAGCCGTCTTCCCGGCCTGCACTGGCATCTCTCTTTTCAGCCCAGGACTTTTTAAAAAGGCTCTAATATGCCACTCGTCCAGGTTAGGAAGCACCGTGTACCGAGTGCACTGAGAATAGAATGATTTTGTTCACACTTTCTGAAGATTGGCCCTTTAACAGTTTTCAAATTTGAAGGCTGGGCAGTAAAGTCAGGTGACATTCCCAAGAGCTGATTGGCAACCTCCTTGATGTATACTCCTGCCCCGAATGTGGATGGGGCTGACTCAGCATGATGACTCCCACCCCCAATGGAGAGGGCTAGTTTAGCTGGGGGGGGTGCACGAGCAGGAGGTCTGTAACTGACGGGGCTGGAGACCTAACGTCTGGGACCCCGATTCTCTCTGCAGGTGTTTCTCCAGGTCCGACCACCTGGCCCTGCACATGAAGAGGCACCTCTGAAGGGGCAGAGCATCGACTCCTGTGGGCTAAAAAGGCTTCCAGGCTGAGACGGCCGTGGAAGGAGGGTGCGTGTTCCAGCCAAAGCCATTTTGCACCCTACCCGGTCGCCTCCAGGACCTACTGGGAAGGTCTTTCGAGGGCGAAAAAAGTCATGTCCGAAGCGGCAGAGCACCCAGGGTGTGTGGTGTTTGGGTGGCCCTGGCCTCGCCACTGGTACCTATCCTCTGAGTGGTCCCTAAGCCTTTGCCGTGAGCATGTGCACTGAGAATGTTAGTGGTGGGTGGGCTGTATGTGGAGGGTCTCCTACAGACTGTGTGACGAGACAGAGTCCTTTCCCTTGCGAGGCTGCAAGAGACAGAAAAAAAACATAGTTTGAATGTTTTGTGTGTGAGGCGTGTTCCATGAGATGAGATGGCCACCAATCATTTCCCGGGGCGGGGTGGGGGTGGGGGGTGGTGTAGGTAGAGTCTGCGCCTTAGAGGAAAAAAAAGAAAAGAAAAAAAGAAGGGAAAATGTGGAGGGCAGGCGTGGGCGGTCAGGACCCGGGAGTGGCGAGTGGGTGTAGTGAGGGGAGCCCCTTTCCCTCTAGTGTGTGGCGAGAACTTTCGGTGTCTGGTTCAGCTGTGTAAAGTGAGTAGCTTCTGCTACTCTCTGAGACAGAGTTCATTTGTTACCCATTGTATAAGCTGTGTATCTACAAATATAGTACATTGATAACTTTTCCTTCTAAGACAAAAGTAATGCATGGTCTGGGGAATTATCTGCTTTTCCATTTTTAAATCAGGACTACAGTTTTGATTCCAGTTCACTGAGCAGCTAAGATACGATTGGTTGAATTTGGTGACCCCCTAGCCATCTGGGCTTGGCAATACACAATCCTTCCCCCCTTCAATTTCATAACACTCCCCTTCCAGAGAGGCATTGTGCAGCATAGGACTATTTTGTAAATGGTTCGAATTTGAATTACCTTTTTGGAGAATTTCGTGATGCCCTTGAAAGATGTTGGACACGAGTTGGGTGTCCAGGACACTAGGGCTGGGAATTGCTGGTCTAATGTCTCATTAGACTCAGAACCTAAAATTTTTCTCAGTTGGGTGGATAAAACCACTAAAGCTTAGAAACTGTTTTCTCATGCAGCTAAGTTTCTCTTATTTATGCCTTGAGGACTAATTTCTGGTTTTCTAGCTGTTAATGCACTGTAGATCTTAACAATGGTGCCTTACGCAAGTGGCCCCTTATGTAGGGGTCTCGTACAGGGGTATGGGTGATGCATGCTTTATTAAGGCTCTTTTTTCACCTGGCTTTGTACTGTATCAATATATAATACAGAAAAAAAATCTCTTTAAGGTCCTCCTTCACAAAGTCAAATAGATGAAAACCCCCCAAACAAGTCAGTATTTACTCAGTAGTTTAGACAACTTGACTGTCAGTGTTAAAGTGGAAAACATGTGATAATTGGAAAATCAGACCATTTCTGCCACCGTGAGACTTCCGTATAGACTTTGCACAACAGTTGTACAGATCATACACCGGCTGTGTTTAATATGTAACATTTTCACACGTATTAAAGATACAGAAGTATAAAAAACAATGTATTTGCTTAAAAGGCACAAGTTTCTCGCGTATCTATCTAGCTATCTGTTGGTAACACAGAAAGTATATTACTTTTTTTTTAAAGTGGGCGAAATTCTTGTGTATGTATATTTGTGTGTACAGTATGTGTATGTGTGTATGTGTGTGTATATATATATACATATTAGATAATATATACATATTTTTTTAAGGAGAAATTAGAATGTCTAGCTAGAAAATTCCACAGCCTGTGAAGACATATTTCAAAATGGCCACAAAGGAGGTAAACATGAGAACTCTAACTTTTATAAAGGCTTTCCCTTTAATTTAACAATTTGCCACAGGCTCTTGGCATCAAATCTCTTCCAGACTGCCAACTCGCTCATCATAATCGGCAGGTCTGGGATAGGGTACCTTCACCATTCAAAACTGGCATGAACGGAATACTAGCCCGGTCGTTGGTCTCAGACACACTAAGGTTTTGATTTTGAATGTCAGCTTTATTGAAAATCAAGCCTAAGAGTAAGCTAATCACAGGGATTCCTTTTTAGAGCACTTTTTATGCAGATGAAGCTATTTTTTTCCAGCACATAGATTCTTCCAGTTTTCCAACGAGTAATTTCCCTGAATTGGCACACCGCAGCATGGACAGCTGATCCTCCATCCAGCTGCTGGCTCATGGGTGTGGATCTTTCCTTTATATATATTTATATATATATATATATATATACACACATATGAGTCTGGCTGGGCTGGTATTTTGTTTGGATCTTCCTGGAGATGAGCAATGGTGAAAGCTCACATAACTGGTTTTTTTTTTGTTTTTTGTTTTTTTTAATCTGGGCTGATGGATACATTTACCTAAAGAACTCATTTCATATTGCTGAGGGGGGAAATGCACTTTTCTTTTGGCAATTCCAAATCCAGGCACTTGATTTACTGGATTTTGGAAAACTCCTTTTTTGGCCCTGCTGTGTGCTTAGCCATAACAATTCCATTCAGCAAGAAGGTAAACAAAAGACAAAAAAACTTGCACTGGCTTGTCTCACTTATGAAACACCATGGAGTGGTTTGATTGGGTGGGGCTGGGTGCCACGTATGTCAATGCCTGTAATTTTCCTAATAAGCAAGTACATAAAGAATTACATTCTGTTCAGGTGATAACTGAGCCTCAATCAAGCAGAAACTTTTTGCTTGACGTTAAAAAAAAAAATTTCTATTAGTGAAATTTCTTTTTTTTTTTTGAAGCACCCTATTATCTAAAAAAATCTTTGTAAGATTTTTGTAAAATTTTGTTTTACAAGATTTTATTTGAAATTGTTTTTTGCAAGATTGTTATATTTCTGTATGAATGTATTTTTTATTGGAATAACATAAAAGAATTCTTATCAGCATCTTGAGTCTGGTTGTTTTTTTTTGGGGGGGGGTGCGGGTGGCGGAGTGTTGAAACAAATTCCTGCCAGATTACTCACCCGGCTCTTCCTTGGGAAATCTTTGTGCTACCCAGGGAGCCACTTGTCTCCCCCCAGCCCCCCCCACTGCCCTTCCTGGCAGCAAAGGTGGAAATAGGAGCCTGGGGTTGCTCCCCTGATGGGCACTGAATTCTCCTCCAGAGACTGGCCACCAGGCCTTGGGGCACAGGAGGAAACACTTGCTGTGTTTTATCTTCCTGTCACTCCAGCCAGGAGAATAAATTGCAGAGGCATCTGCAGAATGTGAAACAAACACCTCCCTTTCACTTCCGCATGCTCCTGCAGCCCTGTTCCACAGAGGCGGTCAGAGCCCGGCAGCCGCTTCTGACCTGGCCCGCACACCTGGCTGAGATGTCACCCAAGAGGGTGAAAAGGACACAGTTGGGACAGCAAGCCCTGAAGCCATCCCCCTGGCCTTCAGTCCACTCTTCTTACCTACCCCCTCCCACTCTGGTCAGCCCAGCAAAATAAGGCAGAAGGTAAAAGATTGTTTACATGATCACCAGATTTTTTTTTTCTTGAGGTAAATGGGATGCATTCAAATGCAGAGTTTGTTCCAAAACAAAATAGCTTTTGGTTCTCTAGAAACATTTCCTGTGAGCAGCATTAGATCTTAGTTCTTCTGAGCGGCGAGTGGCAAACAAGTTTGTGTTGAGTTCATATTAAGCTCCTCAGTAGTGACAGTAAAATCAGTGTGTGCTTTCTAGAAGGGGCTATAGGATGATGGACATTTCTGAGGCAATGAGCTTCTTAACCTTGTTCTTAATTTAAGGAAGTTCTCTGGTTGCTGGAAGGGCTCACTGCCTCTTGTTCCTAGCAGATCTTCATTTTGCTGCGTGGGCAGAGTTTACACGAGCCGCTTTTAATTTGATAATTGGGGAGGGGAAGTTGAAGTGCATCCCCAGATTAGAAATGTTAAGTAATTTTCTTTCTAGAACTGTGGTAAAAATATCAGCCATTTGAACGGAGTTGTGATGTGGGAGGGTGCAGGAAGCAGATGCAATTTTTGCCAGGACTCATGGGTGTGTTGTGTTCAAAGCACATGTCAGGATGACTAATAGTTGGATTGCCCTGACTGTAGCACTGAATAAAGGCTTGATAATGCATTCTCGGCTACTAGTAAGACATGACCACTTTGTCATGTGAAGACTATGCCGAACAGCTCGGTTATGTTCAAATAAGGCTGCTAGGAGAACTGCCATGCAAGGAATCAGCTGTAAACCAAGGATAATTATAGAAGGACAAAAACTTTCAGTCTGCTTAACAAAATTTTTGAAACCTAGCTAAACGAAAGGATATGTTCTCAGTCGAGCTCGCCGTGTGCTTTCAGACAATTTGCTGAGCTACGCTGTACCTCAGTTTTCTTATTGCTAAAATATTTTGGGTTAGGTCACGTGTATCGAGCATTTTATAGAGCCCTGCAATTCTGTGGTCTGTGAGTATAGGGTGGACTTCAAATTACATGTCCACCCTCCTCGAAATGCTCAGCTCAGATCTAGAAAGCTTTCTCTTGTGCTACAGTAGACAGCATTGTTGAGAAAATTGCTCTGACTTCGGATGGAAAGAGGGACATTCTCAAATTGCCCCTTTAATTATAGTTAAGTTATTCAAGCATTTGGTGCTTCATAGCATACCATTTTTTTAATTAAAAAAAAAAAAAGAGGGCTTCCCTGGTGGCGCAGTGGTTGAGAGTCCGCCTGCTGACGCAGGGGACACGGGTTCGTGCCCCGGTCCGGGAAGATCCCACATACCGCAAAGCGGCTGGGCCCGTGAGCCATTGCCGCTGAGCCTGCGCGTCTGGAGGCTGTGCTCTGCAACAGGAGAGGCCACAGCAGTGAGAGGCCCGCGTACCGCAAAAAAAAAAAAAAGAAAAAAAGAAAAAGAAAGACCTCTTTGAAACTGCCATTGGAGCCATTGCAGATCCAGTCTCAAGTTCTCCCAACTCACCAATCATACTGCACACGTTCCCAGCTGACCTGTGTGCTCAGAGGGTGGTGGAGTCGATGGGAGGTTGTTTACTTTTATATTTTAATTGCTCCGAAGAAAGAACATATCTTTCATATGTAACTCCCTTCTTAGTTTTTAACCTTACGCCACCATGAGCTATATATTTAACAACCCTCCTTCTCAACCTGAATTATTCCCCTCCCCAAACCGGGTGATGATGAATATGATATCTACTACTTCTCGTGCCTTGACTACGAATCGGGGAGGCAGTATGTTATATATCTGTGTGTGTGTGTGTGTGTATTTATGTATATATCCCAGTGTACTCCACACGGCAGGCGTTATCCCCATTTCACAAGTGAGGAATACTGAGCAGCTTTCTCTAGATGGCTCAGCAGGAAGCATCAGGCTAAATATTTGAGGCCACATCTCTCAAATGCCAAAGACCAAGGCTTTAATCACCAGCCAACACTGCTTTCTGGTTCACACAAGTTCTCACGAGAGCCTTCTGCTCGTTCTGTTGGATTCACCTTGAAATGAAGTTACATTTATGAAATGGAGACAGAACTTTCTTATAACTCAGAAGCACTAAAGCTATAAACTGTTCTGTAAGCCTAAGCAAACAAAAGTAACCATTTTGAATTGCTTTCAAGATATGAGACAGGTGGCATGTATTTATTTCTAATGTTTAAGAAGCTCGAGAAAGCAACTGGGGATGTGACATCCTGCATTAATTGGCAAGCATCACCTAATGTACGTAATTAAGACACAAAGAGAAGAAAATTAGGTCCATGCATCACACAAATGAGGCAATACAACAAAGTGTGTTTAACTAGATTTAGTTTGTAACACAGTCTCTCTGTTTCACCCTAAGTAATTTTAATGAGAATTCTCTAAACATCTGTGAATGGAAAGAGACAAAGACCAGAAGGAATCTGGGTACCACATGTCCTGATAGGAGTCATGCTGGGCCAAGCAGTCACCACAGAATTTTCAGTAAGAGACAGATTTAGCTAGCATGCCCCTTGTCACTGTGAGTCTCTTCAAACTCGTGTTGCTAAGCCTTGCACTGACTTCCCTTTACATAATCGTGCTAAAAGAGAAAAAAGAAAGGTATCATATGATCTAGAACTGTTCCTTATATTCAGAGCCCCCAATCCAAAGCTGCCACAAACAAATAATTATTAACTTTTTAAAAGGCTTGGCTACTTAGATAGTGGAAAATGTTCACCAGGCCAGAGAAATCAGCATTTTCCAAAGCTGTGTACTTGCTTGATTCCCAAGCACATGTACCGGTGACTTGCATGTATTGACTAATCAGAGTTCTGTTCCCCTCGATTTCTTAAGTTTCACATTACCACGTTTCATTGTGGTTGTGCAAGACTTCCTTCCAGATGTGCAAGATAGGTGATGACAAGCACGGGCTTTATCAATTAACTCACTGTAAAAGCAGGTGGCATTTCCTGGGTGTCATTTTTCCGTTTGCGTGGCTGAGGAGATGGGAGAGTGGTGGCACCGTGGGGTAAGTAAAAGGGCAGTAAATGGTGTGTGCCCTGTCTTCCCTTTCAACAGGAATTCGAAAAAATCTTCACTGTCACCCCCGTGTTCACTCACATAATTTGCCATCTTCCTTAAAATAGGTCATTTACTCACAAGCTCAAAAGCTGTGCTGACTCACCAAGAGACATATGTCTGTGTGTGTGTGTGTGTGTGTTTGTGGTATGTGTGTTTGTGTTTGAACTGTAAAAATTTAACTCTTCATGGTAAAATTGCCTTTGGGCAACATTCGGACATATAAATCATTTAGTTAAAGTAAATTAAAGAGAACATCAATGTTCGCTACGGACTGAAAATTTTGAACCATAACGATGCGATTTTGAATATCTATCTGTCGTCAAGCCCCACCAGAAGATGGGGAGGAGACGGCAGGAGCTGAGACCACCAAGAGTCCAGCACTGGTGAGGTTGCCCCCAGCAGTAGCCCTGCGACCTGAATGAGGCCCAGTAAGACCAAGAACGGGAGCCTTTGCTGAGTGAACAGCAGCACGTGAGGATGCCCCAGGGGACACGCCACCTACCTCCTGGGTTTCTCCAGTCAGTGATGCAGCATTCACGCTTTGCATATATCAGGAGGAGGGAACCAGGAGAACAGGTTCAGTCCCATTTTGGCCAGAAATGTCTGTGGGGTTTGAGAGAGGAGACTCAGCAGCAGCTTCTTGTTCATCCTTAATCAATCGTGACCCACCCACTGTGCTTCCTGCTCTTAGGTAACAAGGAACATTGCCTTTTAAGGATGCTTGTATTTGAGTGACCAGCCGGAGTGGCACCTGGAAGTCAGGAAACTGGACAAGAACATGGAAAAGTCGTCCAAGGGCTGGAGCCCTTTCTTTACATCATGACTTTCCTTGGAAATTTTTAACAGTAGCCCAATCTAGGAGTTTCGTTTTGTTTTTTAATTTAATTTTTTTATAGTTGCTTTACAATGTTGTGTTAGTTTCTGCTGTACAGCAGAGTGAATCAGTTATATGCATACATGTATCCACCCTTTTTTAGATTTCCTTCCCATTTAGGACACCACAGATCACTGAGTAGACTTCTCTGTGCTATACAGTAGGTCCTCATCTATTTTATATTAATACATAGTAATGTATATATATTTTTAAGGGAATTCTACAAATTATATTTGCAAAGACTGGGCATTTACCCTATCATGTTCTGAGGAAGCAACAGTGAGCCTTCTCACATGTAACTCTCAAGCAGAAGAATAGCTAACTCCTGGCTTTGAGATGGTTACTTAAAACACTTTCAGCTTTGTTTTTCTCATCTCCAAAATGTGAATAATGAGAATCTTTTAAGACTGTTGTAAGATTAGAGGTAAGGTATACAGGGATCAATAGTAGGTCATTATCATCGTCCTGCGGTAGATATTTATTTCTCAATCAGAAAAATAATTTTTGTCTTCCCATTGAATTTATTTAAAAATAGAATTTAAAACATAGCATTAGGAAAAGTCAGTCATGTTTAGTTTCCACAACATAATTTTCCAGTAAATTCAGTGAAGGACAAGCTTAGGCTTTATGCTGCATTTTTATGATCAAGAAAGCAGTTTCCTCTCGAAATTCTTGCTGTTCTGCTGCAATCTTACAGGAAGGAAGTTCTGCAAATCTTTGAGGGAAACACTTTCCTGTCGAAAGCTGTGAACGCTCTGACCAGTGGCAGAATTGAATTGACCAACAGGTTCAATGAGTTGAATTCACAGTATTTTTGACAAATGACAAAGCACCCAGAGATCCCAATTGTTACTGCATTTTCAGGAATGGCTGTAAATCATGAGATGGGTCCAATTCTTCTGAATCAGGAGGATTGTGCCCAGCTGGCCATTGAACCACTGTCTCCTCATGGCCGTCTGGAATGAGTGCATTATTTAACTAGTTACTTTCTTTCTGATTAAATGGATTCTGTGCCTAGAATACCTCATCCATGAGTGAGCATCAGCTTAGATGCTGGACGCCACTTGAATTTGGCATATGTTCTATCCAGTTAAAATTCCTATGCTTACCTTCAGATATACTTGTTGGTTTATATTCTTTATTTTGTCTTGTTTGTGTTTGTTTGCTTGATTTTTCTATTTTCACCACCCATTTTCTTTCTTACGTGCATAATTCCCATCAACATGCACTCCAAGCATCCACTGTCCTTAGTGGAAATAAAATACCATATATTTGCAGAGGTTTTGTGTTGTTTTGGTGTCACTGTTGTTATCTGTATGTAAAATGGTCTCACTGGACATTTTCTTTGACAAATAAGCACTGAGTCGATCAGATGCAAGCCGCCACTCTAGGTGACAAAGCTGACTGCCAGCACGTGGTGACAACCCTTATTTGCTCCTCAGACGCCCTGTGATGAGCAGGGCATTAGCATTTCATTTTGCAGGGAGTCAGCCGAGCCAGAAATAAAGCCAACCCATCTCTTTCCCCTCTCGTAATAGGTTTTGTTTAGCTACCTGCTACGGAGATCACAGGTGCTCCTGTGTAAAGTGTGGGGCGAACCACGTCTGCATCCATCACCTGGTCAGGCCATCACCTTCTCAGCCCACCCATGCCTCAGCTCCACGGGAGCCAGTGATGGAGCATCGGAGGCAAAGCCCATACTTCATTCATTCATTCATTCTTTCACTGACTCACTCAACACCTGGGAAGTGTCAACGAGGTGCCCGGCACCCTGCTATGAGCTCCACTTTCCAGAGTAGAAGACCAAGTCTTGACCCTTCTCTTCAAACTATAGCTGATATACTGACCCTGCCACCAACCTCCCAGGCCACACAAGCCGCAGAGGGTCCCCTTCCCTTAGCTCCTGTCCTTTGCTTCCTGTTTGCCTCCTTTGATACTCAGTGGGAGGTGCCTTCGTGTCTCTTATTTGTGATGCTCAGCTAGAGAGCTGTGCCTTTCAAAGCAAAGCTGGCTGTGTGTGTAACAAGCACTTGCTAGTTTTGACCATGACAATGAACTGTGTATATGTTCTGTGTACCCACGGCCCTTCGTCATCACCCTCACAGCCCCCTGACTTAGGATCCATTAGATCCACTAACAAGTCCCCAGGGCCCCCATCTGGCCACACAGCTGAGCCTCGCTGTCTGGAATCACACCTCATGCTGCCCTGACTTCTGCACTAGTGCTGGAGCCACCACCAAACAGCCAAGGTGCACCTGAACAGGACACAAACACGTT
Organism: Phocoena sinus; assembly: GCF_008692025.1. NCBI lineage: Eukaryota > Metazoa > Chordata > Mammalia > Artiodactyla > Phocoenidae > Phocoena > Phocoena sinus. Next base: position 26,990,678 of record NC_045764.1, read on the forward strand.
TGTTTCCATTTCTCCTTTGGCTGAACCACAGGGAAAGAATGTCTGGCACATCCTTCCCAAGGGGTAAAGCGTTTCAGAAATAGACGAAAGTGCCCTTCACCCCACAGTCTTCTCTGCTCTCTGGATCCGTCATCTGCCACTGCTCTGGACTTCTTTATACCTCTCTCTCTCCCTCTCTCTTCCCCTCTCTCCTCCCCTGCGTAGAAGTCCCTTTAGGCCAAGACTGTGTGTCCACAATTTTACACGTCTGAGTGCCCAGCCCCTTGTGCAGGTATTCTAGAAATGCATCTTCAATGAATGAATGCAAGGATGGCCCTGCCACTTATTCCACCTGTTGCCAATGGCACAGAGACCTTAATTCTGAGGATCATCTATGAATAAAATCCAACCACCCACTTGATCCACAGTATTAGACTAATAAATCTATCCCTTGGTGGCAAGAAAGGCTGAGCATCCATTGTGTTCTGTCCATCTCTTCTCCCCCTTTCACCTTGGTTGGAAAAGTTACTGAAGAAGAGGAAGTGGTCGAAGATCAGAGGAAAACAATTGGGGAAATCCGTACACCTGTCAGCTCGGCTCTGCATGACAACACCAGCAAGCTCTGTCTCCTTTGGGGAAGCACCTACACAAGTGCTCGTTCTTTCAACCTTTTTTCTTTAATTTAATATAAACGCATTGAATGCACCAGAAAGAGCAGCGTGCCTCTGAATGGAGCTACTCAGTGAAATGAAAGCAAAATTGTATTAAAGTCGGTTTCTGGACTTGTCAATACAATTTAAATAATCAAGTGTTATTACTTCTAAACTAAATACAAAGCCTTTTAATTGTGGATATGAGTCTTTGGCACAGGAGGAATGAATGGGTATTCCCAGGTGACTAGTTAAAATGTCTGCAAACCTGAAACCTCCTTTCTCACAACCTGTTTCCACCTCCTGACATTGGATGTCGGTTTTGCTGTTTTCAGTCGGAGTGGCCGTCTTTTCCTTCAGGGTCAAATGGGTGATTAAGCTGTCACTGCTCATCATGTGTTCGTTGTAATCAAGCATTACAACTGCACGTGGTCTTTTTCCAGTTAAAAGTAACAAGATTCGGTGAGCGTTTGAGATGAAAAAATTTAGTTTGAATCCCTCCCACACGCATCTGTGTAACCAGGGCGAGTTTCAGAAGCTGAGTCTGCTCTTACCTAAGCAAGGGGATCCCCTCATAGGGCGGCTGAAAGTATTGAATGGAAGACCCATGCGAACATTCCTGATACAGTTCCTGGTACCAGGAGACCCATAGGAAATGAGATCTCATCCACTTTTCTCTTAGAGGCAGATTGTTTTTGTCTCAAATCCCTTGGATAGAAACTTCTCTTGTATGACATCATTCCTTTTAGCAACTTTTTTCCGTTCAATTGATTTTTGTAACACGTCCCAGGGAAACATCCTTTAAGGACATCTCAGCAACAAATAAAATGCTCCAGAGCCTGAAGGCTGGTCCCCTCCTGGGGTCCTCCTCTGGCTCTGTCGTTTTGGCCAAGATGCTCCACTTCTCTGAGACAGAGATGCCTGTCTCCCCGCATCCCTGAGGCTGATGTGCAGACATCAGGAGTGAACACACAGGAAAACACCCCAGCTGGAGGGCTGGGCTCAAATACTACGATGCTGCTATTTTTTTACCTCCTTCTGCTTTGGTTTTCTCATCTGTAACATTGGGGATGATAATAAATGGCCAACGTGCTGAGGTGTCATTTCGATTAGAAATAACACACGGAAGGAGCTTAGCCTGGGGCCTGGTGCCAAGGTGGGTGATGCACATCGCAGTTCACTCAGATTCGGATGATTGCTGTAACTTCTTCTTTGTAACACAGGAAAAAATAACTGTAAAATACTCTCCTGAAATTCACAGATACAGAAACACATTGAGTCCAAAACAGCACATACAGATACTGCTATTTTTCTCAGTATGACACAAGCAGTTAAGACTGTTTGTTGAATATGCCTGCACTTTGCCAACCCTGCTCCAGCAAGTGACCCTAAAAAATGACAGACAGAAATTAGGATTGCAGCCATCTGCTTCCTGCCACACAAGGAGAAGCTGCTGTAGTTTCCTCTCCTGGATATGCATGTCATGAAGATAATATTCATCTTTGCTTAATGATCAGTCACAGTTTTTATTATGGGCCCACTCCTGAGAGTTCTTTTTTATAAAGAGGACAGGCATTGCTGGCAGATGGAAGCTTACCTGAGACAGTGGTGTTGCTAAGCATTGGTTGAACTGACCGGTGGCCGCCTTGTTATGAAATGGTCAGATCGCCCTCATTTACATAACCACGGGAGTATAGCATGCACTGTCTACACTTGATATTGTCATCCTGAAGGCTCATGTTTGCTGTGGTTCAAGGTTAGAGAAAATGTTGGGTGCAAAATGACCTCAGGACAGGAGGGCAACAGAGCAGCAGCCAGACTCCTTTACTCACTACCCACAGCAAGTAACAACAGCAACAGCCACAAAACTAACAGTAATAATTTCCACAGGCACAGACCACAAACAAGGCTTGCACCTACAAAATGAACAGGCAGGTCAGTACTTTGGCGAAATTTCCCTTTTGAGTCCTCAACATCCTTTCTGAGTCCCCACCCAATGCAGCTGTCCACGGCCGAAGCCTATCTCTCCGTCCCTTTTCTACAACCGCAGTAAAGTGAGTGAGAGACCAAGTCCAACACCCTTGGGGACAAGTCTCTGTACAGGCCTTAGATTAGAAGATGGACATGCTTTAGAATCCAGCAGACCTGGAGTCAAAGGCCAGTTCTGGAAGTTTCTAACCATGAGACCTTAAACTCCACGGCGTCCGCCTTCTGAAATGGGGGACATTTCCCTCTTGGGTCCCCGGAGCACAGGATGCAGAGCCTGGAGGGGAGGAGTTTACTGTTGGCAAGTGCTCAACATGCAGCCGACATGCCTCAGATTCCAGTTCAATCCTATAATATCTTATAGATACAGAGCTGAGGCTCTTCACATGTCGTATCTAACTCCCACAGAACATAGCCTCGGCCTGGACCAATTTCAGTGCTGCAGCTTTCTTTTCTCTGCCTGTTATTCCCCATGGGTTGAGTCCTGAGTCCAAATTACACATGCTGTTAAATCTCAGGTAGTAAGACCATAATGTCAAGACTGTTAGAACCCAGGCCTTCTGGCTCCCAATTCTGTTTACTTCCTGCTGAATCACGGTCATGACAGCTTCCGTGACCTTGGAAAACACGGGCGGGCTGTGTACGGGGGTTGGAGAATAGGTCGCAACAGAACCAACCCTCACCCCGTGCAGTCTGGGCTTGCTTGAACTCTATGCTTGCTCTTTAGATGGTACTTCTCTTATGGACCGACTGTGGTGATCTCCCCAAATCTATATGCATATTGAACATTGTCTCATTTTACTCTCCCCCAAACCTGTAAGGGCAGGAATTACTGTCCCTGTTTTAGAGTGGTGGTCCCTAAGGCTGCAGCATGCCAGTGTCCCTGACCACAGACCATCATCCAGATCTTTATTTGGCTAAACAGCTCATGACACCTTGGCACTGCAGAATATTTGAGGTGTTAGTCAGGCTCATGGGGAGCAGCTCTCTGGGAAGGATCATGGAGGAAGGCTGCAGTGACTCAGGTCTCCTGGGCTGGCACCCCCAGATGGCCCGTGAGTCAGGAGAGGAGCACCTGGGCTGGGGCAGTCGAGCAAGACTCTGCACTTTTCTTGCCCATTCATACCTGTTCTGGGAAAATCTGACAGGCCCTGGGAAGGTAGACTGATGACACATTTCACCAGAGCTTAATCTCCTGGGCCTGTGTCCAAAAGGCACCACACCCTTAACCTTTTAGCAAAAGGAAGGACCTAGGTGAGATTCCCTGAAGAAATGCGAGGCGTGTCCTCATAAAACTGGTTTGTTGGGCGGTGACTTATGCCCTGGGAGGTGGCGTGGGGCAATAGAATGAGGGGGGTTGAGAACTGAGTTCAAGTCCGTCCACGTCTGAGCTGTGCGGCCGTGCATGAGTCACTCAACTTCTCTGAGCCTTCGGTGCACCATCTGTGAAAAAAGGACAATACTTTTCTCGCAAAACTCTGTGGGAATCATATGAAATAGGCATTCAGCAAATATTAATTCCTTTTCCTTTCAAATGTAGGGAATTTAACTTTTCTAGGGGCAAAGAAAGGAATGGTCCAGGAAAAGACTGTTTAGGAGGCTGGTGAGTAGACGGGGTAAGCTTGCTGGAAATAACTAAGCAGAACCCCAGCAACGGTCATGGGCCGAGAGGTCATGGGTTCAACTCAGTGCTTTCGAATCGGGTGGTGGAGCGCACTGTAGACTCAGAAGAGCCAGAGGGACATACTAACCTTACCGATCGATGATTATTGCCAGGAATAATTTATTTCCAGGATAATTTGTTTTTTGGGTAATTTTATATTAGTTTACATAGTATTTACAAATGTTATTTTATCCCCATATTTAATCCAAGGAAGAAACTATTTTTATCCTTATTTTCTAAATAGTTTGTGTCCTGCCTAAGAACTCTCAGGCTTACATCCATCTGACCACCACATGTGCTTCTGCTACGGTGAGAATGACCCTTAGGACAAGCTTGAAGGGATGCACTTGCCCTCAGGTACCTCCCATTAAAACAATAAAATCTACAGACTGAAAAAAAATAAAATCTTAGGTGTTGCCTAAGGGCTCTCAGGTCCAATAAGTAATGAATGCTTATTAAAATATATTGACGTGGTGTGTTCATAACATAAGAGCCTGGGTTTGCAAGTTGCTTCTCATTTGAAGTCTATTTGCGGTGTTCTTATGCAGAGAAAACAAATAATTTTAACTCAACTGTGGCTTCCAATGAACAGATGGGCGGGATGGGGTCCTGCGTGAGTTGTAGGTATAAACTCTTCAAAGATTTCCCAAGAACTATGCTGGAGGACAGTGTCATCAGGAATCCGAGTTTCATTATTTGCACTCAAGAGAATTCTTAAGGCTGCTAATGGTCAGTTTCCCTTTTTCCAAAGTGCAGAAAAACATACACATTTGGTCTTCTAATGCTTTGCAGAATGGGTATGGATCAAAAGGTAGATGCTCAAAGAACTGCAAAAGGTTGTTTGCATGTATGTCCAGTTTGCTAACTCTGCAGATTCAGCAAATCAAAAGCAAGGACCCAAAGGATGAAAGGCTTGCACTGCTGGGGCTGGGATCTCGCACAGATTACCTTGGCTTACAGTCTTTTTTGCAGCTCATTTATTCTTCAATTTTTAATAAATTTGTCCAACTTCTTTTTTGCCTAACACTCCTTTCCACAGAGTCAGTGATGGCTTTATCTCCATACGCTTTTTTTTAAAGCCTCAAATGTTTGGCTGAGAAATGAAACAACAAGTTAGGGTTCAAGATGCTTCTCTGCTTTCTCAAGGAAGCCAGGAAAGCAGACCCAGCCAAGCACAGTTAGGCCAGGAAGGAGGAAGAGTCCTCAGAGGGGGATCTCTGGTGGAGAAATACCTCCCTAGTGCATGCCATATGTGCAGATCAGGGAAATCAGGTGCTTTTACTATTTTACTACTTTTGGAGCCAAATCTAAATCAAGAGACAGAAGTCAAGATGACTCAAGAGGTCTTGGAAACAAAGACAAGCCTCTTATAGAAGTGCATGTTCTTATACAGCTTGTGTGGAGAGAAAGTTGTGATTAAGGATCTGTAATTTTTATTTGCAGACTTTCAGTTCTGCTCTCACTTGGTTGAAACCATTGGTTCCGTCTTTCATTTCCTGTATCAGGCGTATCTCTGAGCACATCTTCTCTGCACTTCTACATTGTCTGACGGGCACTCAGATGACCAGGGCTGTGCCCGTGTTTGCTGCCTGGATGGATGGAGGACCCCGTTCACTTCAAGGTGCTCTTCCCAATGTAGATGTGAGTGATCTGACGCTGGGACGCCTGGGAAAAGTGCCCGGGCTCATTCGCACAGCCTCGCACATAACCAAGGACTTGATACCAAATGCAGAAGTTGCAAATGCGAGAAGATGCCATTTCAACTGCATGTGGAACTATGGTTTTGAACCAGAGCGAAAATCAGAAGGTTCAGGGGAACTTGAAAGTTATCCAAGGCCTTTTGCTCAGAGATTAAAAATTCATCTTCTCTTCATCTTAAATATTATGCAGATTCTGACTCCTAAATGTGCACCAAAAAGAAAAAGAAAGAAAAGAAACGAAGGAAAAAAGAAATAAGCATATTTTTTGTGCACTTTGAAAAAGAAGGGACCAATCACTACCAGTCTTCAGTATTCCCTTAATGCTAAAAATTGAGCTCAAATTCCTTGGCTAAGCATAAAACTGTTTAGCAAGAAGAGTGCTGTGACCTCAGAGGCGGAGAGATGGGGACCTGGGAGGTGTCCCCCGACTGTGCTGGTCACAGTCTTACAGTCCTTGTCATGATTAACCGCGTTGCCTTGCCTTCAACACATCCCAAGTTTCAAGAACACTTATCACTCAGGGGCATTCTGAGACTTACATAGAACATATTTGAAAAAGAAAACAAAAAGGCCCTTTTATTGTTTTAAGAGAGCCTGAGGTTTGCATCCCGAATCCATCTCAAGGCCACACAGTGCGTCCTGGATCTGATCCTGGGGAAAGGAAAGAGGGCTGGTGCGTGGTGGCCCAGCACCCAGAGAACCCCGGAGCAACCCAACTCTTCCTTGGATGGGCGGGAATGAGACTCACAGAACTCCACAGCCCCGGGGGTGGAGCTGGGGCGCAGGGGCAGGGGGCAGAAAGGACAACTGGTTGGCACAGACAATCTCCACTCCTCTTGCCTCCAAGTCATTAAAGCTCCATCAGGAGGAATCAGCTCGGGGGCATCACAATGATAAAGGTCTTCATCGCTGATTGTTTTCCTCAAACCACAAACCTCTCCCTTTTACAGCTTTCTCTTTTGTCCTTCACTGTCCTTGGTCCTTCCTCCTTTTCCTCTCAGGAGTTTGCTAATGATTCTTTCATGTGGAGCCTGAAAATCTCACAAGAAAGAGAACCTTAGAGTCTTTCCTAGGACAGAGGCTGAATAACTTAGACCACTCTTAGAAATACTCCTTTGCCCTGTGGTTGTAGGGTCATTGGAGAAGCCCTTAGGGCACAATCTACTCTTCCAAGCTTGAGACCTAAAAGCTATCTTCTGTACCCCTTCCCACCTTCTAGCAGCATGCACTTTGAAGTCCAATGACCTGAGCTGGTATCTCAGCACTGTCACTCAAGCGTGGGCCTGGATAACTTATTTAACGGTAGATACTTCTCTTTCTTCAACTGTGAAATGGAGTCATAATTGCACCCATCTCCCAGTGTTGTTCTAATATATAAGACTTGGAATGATGTAGGGTCCATAGTGAACACTCAGGAAGCACTAGCTATTCCTACCGGTTCTTTCTTCAGCTCCTGCCATGGCCGTACACCTCTGCCAGGTGCAAGGTGAACAGAATGGAAATTATGAGCTGGTCTTGCTTCCTGGGATCAAGTGAATGAGCTGCAAGACGCAAACATGGAATCATTAACAAAGCCACATCACATGCACGGCATCATATTAGTAAATGTCAGTATGAACGAACAAGCCGAGAAAAGGAACCCATTTAATGTGTGAATGAGGGTATCATGGGAGAGGTTGGTGGCGTTTGCTCCTTGAAGATATTTCGGTGGGTAGAGGAGCAGGGAGACAGTTTTCCTGTGTCTTGTACTTGAGGGGTTGTCCAGATATATCTAAGGCCATGAGAAAGAGTTTTAGCTAGAGAAGAAAGTTCACTGGGGCAGAGTGGGGCAGACAAGTTTGGGTAAAATAACATGAGAACTGACTTACAGAGAGGTCTGTGGGCCCCTCATTGGAGATTTTGAGTTACTTCCTTCATCTACAGGATGATTTCTGATGACCCCTTGAGGTCTCTGCAGTCAATGACATCTTAGCTCTGTCCTGGTGGAAACGATGGTGGCAAAGGGATGGGGGGTGGTCCTTGATGTTTTTGAGAAGGAGAGCGACGCGACAAAATAGGTGCTTTAGAAATATTCATCTATCTGTGGTGCAAGAGATAAGTATAGGGATGGAGAGAAAATCCACACTTATTTCCCTCAGTAAATACATACAAGTCCCCCTGACGCAGGTGTCATTATGCACATAAGGAGAACACGTTGCAGAGAAGTAAAGGAACTGACCTGAGGCCACCCTGCCTGTGAAGGACCCACATTTCTGTGGTTTGCAGAGAAGTTAAGGAACTGACCTGAGGCCACCCTGCCTGTGAAGGACCCACATTTCTGTGGTTTCCAGAGTCCAGAAGCAGGCCGTGTATGGAGGAAGAGGCTGGGACCTGGGTTTGGACAGAACACATGGGGCTCTTCCCTGGGACCACTCAAGTACCTCCACCTACCCTTAAATAAGATCCTACCTATGAGTCCTGCCTTAAAACACACAGGGAATTTTGTCTTGGCCTTAGTCTGTTTGGACTGCCATAACAGAATACCATAGACTGGGGGTCTTAAACAACAGACATTGACTTACCACAGTTCTCGATGCTGGGAATCCAAGATCAAGGTGCCAGCTGAGTCAACGTCTGACGAGAACACTCTTCCTGGTTCGTAGACGGCATTGTCTCGCTATCCTCACCTGGAGGAAGGGTCGAGGGGGCTCTCTGGGGTCTCTTTATAAGGACACTGATCCCATCATGGGGGCTCCACTCTCATGACCTCATCACCTCCCAAAGGCCCCACCTCTTAACACCATCACATTGGGGGTTAGGATTCAACATAGGAATTTGTGTTGGGGGGGACACAAGCCTTCAGCGTATAGTATTCTTCCTACTGTCGCCCCAACACGGACATGTAGATTGGCCTCCACGTGTAGGGTCGGTTTGCTGTGGGCATCCTTCTCCATGTCCCCCTATGGAGCCAGGAGAGCACAGGTACCGAGAGAGTAGCCCAGGCAATGCCCACAGGGCTGCGAGGCGGCAAAGGCTGGCGGTGCTGGGGCAGCTGAAGAAGAGTGACCCTGGGGAGACGTTTAACTCCCTGGAGAAGTCAATGGGCAGGATGAGACTGGTGCTGATGCGACACCTGTGTTGGGTGATCTGGCACTACAAATCCACCGAGCGCCTCCACAGTAAGAGCCAGCGCGGGAGAGGATGGAGCCTCCCGCTGATGTCACTGCTGCTGTTCCTGTGCCCGAAAAAAGCGGTGTTCTCTGCTCTTCATCTCCTCCCACCTACTTGTCGGATCTTCTACATGATTCCCTTTGCTTAGATAATAATTGGAATCATGAAAACAGATAAGTTCAGTGAAGGCAGTGCTGAGCAACCCTGAAGCAACCCCTAAGGTTTCCCATCTTCAAGTTCGTGGGTTTAAAAAGCCAGCTCCTCTTGGTAGTCCCTGAGTGTGCTTGGCTGTGGGAAGCTGCTGTGCACGGGTGGAGAAAGTGCCGGGGAGGATGGGGACCAGCCTAGCTCGTCCCACCCAGAGGCCTGAGCCAGGTGCCCACTGGCATAGGCACCTTCTCCCACCTCTGGAACTGTCCCAAGAGTTTAATTACCTTCAAATAAGTTGTGTGTGACCCCTGCTGGATACGCTTTTTAGTAAATATGTGTTGTTAGTCAATGCGAGATGTTAGAGAATTCTGTGCTCATTTTTAGGGGAAATTTCTCTCATACGAAAAATTTAAAACACTTGTTCTCTCAATCTGGGACTTCAACCTCATAAAAAAAAAATACAAAAACAAAGAAGAATGCGTCCCCATTCTGTATGGAAGGAACAGGACTTTCCCTGACTGACCCCTGACTGAGGGCGGCTGTCAGTTTTAGGTCCCTTTCTGTAAAGTGATGTCCATCGGTAAGGAAACAGGCTGAGCCAGTGGGCAGCACTTAGAACAGACGCTGCTGCCTTTTCCGTTTGTGCACCTTTCTTGTCTAATTTGATTTTTATTCTTTGTTAGGGGATTTCTGCTCTGGTGTTCCATGGGACCCCCCCTTCCGCTATAGAAGTGAAAAACCTCGTATATGGTGTATGAAAACTCAAGGTCATAATTTTCCTTCATTTTCTACTTTTGCAGAATTGCCTCCTCTCCCAAAGGCAGCATTTAAGAACAAATTTCCAGGAGTCTGAGGGGCTTCTGCTACCCAGAGAAATGCGGGTGTCTGGGAGCTGCAGACCCTCTCACTCTAGATGCCCCAGGAGTTGTTGACAGTAGCCTCAGGGGATGACCCTGGGACTGCAGGACAGATTGGCACAAGCATCCATCTGTATGTCTGTCTAAAGAGCAAAACTTAGAGGTGAGCCAGGCAAACAGACCTGGAAGGACTCTAATGCAGAGATTCCCAGGCTCTTCAGAAGCTTTGAAGCTCACTTTTTTTTTTTTTTTTTAAACATCTTTATTGGGGTATAATTGCTTTACAATGGTGTGTTAGTTTCTGCTTTATAACAAAGTGAATCAGCTATACATATACATATGTTCCCATATGTCTTCCCTCTTGCGTCTCCCTCCCTCCCACTCTCCCCATCCCACCCTTCCAGGCTGTCACAAAGCACCGAGCACAGGGATATTAGCTCGGTGCTTTGTGAAGCTCACTTTTAATTGTTTGATTTGTGATTTCAGCTCAGTCAGGAAACAGAGGGGGACCTTCGTGCGAGACTGGGTCACTTCTGTTAAATTAGTGACATCTCCACACAGCTGCTCTTTTGGGAGCATCCCCAGGGAGTTGTCTGGGGTCCTGGGGAACATAAAACTCTCCCCCAAGTACTTCCACACAGTGATTACAGAGAAGCAAGCCCACTGCCTCTCCATGCATCGGTCGCTGACACCCCTTCAGTGAAAATTCAGACAGTTACGGCTGCCAGCTGCGCCACTGAATCACAGGCAGCCAGGTATCCGAGTTCACACGACGTTTGCTGGGCAAGTTGCAGCGGAGTCAGGTTCCACTCCAGACAGAGGGTGTCAGGAAGGTGAGTGGCTCCAATCGCTTCACGCCTTCCTTTTCGTTTGCAGGCATGACGATGCCTCCTGATCACAGCCAGTGACTCAACTGGCCAGGGCCATTAGTTAGGTTCTTGGAACATTCTTGCATAAACCACAGCCAAGAAAGCTCCAAAAGGCCATTTAAAAAATTTAAGCTCTGCTAGGAGAAGTGGTGAGAGATGAGACTTGTCATGGAAGTAAGTTCCTTTTCCTTGGAAGCGCTCAAGAAGTGACTTGCCTCACGTTGAACGTGGGTTTAGTGGTTATTCTGCTAGCTCATGAGCTGTCCTCCCTGGAGATCTCAGAGTCTGTTACAACGGAGGTGGGTCCTTCCACAAGGTGAGAAGCTGATTTTCATAACCTCTCCTGCTCTTCCAGTTGGAATTCTCCCAACAGATATCACCTTTGCTCCCTTTACAGTTTGTGACAAGGACTAGAGAAAACAAGAGTTCTTATTGAGAATTGTATTTTATATATTTATTTTAATCAACCCCAAAGATCCCATGTTAATACATGATTTTTCTGAACGCCAAGTTTAGGTTCATTTCCACATAATGACTCAGGTGCAATGCTAAAAACTGCAAAATAAGAGCAAATATTTATTCAGGGTTTATTATGCACAAAACACCAAGATAAGCGTTTTACATTATTTAATACTCTCGGAAACACTGCAGTAGACATTATATTTTTTAATTTTCAACTTGCATACAATTTTTAAATATTACTTACCATTTACCATTATTATAAAATATTGGCTATGTTCCCCTATGTTGTACAATACCTCGAGCCCATGAAGCAGACATTATTTTTATCACACTGTTACCAATGAGGAAACTGAGGCTCAGAGGGCTGTCTGAGGTCATGTGGGGCCAGGCACATTGACCCCTTACTATCATCAGTTTAGCTTTCTAACCTAGCATTGCCTTTCTTTTTCATATGCATACATATGTATATATATTTATAAACTTATTCATAAATATATACATATATAATGACTAATATACTTGTCATATGCATACAAATTATATATAATTTACATATAAATTTAAAATCCATTTCCTTCCAAATAGTTTAGACTGTGTTTCCACCCTATTAACATTTCAGCCCAGATATTTTCTATGGCAGGGGCCGCCCTGTGCCCTGTAGGAGGATCAGCCACATCCCTAACACCCAACTCACTAGATGCCAGTAGCACCCCCCCCCAGCTGTGACCACAAAGATGTGTCCAGACACTACCCAATGGCCCCTGGTAGGGGCAGTGAGAGGAAGGGCCCAAACCATCCCCAGTTGAGAACCACTGGTTTAAATGCTTTAAGACAATTTAATTCTTGAGATCCTATTTCTTAATCTGAAACATAGAATGTGTTAATGGCAAATATTCCAACAGTCGCTGGTTAGACAGGAGGAAATCAGACTGCCTTCTCCTGTCATCACTCCCCGTCACCATTCGGACTGAGTAAACTTCTCAGCAGGTTTTGCTCCTCTTTCCTGAGACTGTGTAAGAGAGTCTTCAACTTTCTGTTAGGCTCAGCGCTTAGACCTCTTCCGCATATTTCTCAGGACTCTGCTCATCAAAGGTCTGGTCTTTCACAAGATCTGATAATATTGTATGACCTTTGTTTTAAGCCTTCAAACTTCTCGCTGATGAGATGTTTTTCTTCTCTTTGGAAAAAAAAAAAAAAATCAGAGCATTATTATTGGTTTGCCAATCATTCCTGGGCTGTACCAGCAGGCTTCTTCCTATAGAATATCTGGAAGAAAATCCTCACAAGAAATTGACTTTGAAATAATGTGGTTTTCTCAAGTCCTCAACATGGTTTTTATCATACAGACCACCTGTATAAATAGGTCATGAGGCCTACTGAATGAATGAGGGAAGTATAGTATAAAAGTACATGCTGGCACCTTTGAAAATGACCCTTGGGAATTCCCTGTGGTCCAGTGGTTAGGACTCGGTGCTTTCACTGCGGAATTCTGGCTTCAATTCTGGTTCGGGGAACTAAGATTCCGCAAGCCCTGTGGTGCAGCCAAAAAAAAAAAAAAAGACCCTTGCCATTGTCTCTGGTGTAGATGCCCCTGTATCAGATCTCTGGACAGCAGGCATCCACCCAGAATAGGTACTGACCTGACAACCTTGGCCCAGTGGGAAGCAGAGCCCCTCCTATCTTTTCTAAGGCCTGGGGGTTGAGCAGGAATTTCTCCAACCACCTGTTCCCCTTTTGCTACAATTTCTCCTTCACTTCTAGTGGTTCTTTCCATATGATGTAGATTTATAGCACAGGAATTTCTCTCCTGGATCCTGCCTTACATCTACAACTTTTGCCTCTTTCCAACTGAGTGTATGTCTGAGTCTACACTGACATATCTTTGAGAAAGTTGGCTGACTCAAATTTCTGAGCCCTAAACTCAGCCTGAGTGCTCTGTTGTTCTTGTCTTTGGTTCGTTGGGAGGGGGCTATTTAGAATGAGGCTCTACTCATATTAAGGGTAAAAAGATGAGATCGAATTAAGGTGGCTCATTGGTCTAGGGGTATGATTCTCTCTTTGGGTGCAAGATCGAATTAAAGGGGATACAAGATGTATTTCTAAAAGATTTACACATTTCTAAGATTTCTAAACTCTTTTAAATAAGGACTAACCTGAAATAAATACTCTGTGTTATTTTTAAGTGAGGTGAGGAAAAGTTTCTATCATCAGATACATATTTTCTTACAAAGGAAAATATTTCTTCTTATGGAAAAGACTATGAGTAAATTTAAAGGGAAAAATATATGTATTCTAAAATAGCTCCTAATATTCTCTTAACATTCTGTACCAAGCTTATTATTATTTTTCTTATTTATTTATTTTTTTAGAAGATGTTGGGGGTAGGAGTTTATTAATTTATTTATTTATCTTTGCTGTGTTGGGTCTTCGTTTCTGTGCGAGGGCTTTCTCTAGTTGTGGCAAGCGGGGGACACTCTTCATCACGGTGCGCGGGCCTCTCACTATCGCGGCCTCTCTTGTTGCGGAGCACAGGCTCCAGACGCGCAGGCTCAGTAGTTGTGGCTCACAGGCTTAGTTGCTCGGCGGCATGTGGGATCCTCCAAGACCAGGGCTCGAATCTGTGTCCCCTGCATTAGCAGGCAGACTCTCAACCACTGCGCCACCAGGGAAGCCCTCAAACTTATTATTGATTGATAAAAAGCAAGGAATAATGCCACTGGAATACACTGCAGTGGAAAAACTTGCACTTGTACAAGAGAATCAATACTACACATGACATCTTTCTCTACAATGATAATTGATTATTGTAATATCTTTTCAAGCTACACCACTCAAAACTCTTTTAAATCTTACACAACTCACAGTGCGTATTTTCCTTAGTCACCTACATGATGTTTGCACAGTAAATTATGATATTCGTGCCTTAGAACAGACATCATAAAGCATTTAGCACCTCACTTAGATTAAACATCAGACTCTTTCAGGGTTTTCTTATAAAATCGAACAATAAGGCATCATATTCTTTGCTCCCATACAATGTGATAATGCAAGTGTAATGTGTTTCCCCGGTTTTTCTCCATTTAAATGAAAATAAACTGAAATGCTTGGAATCCATGAATTTCCCATCTGGGAGCTCTGCAGCCTGGCTGTCATGACTGATCCCAGAGGGTGAAAGAAACCTGACTCCAGGAATTGGACTTCAACTGGTAGAGCAAAACAGGGCATGCCAGCCCATGTCCCTCCCCCTGGACAGGGGTCCTCCTGCAGCATGGGGCTCACAGACTCACGTCTGAGCTCTGGGGAGGTGGTCCCCGTGTGTGTGTGTGTGTGTGTGTGTGTGTGTGTGTGTGTGTTGGGGCGGGGCGGGGGGAGGCATGTGTTTCCTTTATCAGAAACCATTTCCTGTATTCAAATGTGCTTTCTATATTTATCTGCAGTCTCAACTGCAGTTTGAGGCAGGGAAATAACAGACGCACAGGACGCATTCTATCCCATGTTTAGGATAAAGATTGAGTGTAGCTGGGTCAGTCAAGCACCCACATTTGGTCTCTGTCTCTTTTTCTCCCACCCCCACCCCCTTTCAATATCTTGCCCAAAGCATTAAACATTCACTGTATGTTTAGGCTAAACACTCCATTCTATTTAGCTGAAATTTTTAAATATATTAATAGGAATGCGAGTGAAGCAATCCACCTGAAAATGGAAAACTTCCCCTTTAATCTCTCCATCCCACAAAAGACAGATGGATGGATAGATGGATGGATAGACAGATGGAATGGATAGAGAAGCATAATAAAGTAAGTAGAAAGTAGCCAGAAGGAAGCCAAAGAATAGCAAAAGTAACACCAAAAATTGGCTTGAATTTCCCTTTCCTGGTATTTTAACTAATCATAGGGAGGTCTCCACATAACATACGTTAATCAAATATTCCTTAAAGATCTGAGCCCACCCACACAAAGCAATGTTAGTTCCTTTAAATAAATATGAGCTCGCAGAAGTGCTTGGACACAGAGTTGTTTTTGGTCCTTGGACAAGGGCCAAATAACCTATGATTTGCACTGGGGAGAAAGAAAATCCAGCCTTTTTGTTTCCTTCAGCATTAATTCGATCTGTCGGAATTGAGAAGCCCTGAATTTGAAGACTGGCTGTGGCTGAGCTGGGCCCCCTTCCTAGGGGGCCTGACCCTATCGAGGTGCTGCCAGCTGGGCTGAGGGTCAGCTGACAGCCCTAAGTGGGCCATTTGCTTCAATCGTTTCTCTGATGTCACTAAACTGCTGTTAAAGAGGTGATGTAATACAATTTTGGATTCAGTCTTAAGCCCAAAGGATGTGTCTGGGGGGCTGTCATTTTATTTCTATCCTTAAAATACCTTTACAAATTTAATTGATGGGAAATCAACAGTCACATCCATCTTTTGAAAATCAAATCTAGGGTGGCTGGATTTGATTTTCTTGTGTATTTCCTGGTGGTTCAGGTTTTACTCCTCACTGTTCTCAGCCGTGTTCCCTGACCCTGTCAGGGAAAGCTCAGGAACAACTATTTTTAGACCCAGGCAAGCCCCAGGGCGTCAGACGGTAAATCATTAGCTGTGACTTTAAAAATAGTCCTCGAGCCACTTTGGGAACATTTATTTCTCCATAGCATATGGACTTGGATAGCTATGGAGAAATCCCCATAAATAGAATGAAACCAGCCACCAAGCCTGCCCACAGCTGATGTCTCTGGGTTGAGTAGAAGCTGTAGAACTGCCCTGTGGGTCACAGAGGTGTTTCGCAGTGTTTAGGAAACAAATGCTCTGGTTAGGAAGTGCCAAGCGCTCTCCCAGTTTCCTTATTCAGCACCGAACACACAACAGAGGGCAGCCAGCACGCAGAGTCTGGATTCTATGTTGGACTCTTTGCTTCATATTTTCTTCCATAAGGTCAGATGAGGACAGGACATTACCTCTTAGAACCCGCCTGAATGTTCTAAATCTACAGAAGCAAGGTCTTCCGTAAAACTTCTACCACCAGTTGTTCTCTTACGGTTCATAAAATCACCGAATGTCAAATTAGTATCTTTCCAGACTCCTTATTTTACTGAGAGGAAACTGAGGCCTGGAGAAGGGAAGTGACTTTTAGGAAAGCTGTGGCAAAATCATGATGACATCAGAGGGGTCCAGACTCCCAGATGAATCCGTTTTGACAATAAAACATTCTGCATGAAGCAGGCAGGAGGCTGTTTTCTGTGTAGTTGAGCACAGCACAGGAATATTCACCTAGCATAGCATCACTTCCCTAGATGTTATTGGGGGAGGAAAGGAGATGAGATAGTGAGGGAAAGCTTGAAAATTCAAATTCCCTGTGATCACATGGCATAATTCCACACGTCATGAATCTCATCTTTAACTGCTCAGGTGGGTGAGGAGTTATTGCAAATGGCATTTTATTCATCAATGCCAGCTAGTCTGCTTTCCAGAAAAGACTTGTCTTTCTGCTGGTCTAAGGGACATTTCAAAAATGGAAGGGGAGAAAAAAAGAATTAAAGAATAATAAGAAGCTTTTGTTTTGGTACACTTTTTTTTTTTTTTAGTAGAGGAAATTCTTTCATACCAGATTTTAAAAGGAAGGCGTTTTAGAAGTGACAGATGCAAATATCCACCTCCACTGTTTATTCAGCTTTGGCCAAGTTAGAGGTCAATTTCCAGTTGTTGACAGGGAAAGTCTAGTGAGCAAAATACCTTTATCATTAAATATTATCTTGCAAAAATATTTACCAGCGTGTAAGTGTAGAACATTGTGCTAGTAATGGGACACACATTTTGAAACCGTAATCCAGTCCCACAAAACAATACCCAGAAAAAGGCTTTGTTTTCATCTCTCCCGGGTGTGCATGCTGCTTGTAGTTGTTTGCAGATGTGTTATGAATGCCTGTTTTCATGGATTTCGATGGCTGTTGGTCAAATAGGTTACTTTTTTATTACTTCCCCAGATTGAATGTAAAAGAGCTTTGAGTTTATATAATAAAAGTAAGTGGCACTCCTGAAAATCAAACTTTATTAAAATCATATTCCTATTTGGTGAACATTCTTACTTTCCTCCATTTTTGCTCAGTCATCCTTCTATGGTTTTTCATAGTGTAATAACAACGTCAACAAAGACAGGGGTGCCTTGTAATGCTCCATTGTCTGAGACCCTGGGGAGTTATTCAAGACCCTTCCTAGTGGGGATGACAGTGGAAAAAAGATGTGTGCAGCCAGGAGGAGGGGAATTCAGGGGAAATAAAGTAACCCTTTTCTCCTCTGGGAATTTTAGAACCTGGCTATTTGGGCTTCCCACATGCACACAAACCAAGCGTTGTACCCAAGGGTGTGGGATGCATCATCCTGCCTAGTTTTACAGCCTTATCCTCTTCTCAGTCCTCCATGCCCAGATTCCTGCCACAACTCTTGGCTGGGTCCTGGGAGGGCACTCTCCACAGTCCCTCTCACACAGCTCACCGAAGCCAGCCTGAGCTTCCAGAATGTTGTTTTCACCTGCCCTCCTCCAGCCTGAGAAACAAAGAGCTCCCTTTGCCAGATTCATCAGGCTTCACGGATATTGAAGGCATCCCAAGTCCTGACCGCTATTCTCACACTTGCATCCTTCTTGGTGGGGAAGCTGGTCCCCAAGCCTCCCACCTTGGTTGTGTGGACTCTGGCATCCATGTCTTTGCCTCAGCACGAAAGGGTTCCATCCAGCCACTTGCACCCCTGGACTCTCAGTGAGCATGACTGCATTTCCCCACCTGTGTAGACATGTGCTGTACGCACTCCAAGGGCTTCACCTTAGGGTTCTTGGACCAGTGGTGAGAGAGTCAGCCGTGGATTTTTACTGGAAATGTCAACAGGATTTCACAGAATCATCAGAAGTCCCTACCTAAATAGAAAATGAGCATCTACTCTCAAATAAAAATGTTTCTATTTATTTTAAGTCGAGCTCAGTGAAGACTGAGAGAGTCTAAGTGAGCAGCATCGTATGGTCGGCAACCCTGCCTCCTGGACTGAGAATTGTGGCCTCTTGCACCCTTCTGTACATGAAGGGTACATGTGTTGGCCGGAAGCTGCCAACAGTGTTACCGCCTGGCAGACATGGTGGTCCCCTAGGCTCTGCTGTGTAGTCAGTGTTTATTACTTGGATAGATGATACAGTGAGATATAGTAGTTTTAAAAAATCCATCAATCCAAATTTTGTAGTTGTTATTGAATTTTAAAACCTCTTCACTTTTTAAGGTGGGGAAACTCAGGCTCAGGTGGTTCGGTGGTTCAATGGCCTTCCTAAATGTCTTGGCACAGAACTAGAAGAACCCAGAGCTGTCCCCACCCCAGACCCAAATGCCTTTGCATTGCATAAATTATACATGTGTAACAATTTTTGACTAGTTTCAAAATACATATTCACTATAAATATTAGACAGTGGAAAAAAATAAAGGGACAAACAGAAAACAACTCATCATCCAGCATTAACTGTATTTATAGATCCTAGAGAAGTCTCACTCTCTTTTCTTTCTCCTTTCTTCATGGTTTTATAACAGAATATTATTTTACTTACTGTTTCGAACCCGACTCTTTTTCATCAAATATTACAGCTGTCTTTTCCAGTCAATTGATATGGCTCTACATATCTACTTTAAGATTGACATGTTATGCTACTGAATGGATATTGTGAAATTGTGATTTATGATAAGAAATATATATTTGGTCTTCTCCCCTGTTTCTGGAGTAGAGCTCCTAATACCCTTGGGATTTCCTAAGTGATAAGAGTGATAAAGGTGTCTTCTGTTATGCTAATGAGAAGACTTTTGGCATGCCCCTAGGTTACCTAAGGCTGAAGGCTGGTTGCCAGGGGAACCAACCATGTGATTAGACGATTAGAACTTTCAGTCCCACCACCCTGACCTCCAGGGAGGGGAGAGTGGCTGGTGTTGAATCAATAACTAATGGCCAATGACTTAATCAGTCTTGCTTTTGTAATGAATCCTCCATGAAACCCCAAGGGGGGGGTATGGAGTGCTTCTGGGATGGTGAACACATGGAGATTTGGGGAGAGTTGTGCACCTGGTGAGCATGGAAGCTCTAAGCCCTTTCCCACATCTTGCCCTGCGCATCTCTTCCATCTGCCTGTTTCTGAGTTATATCCTTCTATAATAAACAAGCAATCAAGTAAGTAAAATGTTTCTCTGAGTTCTGTGAGCCATGCTAGCAAATTCATCAAATCCAAGGAGGGGATTGTGGAAACCAGGGATTTATAGCCAGTAGATCAGAAGCACAGGAGATGACCTGCACTTTTGATTGGCATCTGAAGGGGGAGGGCAGTCTTGCGGTACTGAGACTCAACCTGTGGAATCTCCAGGTAGATAGTGTCAGAATTGAGTTGAATTGTAGGACTTCTAGCTAGTGACAGAGAACTGCTTATTGGTGGGGTGGTGGTGGTGTGTGTGTGTGTGTGTGTGTGTCGGGGGGGAGGGGTGGAACCCGCCCACCCCCAAACACACGTTGGGATTGTGACCAAATAGATGTAATGTCATTTATTTTATCATCTCCCTGTTGATGGGCATTTAGAGTGTTTCCAATTGCCATCACCTTTTTTTTTTTTTTTTTTTTTGTGGTAAGTGGGCCTCTCACTGTTGTGGCCTCTCCCGTTGCAGAGCACAGGCTCCGGACATGCAGGCTCAGCGGCCATGGCTCATGGGCCCAGCCGCTCTGCAGCACGTGGGATCCTCCCAGACTGGGGCACAAGCCCGTGTCCCCTGCATCGGCAGGTGGGCTCTCAACCACTGCTCCACCAGGGGAGCCCTGCCATCATCTTTTTAAGGTAAATATTTTCTGCCTCAATTTTATATTGGTGTTTCTCTTAATGTGGATGAGTTCCTGAGACTTTTTAAATGGTGTTTTCCTGTTGAAAGCAGTAGTGACATTGTAATATTTCATAGGCTAGTATTTTAAGCGAGAGACTTCTTTTGGAAGGGGTGCAGCACATTTTTATGAGTTTGGAATTAAGGTCTTGCTTTATGCTGATATTCATGAACTCTTTCGTATGTTAGGTGCCTGTCTTTTTGCCCAGTGTTCCTGGACTCTTTTGTGATGACTGACGAAAGGAACGGTGCTTCTGAGAGATGGGAGGATGGATGCTCCCCTCTCTGGCTCTCCCCTATCACCTGTTCCAGAATGCAAGGAGAGTAAAAAATATATGTACAGTGACAAAACTGTCATGAGGAATAAAAAATTCTGGAACGAATTTAACTTTTCTTTGAAGCCTGAGAGTTTTGCAGCTCATGGAATCCTAATTAACTGAGAATATTGGTTCTAATGAGTGACAATAGAAGAAAGGGTGGTGACTTCAAGTGTAGGGAGAGAGTGATGGGGTGCAGCCAGCTCTCAGGCAGGTAAATAATGAATGCATGTATGTTTCTGCCCAGGAAGGTGAAGGGAACCTGGAGTAAATGAAAGAACACAAACCCTGATTGGCTGGTAATATTCTGATGGATTATAAAGTCTGGTAGTGATTGTAAGATTTTTATGAGTAAAACAATAATTTTACATCATACTCTAGTGAAGAGCTTTGTTCAAAGCCTGGAATTGTTTCACTATGATAAAGGGTGGCAGGATAACAGAACTGTCAAACTTTCAGCCCTGGAGGTCAAGGACAAAGCCTTATTCATCACAAATCAGCAACACCTAGCACAGAGCTGGTGAGCCCAATCAATGTCTCCTAATGTTCCTTGAATGTGATAATTGTCCTTTCTCCCTATTCATACAACTGCTTTATGGCTCTTCTTAGCTCATAGTTAATTCAATCAGCATTATCGATAAAGATATTGTGTGAGGTACTGTCATTGTTTCAACCTTCTTTCTCCTCCTGATATTGACAGTAGAATTTCAAAATGTCAAATAGTCATTTACATTAGTCTCGAATTTAATTGAGAAAAATATAAAGATTCAGAAAATGATAGGAAATAGGAAAAGGTAAAATATATAGACAACTAATTCAGGAAAAATAAATTTTAAAAAAAGAACAGGAATTTCAGCCTAAGAAAATAGAAATTATAAAAGAAACAAAGCAAGAATATTTTTCAAACCTAAAGAACATGAGCCTTTAGACCAGAAGGTCCCCCAAAATACTCAAAAACTCAAATAAAGAAGAGCCACATCTAGACATGTGCTTGTGATTTCTACATAACCAAAATTAAAAGACATTACTAAAAAGTTCAAGACTTGCAAAAAAATCACTGAAAAAAAAATTACATCAGCAGTACCGAATGAAAAATGCAATAAAGCAAAGCTGTCAAATTATTGGCCCAAAATTATTTTGCAGTACTATTTGTTAGAGGTAGCTACTGTCTTTTCTTATGTGCCTACATTAAGGAAGATATTTATTCGTTTGTCATTTATTCTTCTAAATTGTTAACCAATACATTTAGATACACTATTGCTATTCAACCCATTTCAAATATTTTGAGCTACCAGAAGAGAAATTCTAAGCAAATGATCATGTTAGTTTTCTCCTAAAACTTCACATCAACAGATGTTGGTCTGGGTAAACAGAACACACGCTCCGGGATGTTTTTTTCCCTCTGCCAAACTTCCATTTGTCTGTTGACATATATAACCAATTACAGTCTTCTTTAAAGCTTTACAGATTTTCTGGTTTCTTTTCTGCAAGTTAAACTATTTTCACTCTCTCATTCATGCATTTATTCCACAAACATTTATTGACGGTGTATCACAGGTCATGCATTGTAACAGGCATAAACCAAATAAACTGCATTTTTTGTCTTCACAGAGTTTATAATCTAGTGGGAGGGGGTAGTTTTTAGACAGATAGCTAAGGAAATAGATAATTAAAATCCAAGTTGATAACTGCTGTGATCTAGTCTGAAGAGTGGGCTGAAAAGCACATAGGTTTGTTATTTCAAACTGGAAACAGGCAGCAGAGAAAGCTTCCTGGAGGTGTGGACATTGTAGCATAGTGCTGAATTTTAAAAAGGAGGTATCTTGTTGAAAAGCGGCTAAGAAATTGAAAGGCTTTTCCACACAAAGGAAGCATCCTATTCAAAGTGTGGATGCTGGAGGGAGGGCTTGTAGAGTATGAGGGCCATCAGAGATGGGGAAAGGGAAGAGAGCGAACAGGATTAGATTGCTAATACTTCGACTCTCACGTGAAGTAATTTGGACCTTATCTTGAAGATCATGGGAGCATGCTCTAAAGGGGGGAGGGCAGGTGTAATCCAATGGATGGTTTCTCAGGAAGGTACTCTGGTGACTATCTAACACAGGGGCAAAATTGAAGGCAAGAATGTCAGTTTTCAAGCCTGCTTCCATGGCAGTCAAGAGAGATGGAGGAATGAACCATGAAATCAGGAAAGAGGAATAAAGAGATTAAAGAGATACTGCAGCGGTGATTTTGAGAAGATTTCGTGCTCAGGTGGATATGGGGCTTAGGGATAGGAATAGGGCAAGAATATAACTCAGCATGGGTAGGGGGAATGTTCAGAGGGAAATGCACAGATGCCAACAGATAAATGTATGGGGACTCAAAGAAGAGACCTGGATAGAGTTGGAGATCGGGTTCTATCTGCATACAGTTGGTGACAACACTAAGGTAACGGCCAAGGTCACTAAGGAAAATGTGTGAGATCACCCAGGGTACTCTAGCCCCTAAGGGCTGTGCAGGGGAAAAGGATTCCAAGAATGAATGAAACTGGAATACCAGACAGGGAGGATAAAATTCATCTAATCTTGCAGAAGAAACTAGTAAAAACAATGACAGAATATTTTTGTTGTATTTTGTAACAAAGAAATTATTGATGGCTTTAGCAAGGATAAGACACAGTAGCTACAAATAATTCTATGTTTGAAACATGTTGTAAAGGATTTTAGGATATAGCCTTTGTTATCTTTTACTTTTGGAATATGGTGATGGATTCTGACATTGAAACCGTCTTGTCTAGACAAGTGAGGGACGAAGCTGCTGCACATTTCCAGATTTTCCCTCCCATGGAAGGGAGAGAGAGATGTCATTACAGTCCATTAATTGGTCATTTGTCCTGGCCTCATACAAGTATTCAAAACTCTCCTAAGAGATGATGAAGCAGAGACTGTCACTGCAATAGCCCACCCCCGCCATTTCCATATTACAGAACATTGTAACTTCTGTACTTCATCTGATCGCCTTTGGCCCACGTCCAACAGGCCGTCATTGTTTTTAGTCTTTTATTGTGCTGAGTTATTTTTCCTCCCCTTTTCCAGTTCTCTACATTCTACTTACTATTCCCAGCCACTTACTGGAATAAAAACACAATAATTTTATTTGAATTTTTATTGTTTTCCCTCATTTTCTTTTTCCATCTTCTTTCCTTCCTCACTTCTTTTTTTCATATCTTCATTTCCTTTGACAACTTAGTCTTCATCATTCCATTGAGTTAGTGGATTTTGAGATTCTCCTAAATTTATCCTATAATCTCCATGTTTGTTCTGCCTTTTTAGTTTACTTCTCCTCATTTTACCAGCTGCAAAACTCCTAAGTGAAAAGCTCAACAAAATGAGACAGAAGGAGGCAGCTCTCAGTGGGAGCAGGCCTTACCTTGCAAAAAGGACTTAGTCCATCAGGTATTTACTGTGTGCTCACTGTGTGCCTTGTACTTTGATAGACTCTGGGTGGGGGGGGGGTGATAATAAAAAATGTGAAATTATCATTCAATTTAATGGAACAAACAATTCTACTGAAACCTGTGAGATAATTAACAAACATTATATAATTTAGCACCAAATTTCTCTCCCTCCCTCTCTATGTATATATAATTATATACTCTGGCTTTCCTCCATTAGGAATGAGTTCTTGGAACAACGGAATAAATGATGCAATTACGTATTAGATTATGTCAACATGTATTAAATTTTACTCACTGTGGTGAGTTGGAAAATTCTTGGGCCGGGTCCAGAGTTCCCAATGCCCAAATTACTTCTACTACAGACTTGGCCACACTGGTTAGTTCCAAAGGGAGGACTAAGCTGGAGGACACTCCCTAGAAATACACACTCTTTATTGCCAGCTAGTGTCTGGCCTCAAAAATCTGATGTGTTCTTTTGGAGATCTGGATTTGAGCTCATGTAAGACAAAATGACTATTTTGGGAAAGACCAGGCAAGCCTAAATGGCTGGCTGCCTGCTGCCTTCCTCTCGGTAACGGCACTGGTTTAGTTTTCTAAAGGGAAGGAATCTCTCCCAAGTGGGAGGCGTTCACAGTCCATAATATAATATCAGCATCAAGGAGAAAGAGAGATTCCTAAAAGAGTGAACCTCAAGACCTCACCATGCAGAAAGCAGGAAGTCTTTACATCATGATGTGGACATGAGAATCTGCTCCTTAGATGTCACTGGAAGAATCTTTGACCCAAGGAGCTTGACACCTGCATTCCACACAATAAGGTTAAATATAAGGTAAATATGAAAAGACGGTGGATTGGTTACAAAGCCTAGTCTCACCCATAGGAGGTGCTTCCCCTTCCACACTGTGCATGTGCCCAAGATGGGAGCCTGCTCAGCTGCAGGCATCCTCACCGTCCTCACCATCACCTTCCTCACTGTCCTCATGCTCCCTGTGGTCGTTCGGACCCACACACTTCACCTCTCCTCATATCCACTTGGAATCTGAATTTTAAGAATTGGGTCATTCCAGGGAGATAGAAAACACTGAGAGAGACATGTTTGACTAATGTGAGGTTGCTTCCTAAATGGTTCAGATTAGTTTCTATACCCATGTAAACATTTATTTCTCTACTCTGATAATGTCTCAGGTCACTGAACCCCCATAGGAAGGTTGCAAAGAGTTGTGCTTCTAAACATTAAGAAACTTGGCTGGAAAAAATGCTAAGGTGGGACAAGCCCTCTGTTTGGGTACACTTCCCAATGGGAAATAGCTCTAAGCTCCATGAGTGCAAAGACTATTTTGTTCACTTAAGTCTTTACAGTGTCTAGCATAATCCTTAACACATAGGAGATGATCATTAATCATTGTGGAATAAATGAAATTTTAAAAAGGGAAAATACACTTGGGGCTCGAGGGCAATTTGTGAGCATGTAATTATTAGATACCTAGTTGCAAGGCTGGAATTTTCTGATAGGTCTTTGATGATCTTTTTAGTTTCCAGAGGGCTGAACTTTGACTTGGCACCCAGTGTGCACCTGGTTTGCCAATGGGGTGGAGTATGCCAAAGGCTTTGGGCTGAGCATAAAAGGACACTCTACTAATTAAGCCCATCCAGTGAATTTTTTATTTCAGTTAGTATATTTTTCAGTTTTATAATGTGTTTGGTTCTTTTCTATAACTTGTATATCTTTGCTGAAATATTCTATTTTTTTCATTTGTTTGGAAATAATTTGTAATCAATTGCTGGAGCATTTTTATGACGCCTGCTTTCAAATTCTTGTTGACAATTCCAGTGTCTGATTCATTTCCATGTGGGCATCAGTTGATTGTCTTTACTCATTTAAGCTGTGATTTTCCTGATTCTTGGTATGACAGGTGATTTCTTAAAATTGCTTCCTGGAATTTTGCCTAATATGGACCCCATTTCAATCTCCCATTTTTGCATGCAGTCACGCTGTTTAGGTTCTACGTTTGTCGCTATTTAATTCTTAGAGCCTTTTGTCAAGCTATTGTTGTCTGCTTGGTTGGTCTGGTGCTTCTGGAGCACCCACTGATCCCTGCTGGGATGCCTGAAGGGGTGGCAGCCACTTGTGTGGGATCCCCTTTGCCAAGGCCTCAGGACACCATTGTTTCCAGGTGGAGAGGGGTTCTCTGGCTTTTCTGCCTCTCTTGTTCCCTGAGTCCTGGGGTCCCTAAGAAGCTCACCTTTCTCCTTTTACACCTCACTCCAGACTTTATAGTTGCCCTTGGTGGGAATGAGTAGGGAGGCACGGGTCTATATTACCTTACCTGGACTGGAACCGGAGTTTAATGATATTCTATCAATCTCCTTCCTAGACAGGAGACCAGAATCTCTGGGGAGTGAGGGGGGACCGTGGATCTTGCTCTTTGGGTTGACAGAAGAAAAAAACAATTCTAGGGTTGTGTTGGCTGCACACACTCACATCTGGGAGGGGACCCAGTACCGCTTCCTCCTACCTTCTCTTCCCAGGAAAACAGCCCAGGTAATTGGTTCAAGGCCTCCTTATGGGGAGATAGCAGAAGAATAACTTACCCTATAAGGAATAAGCACTTTTCCCCATATGTACCTTCCCTTCTTTATTGTTTCTTGGTACTTTTGTACACAGGTGATGTTGCAAGATTCTGAAGTCAGGATGTGCTAGTGGTCCCAGAAGAGCAAGCAGGCCAAGCGGTTACACCTACTTTAGTCTGGGCCTTACTCCCAGAGTATCAATGCAGCTCTGCTCCTGCACTCTGCTGGACTCTGGGTTGGTTTCTGTGCATTAGGTGAAACAGCTTTTCTCCAGCCTGGAAGGAGGGGCCACCTGTAGGAGACGAACGCTGTTGTTGAACCTGCCCTAGCTCTTGGTTGTCTCTCAAAACTTTGTGATTGTCTAAGCTGTGTATTTCACCTTCGGAGGTGCCTAGTGGTTGAGGGGATCTCAGTCAGCACCGATACTCAGGCTGGTTGGAAGCCGGCTCCACAGGAAGAGCTTTTAAAGTATGTAAATACATACAATGCTGAGGGACCCTGGAGCACGAGCCCCACTAGCCCAACAGACCCGGACGGCCTACAGGTGGCCCCTGGGGGCAGTGAAAAACCCAGAGGCCCAGCCAGAAACTCGGGCCTGATGTTAACACCCCAGAGAGAACCCGAGCCCTGAATAACCCCCTCGCCCTTAAGTAACCCCTGGTCTACAGGAAAACCCAGATCCATACCTAAACCTGGGGGCTGTGGTAGCCTGCCCCGCCTCCAACCTCCCCCTCACGCAGAAAACCGGGTAAAGCCCTTAGCCGTAAACCAGGGGCCCAGACGTAAACCCCCCAGTCGTAAACCTGGCCGAGTCGTAAACGCTCCAGTCATAACCCCCTTGCGCCAAGACGTAAGCCCTTCAGATTTAAACCGGGGGTCCAGTCGTGAATCCCCACCCGGTGGTAAACTCTCTAGTCGTTAGTCCCCAAGACGTAAACCCGGGTAGGAGATGTAACCCGGAACCCCCCACGCTGCGCTCTGGAGCATAGACGGCCAGCACCCAGCGCCCCGCGTGCCTCAGACGCCTGGCCTCAGGCGACTGCACTGATCGGGAAGCCGCTGACAGGAGGCCGCCTCTCAGGCATCTCCGGGCGGAAGAGAGGAGCCCCCACAGGACGCCAGGCCCTCAGGCGACTCCGTGACAGGGCGGCCACCGGAGGTGAGTGTGTGCGTCTCAGGCGGGTCTCCAAGCTGGGTGAGGCGGGCACGGCCCTGGGGTTCGGGTCTCCTCGGGGTGAGGCCCCTCCGGACTGGGGGCGGGGGTGTCCCGGCGACACCACTGCCTCTTGCCCCCGGGCAGCTCGTCCGGGCGTCTGCGAAGCCTACGCCAAGCCGGGCGGTTCCCGGGACTGGTTCACGGGGCCGCGGGGTCCGGGTCCTCCTGCAGGCCCGGCGGCCCTGGGGACCCCGCGCGGGGCACCCAGGCGGCGAGGAGGGGACGGACGTGAGGCGCTGGCCAGGTTGGGGGCCAGGGCGCCAAGCAGGACGCGGCCTCGGGCCCCTCTAGCTCTGTTGCCCGGATTTCCCTCTCTGTGGGCTCTGGACCGAGGGCTTAGATACTAAAGGGGACCGGGCTGCCCGTTGTTGTGGCCGGAGCGCGGCGGCCAGTGTCGTCACAGGAAGGATGGGCCCGGAAAGAAAAGTTGGCTGTCAGACCACAGTTTTACCATGTGATAAGATACGTCGTAGTTTTATCAAGTGAGAACTGTATCTTACGGTAGAAAACGATCCTACTAGGCATATTTTTCTGAAGCTCCTTAGATTATCCAGGGAATACCCGGGTTTCTGACGCCGGTGATGCTCACGGTGTTGGGGCACTGGCCGTGTGACAGGGGCCGGTGTGCAGCGGCCATGGGTGGCCCTTTACTGGTTGCACGTGTAGCAGGAGCGCCGTCCGCAGTGTAGCGGTGACTGAGTGATTTGGGTCCTTACTCTGGACCAGCCTCTGGGCTTAGTGCACGTCCTCCCATAAGATCTGCCCTACGAAATAGCTGCTGTCCTGCATGAAAAACGAGGACACAGACGTTATTCTGGGACCTTCGGTGGTTTGCTGAGATCACGCAGTTAGCCAGATAGAAAGGCAGCCCCCGAATTGTCGTGAAATGGCTCACCTTATTGAGAAGGTTCTCTGCCTCAGCTGGGAAGCCATCCCCTCCCGCGGTTACTCGTGCCTGGGGGTGATTCCGTCTTTATGGATCCTGTTCCATTCAGTCTGTTTGGAAGCCTTGCGTAATGGAGCCTTCCCTTTGATCCAGTCCTGTCATTTCGGTAGTGTGTTTGAATCTCTTCAGAGGTAAAACCTAGAGGATTTGAAGATGGCAAGGTGGGAATTAAACAACTTATGAGACTTAACTGTAGTTCCTGTTTTGAAGAAACAGGAAAAGCATTTTCTTTCCAAATGGGCTGGTTGGCCAGGGTGGAGCAAAACCCTTATCTCTCAGCACCCCACTCCTTTCGGAGGGTAAATGCCCTCCCAACTTTATTTTATTGTGGATTGTGGCGTGTTCCTATTTATCTAGGGAGGAACCTTTAAACAAAAGCATTTGTCAGATATCTGGTTGGAAAAAATATATTGACATACCTACTCTTAAGTCAAGTGATGTATTTTTAATTGTTTTCCATAGGATTATTACAAACCAGAGTGTGTATAAAGTTGAGAGACACATTATTCTAGTGCTGTTTAGTGCTTATGTGAAACATACTAACTATAACTGGTTGGAAACATTTTTCTGTCACTTGGGGATACATTAAAATATTTTTTCTGATTATAAGATATATTCGTGGTAGTAAATTCGGGAAATACAAAAAGAAAAAAATAAAGAAAACAGAAACTACTTGAAGACCCACCATCCATAGGTGGTATCTGTGAATATTTTGTTGTATTTCTTCCTATGCCTATATGTCTACTATACTTGGATGCAATTTAGGGGTGATGATTTTGTTTTTCCCCTGAACATTTAATGATCATGGAATAGTTCGATTTTAGCACTTTCAGGAAGCTATTCTGTGTAGTTGTAAAATGCACAGTAGCTGGGTTTAAAATATGTATTCCTAGAAAGTAATCAACATTCTTATAAAGAAATTAGGATAAGAACGGAGAAGAAAATAAACATCTCTCATCATACCATCACTTAGACGTGAGGACTATTGGTTTTGTCTCTTTGTTGATATATTTCCTCATTCTTTCTCTGCATATGCGAGTATTTCTGTTCTTAAACTGCATGGTTTTATTACAAGTCAATATATTACAAATAACTTTCATACCAAAATATTCTATCACTTTTACTTACTTCTCCTAGAGGCATTTATTTTTTAATAACAAAGGAATGAAAACTTTTATTTAGTAAAAAAATCTAATGGCATAACATAATTATTGAGAAAAAAATAGTCGTCTTAAATTATCAAAGAAAAAAAAAATCTCACCATTCTGGAATAACTTCTTTGCTATATCTACTTCTATGTATTATTTTTTACCATATATTATATTCATATAAATATTTTTTCTCAGAAAAATGGGACTATAATATATATTGTTAACAGATTGTTTAAATATTTGGTCAGACATTAACAATGAACATATTTAAATCTTTGAGGAGATCCATAATGATTTTATTCCATTTCAAAGTGGGACCAAAGGATTTAGTCTTTTGAAGGTTTTCCATAGGACTGAGCAAATTTGTGCAAGTATGTATCAGTTTGTCTTTCCCTCAGTAGTGTAGGAGGCTCTTCACTTCTTCCTATCTGGGACATTAGATACTGTAACTTATTTTTAATATTTCATAATTTCTTAAGTGAAAACAGCATATGTATTTTCTCTTTCAAAATTACCTGTTCATATCCTTGCCCATTAGTCTGTGGAGGTGTGTGTCTCTTTTCAAATTTTATCTGTCATTTATATTTTAAGAGTATTAACTCTTTGCAACCATATGTGTGGGAAACATTTCCTCCAACTTTTAAACTGTTTAACAGATCTTGAGGCTACAGGAAATTTTAATTATGTACCTTATTATTTCTGATACGTTGACTTTCCAAATCAGCTTGGGAAGGTAAGTTGGTTTCAACCTTTCATAAAAAAAGAAAATCTCATTGGCAAGTAGTATGTTCCCAGTTAGAGTTTTTATTTATTTATTTATTTTTAAAATGCTCTTCTAACATTCTTAAATGAAAAAGTATCAGATAAAATAAATGCCTCTGGTGTGGGGATGGCAGAGGTATTTCTGAACTGATTGTATAAACAGAAGCCTTACTTTTGGTTTTAGCTGGTGGAATGACCTCCTTTCTCCATGGCTCACCCCTAAATCAGTTAAATCTACAGTAGGGCATCTCAAACTTTCCAGAGAATGAGTCTCCTTGTTTCCAGTGGGCACAGACTCCACTTGTGTGTGTGTGTGTGTGTGTGTGTGTGTGTGTGTAAGTCAGCACATGCTTGTGAAAGGCCAGGATAATAGGATGTCTAAATATCTGTGTGTGCCTGGCAACGAACTGCTTCTTTGAATGACTTTAGTCATAATTTCCATGTCAATATATCAGTATTATTTTGAATAAAATCATTTTTAAGATTATTCTGCCATTAAGTACATCAGGGCAGAAAGGATTCTTCTGGTTTGTGCCAGTATGCGAGTGAGTGTTCACGCAGGCTAGATTCCCTGAACTTTTCTCGTCGTAATAACTTCAGAACTAGGATGCTGCACTGATTAGTCCCAGGAACAGATTTTAACCAGAGTTGTAAGGTCTATGAGTGGATCAAAATGAGGATTTTATTCCATTATCATTTCTCTAGACTAGTTTTGTTTTGGAGGTACTTTAATACATTTGAATCTACATATTTTGGATTACAAATAAGCTTGCTAAAGACCACACCACTCCCTATTGTCTGGTACCCAGTTGTTTCTCCCCTGAATGTTACTTAGTTGGTCTGTCACGGCATTTAAGTTTGGTCTACTAGTCCATACTGTAGGTACTCATAGAGCTGTTGAAGCTCAAAAGATGATAGGGGGTTCAGGTGTCAGGGTAGATCACTAGATAAGGTGGGAGGGGGCAGAAAGGTGGGTAGGAACTCCTTTGCTAGAACAGACAGCCTGAGGCAGCTCTCCTAACTAGTGAGTGAAGATTGTCGAAAGTAACATCTTTGAAAGGAGAAGGTAGGAACAGGGATCAGAAGAGGCAGGTGAAGCAGAGGGTGGGCTGGGGTATGGCACAACAGCAGGATGGTTCCTGGAAGGGCAGTGGTTCCCTATCAAGGGCAGTTGTGGGTTTCACTGGCATCCTCAAGCTGTGACCAACTGTCTGGGTCTTGCAAGTCCTAGATGTGTATCTAGGGTCAGTGTGTTTGTCTCCCGCCACCTGCCACTGTCTTTGGCTGGAGCATGAGGAGCCGTGAAGGTAAAGCATTGAGAACTTATCAGGATGGTGTCTCCGAGTTGTGTATTCCCAGCTCTCTTCTCTGCCAGCCCAGCATTACTTCGGTTGTGTGCTATTCATCAGTCACAGAGCACAGAGTCAAGGTGAGGAGAGAGACCCAACTTGTGATGAGCCAAGTGAGAAAGAATTTTGGAGCCAGTTTTTATACTGCCACTGTGGGCTGGCATGTGGCAGGATACTTTTGCCCAGACTCACATACTGGCTTTATAATGACAGCTGCATAACCTGGATACCTTTCTACTAACTTCTGGAAAACTGTTTTCTCTTCTGAAAGATACATATACTAATAGTCATTAGCTCATAAGGTTACTGTGAGAATCGAATGAGGTCATTTCACAAATGTGCCTAGTGTGGTACCTGGCCCATTGAGAGTGTTCAGTAAATCTTAGCTGCTCTAATGTTTAAATGGAGACTGGTAATTTGGTGGGTTTTAAGGATGATATACCACTGCTAGTGCCCTGTGCTCATTCTGTCACTCCTATAGCTCCAGGATTGGGCTCCAGGAGCAGGATTTAGGTGTGCAATTTCTCTTTCCTAAGCTGATGTGTGCAATTTCTCTTTCCTAAGCTAGGTGTAAAAAAAGGTAGTGATGCACATGTTTCTCTGACAAATACGCATTAGAGTGAAATGAATTACCTTGAGATTCCATATCATCCAGCTGTAACATTTTTAACTGTCATAAAATCCTCAGAATGTTGGCTGGGATAATTCTTTGCATATGAAGCTGAAAAATGATAGATAATTTTTCACTTCATAGAACATAAAATTTCTGTATGTTTTACAGATTCTCTTATCTGAACCTTTTAGTAGCACAATCTAGGGAAAAATTGTATTTCTAGTTTAAAAAGTAGTAAAGAACCACCCATGCCCCTAAACCTGTCATTTTAAGTGTACATTTTTCTGGAAGGCAAATGGATGGCGAGATTTAGTGGATAGCAAGGTGCCTCACTGTGACCTGGTCCTGGTAGAGCTAGTGAAGACTGTGATGCTACAGATTCCAGAAAGGTGACAATGAAAATCTTTGTAATTTAACAGATTATTTCAATAAAATTTTATATAGTCACTGGAAACACCAAGTTAACTTCTAGATGGTTATTTTCTAAAAGGTTAATCTCCACATTTAACATTGGTGCATGGTAGGAGAAGAATGACAGTGATTCTTTAATTCATGAAAAGTTAAAGAAACAAAGCTGTATTGTGCTAGGCCAGTGATACTTCTCTGTGTTTTATTTTCTGAAAAATGCGATGCTTGCTTGTCACTTTTCTCTTTACTCTTAAGAGATACAAGATACGAAGTATTCATAGAAAATCGTCGTTCATTTTATTACTGAATTTTAGGTTCAAATGAAATTTTTACTACACAGTAGTTATCTAGTAATGATCATGCTGTTTTTATTGATTGTATTGTGATAATATGTAGTCTGTGAAATTTATGAGACCTTCTGCTATACCATCTGCTGGATAATGAGGTGGTGCTGCACACATAGAAGGCTTCTTTATAAATGACCATTTTGACATTTGGAAAAACTGTACTGACCAATCATATCCCCTTACATAGTGATATAGAAGTGATAACAGAATACAAAACACTTGGTTCATCCTTTCTGAGCTCACAGCTTTCCTATCATTGTGCATAACTTAATAAGAAGTATAAATAAACTAGACAAAGAGAATTCAAATTTTACAGAAGAATTTTTATTAAGTAAATGACAGATAAAACAAATTCCAGGATGGATGCTAGATATTATAAAAATGTAATTTCCTTCCATATTAATGTAAAAATATGATGTAATTCCAAGCAAAATCTAAATGAATTTCTTTTGGAATTTCATAAATTTAATTTAAAATACACCTTAAAAGTAACTGGGTAAGAATAGCTAAATGAATCTGTGAATTCTGGAAAAAAAGAGTAATGAAGGGAATTTAACCTACCAGGACACACACACACACACACACACACACACACACACACACGTGTTCTTTCCTAAGACTGTTTAAACAAAAATGTAATATAATGCAAATAATTATTGTAATATGTTTTAATATGATGCATAACCCCAAGTCAACTCTCATACATGTTAAAAACTATCTTCTTGCTTTAAAATTTTTGAAAATAACAAGTCCAAATCTGCATTTTCTATGAATAGGCTTAATCTTTGGTTAAACCTACCCTAATGCTAATACATTCAAATCCAATCATACGGGGTATTTTGTGTAAAACAAGGTACATTTTTCAGTTGTATGAGTAATTAGCATTGTATAAACACACTCATGAGGATGTGAGCTTAGCAACAAAGTATTTAAAATTACACTAAATCTTCCCCAAATATACTGAGTCAGTGAGTAAACTTCTGAGCCCTGCCAAGTTTGGTAAACTGGGTTACCAAGTTTGTAATGTACAGCAAGTTCAGGAGGACTCTGTGTAATCACTCTGGCCTTTAAGCTTCTGGTTTCCTCACAATTGCTTGTGTATACATATGCAATGAAATGATAACATGTACATGCTATACAGTTATTTATCTATAGTCATGCATTTCCTTATTTTGATACATGAAGTGTTTGATACAGATTTCTTGATCAAAACCTCTAACATGAAAACCCAAGGTAAGTTGAGTGTGTATTCAGTGTATTGAACTGTATTTTAATATTACACAAGACTCCTTTGGGCTGAAGAAGACACTAAAAGGGCATAGGTGCTGAGGTAATGATTCACTAATTGGCTACCCTGGCAGCCTGAAAGCTCACCCAAAAGTGCTTAATGTACTCCCAGGCTGGGGTTTAAGGCAAGAAAGATCTGGCTCATTACAGGTAGTTCCTAGCTGGAACCATTTGAGTCAAATTTGTTTTATTATTGAGGGGAACTTACGCTGTAGCAATACTGCATTAAGAATATTGTAGATGGGACTTATAAATCGTAGAACAATTTCACATGTGATATGTATGCTGTTGGGTAATGTAGGCTGTAACTATTAATTGACCTGAAGGGGGAAAATAGAGATTATAATTTTTTTCAATGATCCATTCACCTATGCACCAACCAGTTCTAAAAGTTGAATCTTTTCCAGCTAGGAGCTGCAGGTACAGAGGTGAATAAAACTCACTCCCTTTCCTGGTGGCCCTTGCAGTAGTCCAGAAAGGACTGATCACAGGGCAGAGCACGGAGCTGGGACACCCAGAGAGTGGCTGAGGGCATGGAGGCAGGGGCTGGAGAGGCTTCCAGAGAGAACACAGAGCTGATGCTGGATGGCTGTCAGGAAAGTCAAGTGGTCCAGGGAGGAGGGTGGGGGATGGTATCCTAGCAAGGAACTTGGCCATTTTGTGTGGCTGTACCTCAGGTGCCTGATCTGAGAGGCTGCATATAACCCAGCTCTTCACTCTCCTGTCCATCCCAGGCTCACACTGCTGCAACTGCACTGGCCTCCCACAGTTCCCTGAGCAGGGCAGACGAATCTTGCCCTCCAGCCTTGCAGTGGCTCTTTCCTCTCACTGTGAGCTTCCCTAAGATACCCACATGGGTGTCTCTCTCCCTCCTTGAGGCCTCTTTTCAAATCTCACCTGCTCCATGAGGACTCACCAACCCCTTGCTTAGCCCTCTCTCCTTTCCTGACACACCAGATCCCTCTTTCTGACTCTACCTTTTGTTTTCCCAGAGCATTTTCCACTTTTTCCCTTACTGTTAAAATTATTTATTCATCCTGTTGCACATTTATATTTGTTTTCACCTGTTACAGTGTTAGCAGCTGACTATTTTATGTGCTGGTGTATTCCAAAACACATAAGCAGTGTGGAGCTCACAGTAGGTGTACTGAAAATATTTGTTGAATGAATGAACAAAAATATTAGATAGGTCAGGCAGTCTTCCAAAGAGGTAGAAAACATGGTTTGAAAGCTGTTCAGTTTGGTCTAAATGGGGAAATCCCCATACCCACTGTTGTCACAGCAATGCTGCTATGGTTACTATCACTTGGACTAGGAACTGCATCCTTACTGGCCTCACTGAGAAGACACCTTCACCACCATGCTTGTAAGGAGCCTCTTGGCTCTCACCTCTTATTATTCACTCACTTCTCCCTGGACTTTGCCTGCTTGGCAGAGGCCAGGTGGCCAGAATGATCCTAGTGGCAAAGAAACCTGTGAAAGTGGTTTTGGAATCTCCACTGTTAGGACTGACAGTTAAGACAGAAGGGGTTCAGCATAGGAGTGCGTGGACCAATTTGTAGTGTCTTCCCTACAGGACTCTATTTTGTTTGGTTAGTTAAGTCTTTCTCTGTATGACACTCTGCTGGTTTTCCTGCCAGGTGCATTTCACCTATTTTTTTCAGTAAAATTTTATAGCAACTCTTCACGTGTGAATGCATTATTGTTAGTGATTTAAAAATAAGAAATTGGAGCTGAAAGAGGTCAAATAATATTCCAAGGGTTAATCATTTAAGTTAGTGATAAAATCAGATTTTGAACTCAGGCAATTTTATTTCAGGGTCCATGCTGACTATGCCAGCTACCTAATTCTGTTTATTTGTAAAAGAAGAAGGAAAGTTTTCACCTTTTGTCTCCTAATCAGGTTAAAAGGCACTTTGAGGTCCTTGACTGAATAATGCCATGCAGAAACGACCAACTTTAGGCAAAGTCCTGAAGTTGGCAAAGTTTATTTTGCAACCATTTGGTTGTCAGTGGGCCTCCACATCTGTTAGTGTTGTGCTCAGGTGTAAGATGTGGTATTGACAAGGGACAGACAGATAGACTATTGTAAATTGACCTATTTGTTTATAGACCCTCAGTAGAGAGTTGATTCAGCAGGTCAGTGGGGGTAAGACTGACTTTTTAGCAAATGATAACATTTGACTTTTGGTTATCCATTCAGAAAACCAAAATCAAAACTCAAGAAATTAGTTCTCACATCACATCACATATAAAAGTCAATTACAGATTGATTAAAATTTTAAATATGAAAAAACAACATAAAATTTTAGAAGAAAGTAAGGAGAATATCAACATGATCATGAGATTTGGGAAGTATTTTTAAACAAGATGAAAAAATGCACACCATTAGGTAAAAGATTGATACACTTGACTACACTTAGAAAATTCTGTTTATCATAAAAAATTAAAAGACAAGCCATGAATTAGAAGAAAATATTTGAAACACAAGAAGAAATCAAGTGTTTAGAATCCAGAACATATATGTACAGATGTATACATATATGTTTTCATATATGTGCATGTGTGTGTGTAAGAAAACGACAGAGAGGAAAGTGCATAAAAGACACAAAGAGGCATTGCATAAAAGAATTCATTAGGGCCTTCTATAGACCTCATGCTCATGAATAATAGCTATAAATGCCGGAAGAGATACAGAAACTGTCTTGGCATTCTGGGAACTGGAGGGGAGGTGAATGTGAGGCAAGTGATGGGCACTGGACACATTTCCATTTTTCTTCTAGTTTTTATGTTTAGGGAAGCTCCTGTTGAGGCAGTATGTGCCCTGGATGAGTAAGACTCTGACAAAAAAGA
Organism: Phocoena sinus; assembly: GCF_008692025.1. Lineage (NCBI taxonomy): Eukaryota > Metazoa > Chordata > Mammalia > Artiodactyla > Phocoenidae > Phocoena > Phocoena sinus. The sequence goes on from NC_045764.1 coordinate 27,028,275, forward strand.
AAAACAACAAAAAAACCACCATCTCCTGGGCTGGAGGAACTAGGGAGAGAAGCCTAGAGCAGCCAGAATGGCTAGAGAATGGAGGAAAATCCCAGGGAGGAGGGGGACAAAAAGAGAGACATCTGATTTTGAGTGTAAACGCAGCCCAAGGCTGAACATTGGATCTCACATATTTGGAGCAAACTGATAGCAGCTGCAACAAAGACTTAAAGAGCTGAAATAAAATCTGGCTATCTTGTGCAACAGTGGCATGATGCTCTTTACACTGAATCTAGTCAAATTATATGCTTGCTAAAATAAGAACATTCACACTCTTCTGAGCAGCGGAAGAAAATCCAGAATCTACACAGCAGAGTAGATATAATCCAAGATTACTTGACCCTCCTCTCCCAACTCAAGGGAAAAGATAATCAGTTGATGCCAGCCCTGAGACGACCCAGGTAAGTATTATCAGACAAGACCTTTAAAGTAGTATTGAAACTATGCTTGATCCATTAAAGGAAAACATACTTACAGCAAACAGAAACACAGAAAATTCCAATAGAGAAATAGAAAATATAAAAATGACTGAATGGAAAATCTAGAACTGATAAATAAAATAGGCAAAATAAGAAGTTCACCAGAAGAGCTCAATTGTAGATTAGAGATGATAGAAAAAAAGGGTCTGTAAATTTGAAGATAGAGCAATAAAAAGTATAAAATCTGAAGAAGTGAGACAAAAAAGTAGATGGAGTCTTAGGGAAGTGTGAGACAATTTCACAAGTCTAGGCTATATGTAATAGAAGTTCTAGGAGGAAAGGAGACCGAGAACAAAAGGAATCTTAGAACAAAAGGAGAGAGAATGAGACAAAAAAAATTTGAGGAAATAATGGTCAGAGCCTTCCCAAATTTGGTGAAAGATGTAAACTGACAGATTCAAGAATTGCAATGAACCTCAAATAGGATACAGTCAAAAAAATCATGACTAGTCCCATCATGGACAAACTGCTGAAAATCAGAGATAAGGAGAAAACCTTGAGATCACCAGAGAAAAATGACAAATCATATACAGGGGAATGATGATTTTAATCATCACAGATTTCTCATCAGAAGTTGTGGAGGCTACAGAAAGCTGAAGAAAACCTTCTAAATTGCAAAAAGAAGAAACAAAACATCTTTTTTTTAAAAACATCTTTATTGGAACATAATTGCTTTACAATGGTGTGTTAGTTTCTGCTATATCACAGTGAATCAGCTATACATCTACATATATCCCCATATCCCTTCCCTCTTGCATCTCCCTCCCACAAAACATCTCTTAACCCAGAATTCAATGTCCAGTAAAAATATCCTTTTAAAACAAAGTACAAGTGAAGACTTTTTTTTCAGAAAAATATAAACTAAAGGAAATTATTGCCACGAGACCTGTACTACAAGAAATGCTAAACAAAGTTGTTCAAACAGAAGGAAAATGATACTAGAAGGAAACTTGGGTCTTCAGGAATGAATGAAAAGTGTTAGAAATGGGAAATTTATGGGCAACCATAAAAGGCATATTTCTCAATTTCTTTAAAAGCATGTGAGTGTAAAAATTTATAACACTATCTTGTGGGATTTGTGAGGTATGTATGTAACATATATGACAACTTACAATGTAAAAATAGCAAGAGAGGATAAATGGATTAATATGGTTGCAGATCTGTATTTTCAATGAAGTGATGTAATATTAACTCTAAGTAGACTGTGAAAAGTTAAGGATGTAATCCTTAGATTTAGGGATGCTCTAGGGATGTACATCTAGGGATGTAATCCCTAGAGCAACCATGAAAAAATGAGAATCTGTACAGTTAAAAAAGACTGTGAAAAGTTAAGGATGTAATCCTTAGATTTAGGGATGCTCTAGGGATGTACATCCCTAGAGCAACCATGAAAAAATGCAAATCTGTACAGTTAAAAAAGCCACATTTTTTTCAAAATAGAATGTAAAAATATTTGTATAATCTAAAAGAAGATGGGAAAGAGGGAAGAGAGAAACAAACAAGAAACAGAGGGAACAGCAAATAAATAATAAAGTGATGGACTTAATCTGAACATATCAGTGATTACATTAAATGTTAATGGACTAAACACTCCACTTAAAAGGCAGAGGATATCAGGATGGATGCTAAGGGAGAACCAACTATTTGCTGTCTGTAGAAAGATGATTTGCTTTAAATTTAAATATATGCAACAGTTGAAAGTAAATGGATGGAATAAATATGCTATTTAAACAGTAAGTATTAGATAACTGGAGTTACTAGATTAACAGCAAATACCTACAATTTCAAGACCAAAATTGTTATCAAGGATAAGAGAATTCGAAATTGATAAAAGTGTCAATTCATCAGGAAGTCATAAAAAACATAAATCTGTATGAACCTAGTAAGAGCCTCAAAATACATGAGGAAAATACCAATAGTATGAAAGGGAGAAATAGGAAATTTCACAAACATAGTAGATTTAAAAATCCTTTTAGCAACTGATATAACAACTAGACAAAAATTAATGAAGACATAGAGGATCTAACTCTATTGCTTATCTTGATCTAGTTGATGATAGAACACTGTGCCCCAAAACTACAGAGTGTACATTCTTTTCAAGTGCATGTGGTATGTTTATCAAGGTAAACTATATATTGGGCCATAAAACAAGTCTCAATAAATTTGAAAAGGAATCATACACAGTTGGTCTCACCACAATAGAATTAAAGTAGAAATCAATAAGTTATCTTGAAAACCCTCACATATTTGGAAAACATCACACTTCTAATTAATTCATAAGTTAAGGAAAAAAATCACCAATGAAATTAGAAAATAATGAAGTTGAATGATAAGAAAAATAAAAGACATCAATACTTGAGGGATGAATTCACTTTTGATAGGGAAGTTTACAACTTTAAATGTTTATTTAAGAAAAGAAAAAGGTTCTAAGTAATGGTCCCATGGTTCCACCTTAAGGAGATAAGAAGAGAAGAGCATATGAGAACATCACTACTCACCAGAGAAATTTGGATTCAAAGCACAATTGGACACCACCACACACTCATTAGAATGGGTAAAATTTAGAACACTGACCCCATACCAAATGTTGGCCAGGTAATGGAGGAATTGGAGTTCATCCCCTCCTGGTGCAAATGTACAGTGGTGCAATCACTTTGGAAAATTATTTGGCAGTTTCTTAAAGGTCAAATGTCCATCTATATGTGGAGAAATTGGAACTCTCAAGCACTCCTGGTGGGAATGAAAAATGGTGTGGCTGCATTAGGAAACTGTCAGTTACAAAATGTTAAGCATGAGATAGTGTTAATCACAGAATAATTGAAATAAAGTTTATCAATTTTAAAGTGGCATAAGAAAATTTATTGTGCCCATTAAAAAGAAAAAGAGAAAACAATATTGAATATAGGAAACATGAGTAAAATGAAGATAAATTTTAAAATAATTATGATTATAATACATGTATTTGTGTCAAATTACAGATTTGATGAGAGAAAAAGCAATATATGATCTATAATTAACATATAAAAATGTTCAGAAATGTTGAAAGTTACAGTATGGAAATAGATGCAGATACATCAGGCAAAAATAAAGCAAATGAACAAAAAAGCAATTTTAGAAGGAAGTGAAATTTAATTCAAAACAATAATAAGAGACAAAGAAAATACAGTAACTCCCCTACATATGAACAAGTTCCATTCCGAGAGCGTGTTCGTAAGTCCACTTTGGTCTTAAGTCAACAAAGTTAGCTTAGGTACCCAACTAACACAATCGCCTATATAGTACTGCCCTGTAATAGGTCTATAATACTTTTCACACAAATAATACATAAAAAACAAACACAAAAAGGAAGCATTTTTAATCTTATAGTACAGTACCTTGAAAAGTACAGTAGTACAGTACAACAGCTGGTATACAGGGGCTGGCATCGAGTGAACAGGCAAGAGGAGTTACTGACTGGAGGAGGGAGAAGAGGTGGGAGATGGTAGAGCTGAAGGATCGTCAGCAACAGGAGACGGAGGGCAAGCTGGAATTTCACTCACGCCTGACGTTGATGGAATGCACGTTCGCATCTTTGAAAGTTCACAACTTGAATGTTTGTATGTAGGGGACTTACTTTACTGGAAAAATGAATCAGAAGATGCAATAGTTATGCATGATACAGCCTAAAAATTCAGAAAGTAGCAACTGACAAAGTTATAGGGAAAATAAATTTTATTCAGAGATTTTAACACATTTGTTGGGAAATTTTCAACTCAAGTATCCAAAAATGTACAAAAGATAATTAATCTAATATACAGCAGTTTCATGTGTGTGTGTATGCATACATACACACATGTATATTCTATATATAAATTTACATATAAAAAATAGAAATTCCCACTTCTGCAGCCCATATGGGATATTTACAAAAAAAGATTATGTAGCAGGCTACTCTGCATATCTTAATACATTTACAGAAGAAAAATAGCTGAACAGTCTAAGTTTACTAAAAATACAATCAAGTTAGACCTAATTAACAAAATAAGCTTAAAAAATCTGTTGCAAAAACCTAAAATAATGCTACCAAAACAACTCTTGGATTAAAAAGGAAATCACAGCAACAATTCTGAAAATTGAATGACAAAGAAAGCATTACATACCAAATGTGAGGGGCAGCACTAAAGCAATACTCAAATGGAAAGTTATAAATTTAACTAGAAATACAAAGAAGGCTGAAAAACAAGCTGAATTTTCAACTCAAAAAGCGAGGGGAAAAAATGAGCATCAGAGTAAAATCACAAAAGAAAGAGGAGAATTATAAGGACAGAAATTAATAAAATAGAGAACAACAACAAAAGCTGAGTCTTAGAAAGATTAATAATTAAATCTTCATTAAGACTTGTATGAGAGAGAGAGAGAATACAAACAAAATCCAGAGTAAGAAAGGGAAATTACTGTCACAAAAGGGTATTTAGTCAAGAATGCAGGAAAATTTCAAAAATTTCAATATCAGAAAATCTATAACATAATGTATCTCAAGAACTGCAGGAACAAAAGCCTCAGGCTAATCTCCATAGATGAAGAAAATATATTTAACTTCAAATCTATTTATTGTTTAAAAATCTTCAGAAAACTATGGAATGTTCTTAATTGATTCAGTTGATATTTATTGAGTGCCTACTAAGTTCTAGACATTCTTTATGCACTGAAGTATAACTTGGGATTTAATTCCTTTGTTTTCATGTCATGTCAATATTCATGTAGAGACGTTCCTTCTTAGGGAATATAGCGTACCCAAAGTATAACCATTATGTAAACAGATTTGAATTGGCAAATTGTATAACTGCCTCTCTCAGATCAGAAGCCTCTCTATCATTCCTGCTCATAGTGACTTCACCTTTTTCCTGTTTGCCTTTATGTATATCAGCAAATATTAGCATATGTGCTGAATGTTATCTTAGAATCCTAAAATCAAGACCCAGAGTTATCAAATGAAGTGTAGAACTACAGACTTCAGATTTCAGAGGGTAGAACAGTTTGTGTGTATTTGTGTGGTTTGTTTGTAACTTGACCTTTCCTTTCCTTGAGAAGGACATGAGAGGCATTCCTAGATGGGTTTTTCACGTTTCCTTGGTACACAGTAGCTCAAATCTAATTTTTTTGCAGGTGCTAAATAAAATCAAGACAAAGTTAAACAGATGGTTATACCTCTCTCTTCTCATCTCAGTTAGTCAGCCTGATTAAAATCGTCATTCTTCCAAAACTTGTATGTCTTATGCAAATGCATCAAATATTTCCACAAACCATATGTCCAATATCCTAAGTTAAGCGTGAGTAGATTTTTGTGAAAAGTTGTTATTGGCACCCACTCTAATAATGTAGGCTCAGACATCCTCAAAGGGAATTCTGATGAGGTGTTTTTGTTTGATATACACCTACAAAAGGTACAAACTTGAATTCAAAGAATTAAAAATATTAAATCATTATATATTATAAATATTAACAATCAGTACCCCCAGAGGAATTCACTGTGCACTTGACAAAAATTAAGGCTTATGTCATGTATAACAAAATGGCATTTTAGCCTTAAATGAAAATTTGAATAAGTTGAAAATAATTCTTTTTCTTTTAAAATTTAATTTGAATTTAACCTAACCCCATTCTACAGGGATCTATGTTGAGCAAGCAGGTCTAGAGTTTGGAGTGAATGAGTTGTCAGTTTACAGTCTCTGCTCATGTGGCTGATATCTATTTGAAATGAGTTGAGTTGACCAGTTATCCAGGTTTGTGTAGACACATTTGTGAAGGTATAAGGATGAAACCACCTCTACTGCTTCCTCCCTGCAGAACTGCATATACACATAGCATAACTCGGAGACACTTACCTGTGTGATTCTTATGCACACAATTGACAAGTGGTGTCAAGAATATTTCACAACTTGAAGACAACTTGAAGAATATTTCACAACTTGACAACTGATGTCATCAAATTAGCCTATTTTAATATTCTATATAATTTTAAATCTAAAGAGCTTTGGGATAACACCAAGAGCTTGTAATATGTTCCAATTTGGCACATAAATTCATTCAGCACCTGTGAATATAGTTTGAATCAGTATTGTTAAAAAAGTTCACTCTATTAATTATATTTGGAACTACTTTAAAATAATTTTGGGGTACAAAACAGAGATTAAGTGAATGAATGAGTAAATAAGAGAATTCTTGCTTAGGACCCTTCAAGTAGGCTGGTGGAAGGAGCCAGGCTGTGGTTTCAGGCTACAGAGGGAGTCCTGGTTATACTCATTCTGGTTTCTTACTTGAGCACTTGGGGTCTCAGTTTCCATGCCAGCTATGGCGATAAGATCTCACTCTAGGGAGAGTTTGAGGGTTATACCAGATACTAACATGTGTGAAGAACCTCTCCTAACACATGCTTTTGGAGCTCAGTCAATTCCTCCTGTCCATAGCAGTATTGATAAAATGCTTTAATAATTGACCATTTATGGAATTTTTACTCTGTACATGGGAGGTTTGAAAACAGTACACGTTTCTTGGGGGAAATACTGCCACTGATTTCACTCATTTAGATTTCTGGACACCTTTTCAAGATGTCAGTTAAAATGGTTACCCACATTTAGAAAATTCTTAAGTGAGGTCTCTGCTGTATGAGGAGTCTTGAGTTGAGTTGACCAGTTATCTGGTTTGTATAATTGGGAATGTCAAATTCTCTGTTAATTGGCCTGAAATTAAATTACCACGAATCCCCCGGATATAGCAAATGTTTAGTTATTCATACAAACACAGGTCATGGACTCAGTCCCCTCCTGGCACCCTGGCATGTATCCCTTATTTGATGAAATTATAAGTATGCTTCTGCTTTAAGAATCAAAGCTAATTACTGGCTGTTCTTGATTAAAAATGTGTGATTTTAAAACAAATCTACGTTTAATCAAATATTTTATTAAAGTAATTTTAAAATGTTTTGCAGAATACACTATTAGCATATTGGTAGTGTTACATGTCCACTTTTATTAACTAATCAAGTTGTCCAAATTTAGTGCCACTGTGATTACTTTCCAATAAGCCCACAAATAGCAAATTTTAAGCCCTCCAAGAGTCAGTGATGGAAGTAGACTGCAGAAGATCTATGATTTCCAATTCACTCATTCTATTTTCTGTCTTCCCATTCCTAGGTAAGGTTCTGCAGTGTAATTTCAATCAAGTAGACTATCACCTGAATAAGAGAAAATTCTTCTGGTGTTTATATATTTAGTCATTTATTCTTGCCATAGTATAGCTACTATATTGGGCTAAAGTCTATGGAGTTACTTCTGATTTAAAGATGATAGTTATTTTTCCTGCTGGGGCTGAGCCTGATGCTCACATTACATGCGTACTTTTACCACGTAACTGAAGCATGAGCATGTTTTTCCCTAAGGTCATATCTGGAGAGGGAACACTCTTGGACACTCTAAATAAGACAGCTGGGGCCTCTACACTCTACCAACAAAAATACCACAGATCGGGCAGTTTATAAGCACACATTTATTTCTCACAGCTGTGGAGGCTAGAAGTCGAGATTGGGGGCCAGTGTGGTGGGATTCTGGGGAGAGCTCTTCTCCATGTTGCAGACACCAACTTCTCATTTCATCTTCACATGGCTGAGAGCAGAGAGGGGAAGCAAGCTCTCTTGTGACTCTTGTAGAGGCATTAATCACATTTATGAGTGCCCCACCCTCATGACCTCATCAAATCCTAATTGCCTCCCAAAGGCCCCCCAACTCCTAATACCATCACATTGAGGGGGGTAGGGTTTTGACATACGAATTTTGGTGGGGGGGACACAAACATTCAGTCCATAACAAACATCTTTCAAACCATTGTGGCTAATATATTCAGTTAAACCATCAAGGCATTGTCTCTTTACATGACTCACAATCAGTAGTAAACAACAGTTTTAAAAAACATTTATTTATTTTATTTATTTTTAGCTGTGTTGGGTCTTCATTGCTGCATGTGGGCTTTCTCTAGTTGTGGCGAGCGGGGGGCTACTCTTCACTGCGGTGGTTGGGCTTCTCATTGCGGTGGCTTCTCTTGTTGCAGAGCGCAGGCTCTAGGCGTGGGCTTCAGTAGTTGTGGCATGTGGGCTCAGTAGTTGTGGCTTGTGGGCTGTAGAGCACAGGCTCAGTAGTTGTGGCACACGGACTTAGTTGCTCTGCAGCATGTGGGATCTTCCTGGACTAGGGCTCAAACCCGTGTCCCTGCATGGGCAGGCAGATTCTTAACCACTGCGCCACCAGAGAAGCCCTGAACAACAGTTTTAAAAACTGGAATTGTGGTGCTCTGCAGGCACACCAAACCCCATTGGTAGGATGGAAGTAAGAGAATAGGTGTAAATTTAAAACATCCTAGTCTTTCTATAGTGGCACATTGACTACTGAGGGAATGAGTATTTCTTGGGTACTAAGTATCCAAGTTGGAGATTTCAGTAACTGTTCTGTATGATGCAAAAATGGTGTAATGAAAGCAGCAGAAATTAAGGCAGCATGTACTGATGTCCTCCAGGAAAAAGTGGAGGACTTTGAGAATATGCTCTTATGAATCAATCTCATCTTCAATTTAGTTTATTTTTTACCTACCTGAGGCTCACAGACTGAGTGTTCCTTTTTTACTGAGAGACCAGAGCTTCTCTCCTTAGCACGTGGACCTTCTGCATCAACAAGTTACATAGATGAAGTTGGCCATTCTAAGAGTGCTAGATTGTATCTGGTCCCTTCTAACTGGAAGTCTCCCTCATCCTACCATGTCCCCTGTCAGGTTTCCAAATGATTTTCACGATTCTGTCAATATGACCCAGTCTCTCAGACTTTCATATTCCAAAATCTGCTTTCCAGCTGAGTCCCAACCACTTGGCCACCTTCCCCAGTCAGATCCTCCAGTCTCTACCTTTAGTCTCCTGCGAGACATTGACCCATGCTTATGATGGGATTTGGGGCAACCCGTCAGAACCCATAATGGCATCTAGTATCTGTGCAGCTGACACGTGTATTATTTAGAAACCACTGGGTATACAAAATGGGAAGACGTCCATTTGGCAGTTCAAATTGTAGCATGTCTGTCTTATGACACTTCCTCTGCTTCCTGGAATAGAACTCAACCCCTCTTCCAGAACCTCCTGCAGAATATGTGACTTGCATTTGTAGAGTCAGCCTGGGAGCATTTCATAACTCTGCCCTGGTAACCATGTGGTAACATGATTCACATATTTTGCAAGGTAGGAGCTTGGGATGATGAGTGGTATTAATAATGCCTGTCCGTGCTCCATATCACATGACTGAATCAGTAAATGACTCCTATCACCCCTAGAATGTTGACTGCAATAGCAGATTAATGTGAAATAAATAAATGCAGTTCAGAGTTTTGCTGAACTGGAATGAGCATTTGGCGTGTTGAGCTGCATTTGGAAGTTAACCTTTAACCAACAGATCCCACAAAGGGATTCCTCTTTCGAAGTATGCTTACTGTCCTGGGCTAATCACATGATACCATGATACACTGGTCTTTTTATTTTCTTTCTCTCTTAATGACAAGAGTAATAAATTGGTTTGGGGGATGAATAAATTTTAATCATTATTGCACTTTTTTTTTTTTGCTTAAAATTTACTACATAAATACTTGGAAGCCTGAATTCTGGATGAAATACCTGAGTTTCTTCTGTCTGATTGTAAACACTGGTCTACTGTTCATGTATCCTGACTTGTGAGGCTGTCCCCTCTGGTGTAGGTCTGTACCCATCAGGGGCCATCTCTGTGTGGCTTTGGTTTTGCCTGAATCTCTTGAGATTCATTATCTCGTCCTTTTAATCATTCATCTTTATCATATTTCCCCCTTAAGTGGCTCTTTGATATTTTCCCTGGGATTGCTTCTTGGGAAACCCCCAATAGCTTTAATCTACCATAATGGTCTTGCCCTGGCTGTCGGCCTCCATCCTGGCATCCCTTTACTATTTTCTGGGCATTATCACATCCCAGCAGGATAGCCATATCGGTTTCTAGTATCACCCCCATAACACCTGCGGGGAGCAGATGTGAAACAAATGCATGATGGAGTTAATATGTGGGCAGATCTGGATGCCTGATCCAGCCGTTTCCTCCTCTGGCTGAGGCTGCTGCCCAGAAGGAAGGCGATTTTGAGATGAATGTGGTTTTTTGTGGCCAGCAGCCTTGTGTCTTGCCTGGGCCCTTCTCAGCAGCTCCTTGACCCCCCTTGTCACAGTCCCTGGACAGAGGCAGAGGAGCCTGCTGGCTCAGTGTCTGACACTGTGCCCCAGGTCTGCCACATGGTCCCTGTCTTCCTGTGCAGCCTGCTCTCCTTTCCCCGCTGGGCCCTGTCTGTGGTCAGTCTGGTATCCAGACGTGAGGGTCAGCTCCTTTTTTCTGCTCTCATCACTCTGAGAACTGGAGTCCTGACCTCAACCCCAATTAAACATCAGTTGACTTTCCTTCTTCCTGCCTCCTTGTGGTACTCCCCTCACTGTGTGCTGCAGCTTCATGGGTCTGCACAGCTTCAGGCTTCCAGGTGTTCTGCTGAAAAACATCCCATTGTCTGAATTTATCCATCACCTACTGAAGGACATCTTGGTTGCCTTCAAGTTATGGCAATTATGAATAAAGTTTCTGTAAACATCTCTTTAAAAACTTAAAAAATTCTCTGTAGCCAAATGCAGGTAACATTTAATTCTTGATATCCCTTCCCACCTCCATCTCTGGGCATGTCCTTTTTTGCCTGGAAATGCTGTCACATGGGTTTTGAATATTATAAAAAGAAATCTAACTAAGGAAAGTTGTGGAGGGTGCCTGCTAAATGGGAGGGGTGATTCTGTTTCTTTTGTCCAGGGAGTTGGGGTTCTCCTCAGAGGCCTGGGGATGTTGCCCCTGCCCCCAGATGGGTGCTGGGCCCCACTGGAGAGATGCTCACAGCACCTTCTCCACCCTGGTCCTGGCCTGGGCCTGACACAGCCGCAGGTCTACAAGTCTTGGGATGCCCCCCAGGGATGGAGGCCCAGGGGAAGTTGCCTGTAGATTGAGTGAGGGGCTGCACCTGGAGGGGCTTGCCTGTAGGGATTCGATGGGTTAGTGCCATTTCCAGACTTTCTTTGCAGACCCAGACTACAGCTCGAGGGCCCACCAGGCTCTCCACAGGTCTGCACAGGGAGCTTCAGAACTTGATGTGGATCTGAACCAGCTGGTCCTTTCCTCCTCCCCAGACTCAGGCCATTTCCCTTCTGTGCTCCTATCTCCACTTCCATTAAGTTCTAGGAACACACAACATCAGTGCTCTATGCTCTTTCCTGTTTCCAACTTCTCTCTCTAAAGGGCCTGCCTTCCATTGGCAGTTAAACCTGAGCAGATAGGTGAAGGGAACAAAAGCCTGCATCACCCCCACTTCCACCACCAACATCTCCCCCTCTTCATCCACAGCTACATTTCATTAAAGAGTGGTTTGTATTTTCATTTCTCACTTGTTACTCACTTTTCATATAATAACATATTCCATTTTATTTTCATCTCTTTTTTATGTTGTTAAATGGAAGGGACGTTTCTTTCTCCTGTTACACTTGCTCTCAGTGGAATTCAATCTGTCAGGTCATTTTTTCCCTCTTTCTTTTGCTTTACTGCAGCATACATTTTTGCTCTTTCTACTCAGCTTGCTTCACCTTAGACGGTTATTCTTACTTTGTTTCTTTTCTGCCTGACCCTTCAATCTGAGACTAGTTCAAGGCTCTGTCCTCAGATTTCTCTGCCTACTTTCACCTCAGGTGTCTTCAGTTGCCTCCTATACATGGTGTAGTTCAGAAATAAGTCTCTAATCCCAGACCTCTTCTCAGAGCTTCAGAAAAGTACATCCAGCCATCAACATTCAGGTGTTAAGGTTTATATCTATCCAAGTGCACAAGCCAGAAATCTGTGAGTCTTCCCCAGCGGTCACATCCTCCTTCCCGGTCTCTGTGCAATCTATCACTAGCTTCCCAGTGGTTTTGCCTCCTGCACCCCATTCATCATTTTCTGTCTCCATTACTACTTATTCTCTGTTATGTCACCGCCTCATCCCCTGTTTTTTACACTGATTTTTCTGTTCTGCTCTTGCACCTGAATGACCTTTACATTCAAGGCTTTATTACATTAAAAAAATTTAAAAAAATTTTTTTAGGCTGCATCAGGTCTTAGTTGTGGCACACAGGATCTTCATTGAGGCACACGGGATCTTTCTTCATTGCGGTGTGCGGGCTTCTCTCTAGTTGTGGTGTGTGGGTTTTCTCTTCTCTATTTGTGGTGCGTAGGCTCCAGGGCGCGTGGGCTCTGTAGTTTGAGGCATGCGGGCTCTAGTTAAGGCACGCAAGCTCGGTAGTTGTGGCACACGGGTTTCAGTTGCCCCGCGGCATGTCTGATCTTAGTTCCCTGACCAGGGATCGAACCCATGTCCCCGGCATTGTAAGGCGGATTCTTTACCACTGGACCACCAGGGAAGTCCCTTTATTATGTTTTAAATGCTTCAGTGGCTGTTCAAGGCTCTCTGATGAGCCCTTAATCTATAATGTGGCTGATAACACCTCCAGCACCTCACTCCATCTCTGCTTAGACTCCCTCTCATCTCCTGGCTTCAACCTCAGGTCCTTCTCTCTGTTCCTGGGGGCTTCACTCCCCTGTTCCCTCTGGAGGAGACACCTTCCTCACCATGACACTTAATGAGCCCTTCTCCTCCTTCAGACTTCTGCAAACACACTGCCCCCTTGGTGGCCCAGACTAGTTCAGGTCCCCATCACACTGTGAACTCTTCCTCTTGGCACTGGTCATCGCTTGAAATTTTATGTGTGGATGACAATGTGACCCTTAACCTCTAACACAGAGCCTGGCCCATAGCAGCTAATCAGTTAATATCTTTTGAATGAATGAATAAATCAGAGAAAAAGAGGACAGACCCATTAAATGGTGATTTAAGGTAGACCAGAGTTTCATGTGATGGAGAGATCCTATATACTGTTTTAAATGCCTTCGTTTATATTTAGTAAGAACTATTCATTTAATGTTCCCAAGTATCAGATATTTTGACAGGCGTTTCTCCAAAAGAAGTACTTCCCAGTCAAATCCTCATGGTTTTCAGTCTTCATTTTTGATGCTTTCTGCATCTGGTTCTAATGTGACACTGATTCTTTTCTGTCTGGAAGTTTGCCTGGAGTAACCTAGAGGTGGTGGGAAGGAGCTGGCTACCCCTGCCCTCTCCAAGTTTCTTACCCTGGGTGAGGGAGGGTCTGGGACCCCACACATGTGGGCACACACAGAGAGCCCCTCTGCTTGCAGGGTGACCTTCGTGGGAACCCATGTTTATGGCAAACGAGATAAAGATCCAGAGTGGCCGAGAGCCTGGGCTGTTCTCTACCTTCCCAGTGGTAAGACATTCTTCCTCCTGTTTTTGAGCACCATTACCTGACACCAAACTCTTTATCGAGGTGAATTAGAGCCCAAAGTGGAATTTCTAGGGCTGAGAGAAACTGAGAACTGGGAGTTTGATCAAGTTTTCAGGAGTTTCTGAAGATTATCTCTGCTCGCCAGCTTTCTCATGAGTTTTCCAAATCCATCCTGGTTACATCTTGAGAACAGATTTGTAATTTTTTCATCATAAATCAGCCCCCTGAGCAAAGAGCAACTCTTAACACTTCATGCTTTAGCACATCCCTGCTTTAAGAGCAGGTTATGAGCAAACATTCTGAGCTGTTGGTTCTGTTTTGCTTGGGAGGTAGCGTTGTCTAGATTTTTCTTAGACCATGATTAAGTTTATCGAGCTGAGTGTGACAGATTTGGAGATACAGACATACACCGGTATGCGTGCATGTGAGCATGCACATTTGCACACACACACACACAAATACATTTGACAGCCAACAGGCAGGAGTGTTTGATCTGCAAGCCTGGACACCCATATGACAAGTAACGTGAAAGTGTAGCTCATGTTTTCTCTCTGTTTGTGTAAGTATGTGAGATATGTTGTTTTGCTTTTGCATATCTGCAGATTACATGCATTTTCAGATTTTAAGAAGAACATTTACCAATTTCCCTCATAGGACATAACCAGCTTCATGGGCCAGCCTGGCTTGTCTGCTGACTGGCTTCCTGATGTTCACTCAACATGGTCACTGCTTTCCTTAGAGAGAGGGTGTGGTCTCTGCCATAGTTGTTCATTGTATGTTTTGAATCTGGGAAATGTGAGTTTTCTTTGTTTTCCACTTTCCCATACTAAGCATGAGTCCCTTCTTATAAAAATATAAAACCATGAATATATGCTCGTTGTAGAAAATTTAGAAATAAAAAAGGAATTAGGTTAAAACCACTAATATATTCTTGCTGTAGAAAATTTAGAAAAAGAGTAATTTAGGTTAAAAAAAGTCATCAACAACCCACAATTATGTGCTTATTTAATGACTGTTTCCACACCTTTAAAATATCCGCTAAGCAAAGGTCACATTGTCTTTTGTGTCGCTGGCACTTTTCTCAGGGGACAATCATGCTTGTAATATTAACTCTTTTCATTATTTGTATGAGAACAAACGCTTGATTTCCTTAAATGAGATGTAGCTTCCCTCCTGAAGCTACAAAGAGAGCTATAAGTTAATCTTGAAAGTTTGGTATAAGGGCAAGCATCATCCAACATTTTCAGAGACTGAATGGTTAATTGGCAGGTTGGTTTAATGATCTCTCATTTGCTTCTCTTCCTCAGAGGGAGTTGGAAGGAAGGGTAGCAATACCATATTCACAAATGTAACACTATTTATACTATGTAAGTAATAATACTATTTTTAATTGTAGCAATACTAAATCACAGTGGAAATTGTTAATTGATATCCACTGTTATACAATACTATTACACTATATAACTAGTAATACTGTTATTAATTGTGGTAATACCACATCACAGTGGATGTCATTAATTAGTATCCACTGTTATATTGTTTATACTATAATTAATAACACTATTAATTGTAGTAATACCACAGTTACAGTGGATATTGTTGATAGTCTATCTGAGGTGAAGGAAAGGTAATTGAAAAAGAAACATTTGAGCAAATCTTAAACATAGAATGCATTCCCTATGTCCTTAAAATAAAGCAAAATAACTCTTGGTATAAACGTCTCTTCCCCTCTCTGGAAGCTTATTATATTTATATTTGACTCTCCTTTTACCTGTCATCAGGCATCAATGTATATTCCAAGTGTGTGCTGAGCTGTTGAATAAAAAAAAAAAAAAAAAGTGTTTTCAGGACAAGAGTGATAAAGGAAATTCTTTTCCTTAAAAGGGAAATCATATATATATATATATATATATATATATATATATACACTTTTTTGTTGCACACTTCAGACCTCTACTAATAGGTATTTCCAGACTCTGCTTCATAATCCTCAAAAATCTCCTTGTGAGACTCTTCTATATATGGTTTGACTGAAAGTAGGATGCAGAGTTTTTCTTTTTCTTAAAGAATGTAGCTGTAGGGAAAACCCAGAAATACAAACCAGGCATTGTCATTCAGACACACAAACCTTGTGGGAAGACAGCTATCTGTCCTTCCTTAGCAAAGGTGACTCCCTTCCTCCCTCCCTCACCCCTTCCTTCCCTTCTTCCCTCTCTCTCTTCCTTCCTTCTTTCTGTATTTCTTACATTCAGCAGCAGATTTGACCAGCACAAAACTTTTTTTCAGACATACTAGTCTTGGGAATTTGTGTGGATTACTTTTTAGGTAGTACCAATTTTCATTTTTGAAAACTACTTTATCATAGTAGCAAAACCATTGCTTAAGTTAATCTTGTTTTCTGAGAAGGAACTCAAGATAAAACTGGTACTGTGAGTTCCTGGTATGTGGTCCAGAGTTTTCTGACCTGGTTCATAGAGAATTAGATGAATTGCTTTTTTATTTACATGGGGGGCAGAAAAGTGAAAAGACACTGTACTCTGCATGTAAATTAAGTGCTTTGAAAAAACCACCGATTGAGAGAGACATTGACTTTTTTATCCAGTTCTGAAGACACATGTACACCCTGGGAAAAACAGCTGTGAAGACTAGAAGCCCCTAAAATGGCCAGTGGAGTGGTTCAGGTAGTCCCTAAGCAGCCTGTGTGTACTTCTCTGTCCACCCTTTTGCGAGGAGATACTGTACTTCTATTGAAATTAGAAATCTTGAAAAAATTCCCACAGCGTCTGAGTATGTAGCTGCAGTATCCATCCATCTTTGACTTTGGATAGTTGGATGTCAGAATACCCATTTATCAGTTCCTCTGGTATTATACTTCCTCAAAATCAGATGAAAGATGTATAGTGCTAAATGTTATTAGTGGAAAAGTAGCAAAGTGATTATTCTACACCTCCCAATATTTGTTTTCCTTTATCTTAGATAAAAGATCTATAGATTCAGTTTCATTCATTCCTATTATATTGTATTTCTGTCACATATTGGGTATTTCCGTCCTCACAAATACTGTAATTTTTGTGTTCATAAACATGGTAGGGTTAGCTAATCATATAATATAAACACAGTAATCCTATTTGCTACTAACAATTTAGAATTGCTTTATTATCATAAGAATGACAGAAGTTTTAGATTATTGAAATTTCTGGAGTTGTAGATATGTTGTTGGAGAGGAATGGTATACAGGCACACTGTCTTTTCATAAATAAGGTGTAAAACCCAGCCAGCCACTGTCCTTCCCATGGGTGCTGTACCTGAGGTCAGGAGACCTTTGGTTCCATCTCTGCTCTCCATTTCTTGGAAGAAAAAATCCTGCCTCCTGTAGAACTGGTTGTAAGAACTTGTGAAGTCTGCTTTAGAGAAAGTCTTCTATATATGATGCTGTTTGGGGCACCTGAACTGAAGTCAGTGAGAGAGAACATTTCAGAACTATTGATACTTTGTGTGACTGTATGTGTCTGCTTGCTAATAAAGCTGTATGTGTGTTTATATATAAACTATATCTGTGCCATCTATCTATCTGTCTATCTGTCATCTATCTATCTGGCAGAACTTGGTCCAGAAATTTTATATTCATTAAAACGATGAAGCATCTAGGCTACAGCGGTGCTCTCTTGGTGTAAAAATATGAAAAACAGTACTTTCCAGACATTGGGCAACTGGCAGCCTACAGGGTAGAGATTCCTGAGAAAAGAGAAATAAGGTGAGCCCTAAAATTGCCTCAAATTTCTGCCTGGAGGAATTTCCAGACCACTGTCCAGGGAGAGAAAGTTGGAACAAAGCCTGGAGGTCTGGCTGAATCAAGGAGACTGAGGATGGAATTTGGGAGGCCAAGGGGCTAAAATCCACGGGGCAGAGTTTTGTAGAGAAGGAGCTGCACAGAAGGAGTTGCTGAGATCATGAGGGTCTCCTCTAGCCTCTGACTGAGAACTGACCTGTATATCTGAGTTTGGGGAATCCACCTTAGGAAGCAGCAGTCTCAACATTCCTGGGCCTTGCTCAGGGCTGGAAAGAGCATGTGCTTCACCAGAGTGGGCTGAGTGCACGTAAGAGGCAGGGGCTTGGTTAGAGTCTTAAGAAGGGTCACCTTCTTAAGGTGGGCCTGAAGCAACCCTAGTGTAAAGGCTGCTATTGATCTAGCCTACCAAACCTCAAAGCCAGAGAAAGGCCCATTTTCTATAAAGGAATCTGGCACAGTCC
Source organism: Phocoena sinus (assembly GCF_008692025.1). NCBI lineage: Eukaryota > Metazoa > Chordata > Mammalia > Artiodactyla > Phocoenidae > Phocoena > Phocoena sinus. Next base: position 27,046,488 of record NC_045764.1, read on the forward strand.
AGCACTCAATGATGTAAAGTTCTCAATGCCTGGCATCCAGTCAAAACTTATGAGGCATGGAAAGAAGAAAAATGTGTACTTATAGGAGAAAAATTAATAAAAACAGACCTAGAAATGACAAGAGATGATGGAAGGAGCAGAAAAACCTTAAAACAGCTGTTATTAATCTTGAAAACATGCCAAATAATGGAAAGAAAACATAAATATAAAGAAGAGAGAGATGGAAGATACAAAAAGATACAATTGAAACTTCAAGAATGAAAAACTGCAGCATTTAGAAGCCAGTTTGCAGGGGTGGGAGGATAACACGTCTACATCTTTATAACATTTGGGCTAAAAATCCTAATATTGATAAAAGAACTGAATTGGCTCAGTTTGGTCTCTAAAAATTCTGTTCTTCCTACATGTAACCTTTGACCTTTTGCCAGACTGTTTTCCTTCTCAAACAGTTTGGCCCAGCAAACTCACAGATTGTCAGCTACCCTGTTCCTCAGCATGGTAGACCAACAGCTGCAGGGTTAGTCACTCAATATCAGTCATTTAGGAATTTATAATGAGAAATTACAACATGCAAAATAATTCCTCTCATTCCTTCTCATTTTTGAAATCCAGTAATAACCCAAGTTCTTTCAGGCAATGCTTTCTCTCAACTTCTTTTCTCCAAATATGCAGAGTTTTCTGGCTGGAAAATGCTTCAGAGAGTTCCTCCACTCTCACCTCTGTGGGGTGTGTGTGTGTGTTGTGTTGTATATGTGTGTTGTGTGTAGACATACATCCATGTGTTGTGTGTGTACATGCACACCTCGTGCACACGTGTCATGTATTTGTGTGTGTACGAGTATTTTATGTGTGCCTATGTGTGTTTCATGCACATGATTGGATGCACACAAGCGTGTACGTGGGGTGTGTGCACATGCATGTAGGCACGTGTCTCTGTGTGCGTGTGTATCAGTGGGTGTTATACCCCCTGGCTACCTCCCATTTGCTCCTCGGGCTCACCTGGGCCACACACTTTCCATGACAGCTAGAGCCTGGGTGTGGTCCTCTCAGCACTTTCCACTTTCTGTCTCAGGACTCATCATGCTTCATTTCAAGTGCTGTTCACGTGTGTGCATCACACAGACCATGGGTCCTTTGTTATTGCTGGACCCAGGGCTTTTGGCCTTACGTGGAATGTGGCCTTACCATTGTACCCCAGTGCTGTCATTAGTTGCCATGAAGCTTGTCCATGAAGATAATACTCAGTTTGGAATCCAGAACCTGTGGGACATAGAACAAATACACAAATATTGAGTGATGTTAACATTCGCCTGGATGGTTATGTCAAAATAAGAGGGTGAAAACGGGAGGAGGGGCAGAGTCATGTTTACCAAAACACTTTCCATGTGACAACTGGCTGAAAAATGTTCAGTAATATCCCATGGACTATGACCCTTTTAGTGTATTTCTTAATCACCTTATCTCATTTAATATAATTCTTTTTAGTGCTAGAAATGATTAAATCTAGATTTGCTGAGGATTATTTTAATTTATTGGCTAATGGACCCAGATGGGAGGTTTATTTTGCTGTAACATTTCTACTTCCTTTTGAAAGATATTTCATTCAGCCAGCGTTTGATACTGTATTTGACAATCTCCTCTGAGGTAAGTCAGTTTCTTTCTGGGCTTTGCTAGTTTTCTCCAGCACAGGTCATTTATAGGGGACTCATATTTAGGGAGTGACTTTTCTTTTAAAACACTTGCCAAATTGACATTATCATTATCACCACAAACTCTTTTTGTCCTGGCTGTTCATGAAACACTATTGCCTGAAGCTAAGAGCAAGTTGACTATCTTTCCCAAAGGAAAACACCAGTAAAAATCATTTATCATTTCATCCTTTTCCTTTTCAAGGATTTCTTCTCACAGAATGAGGCTTGTCCCTGAGGCTCTTTGGAAATCGACAATTCAGGAAGAATCAATGGGGAGCTGCATTTTTGATGGATGAACCATTTGAAAATTCTGTGGCATTCTTCCCATGACCTTTTCTGAAGGCAGATAAATAGCCTTCCAAAGGTTGCATTTTATTTTATGTTCAAAAAAACTAGCCAGTCAAGGTATATTGGAAACAACAGAATCACGTTAGGATCTTTCCCAATGTGAAAAAAGTAAATAAAAGGAGAAAAAGATAGTGCAACAACCCAGAGATATTTTCTGGAAGAGGAAGAGTGATTTGCAAAGAGGGAGAAACGTCAGCACTAAAGGAGTCTGAACCCAAAAGGATGCAAATAATGCAAAGAAGTTCTCAGTTTCTTTCTAAAATGGCATTCCCACTACATTAATCATTATGTACTTAATACTTTAAATTTGTACATTGCTCCGCACATACTGTTGTCTAAAGGGACGTCTCTGATTTCATGGTCCATGATATATTACTAAGGAAAAAAATTAAACACATAGAAATGACAACACGCCAACAAGATGAAACATGGCATTATCAAATATCAAGATTTAAATTATATAAGGGCACACCAAATGTGAGGGATGCTTATAACATATGAGTCAGGAGGCACTTCAGAGAGTTCCTTATGGGATATGAACGTGGAAGTAGAAAGAAGGATCTTGAAGAATTTAAGTGGTGATATAGAAAAAAGATAGAAGCTCTAGAATGAATGAAGCCAAAGCATGTGGGCAGTGATGGACAAAGTGCCTTTGAAGAACCGGTAAAGAGATGCTGAGGTACACCTTCGTATAATGAGGAAGGTGTAGGGCCTTCCTACAATATCAGTATCAATATCAATGAGTCATATTGCCAGATCTGGTCAACAGTCTGTCAGAATTAAAATATCTTGAAATATTTAAAATACGATTTTATTTGAGTGAATTTTTGTTTTGTTTTGTTATGCTGGGTTTTATAGTGTTTACATCGTCAGGAAAAGAGATTCTTGTGTTTCACTACAGTGAGATTTCACACCTGGATTTGTCACATATATTGATACCTTTAACCAAAATAAAAATAGATCGTATTTATTGAATTATTGAGTTAAATATTATGTTATCCACTTTACATGTTAGGCCATATTAATTCCCTTAACACTCTTAGGATGAATGAACTTTTGTTTTATCCATTTTATAATGTCAAGCAATGATTAGAACAATGGCTACAGGAGTTTTTAACAACTCTTGGAGATATTTGATAACCCATCTCACAGTCCTATTTTGAGACATTTGTTATCAATGTTTTTTATCCTATTGTTGTCTTAATAAATTCACCACTGGCAAATTACAACCAAATTAAAGATGAGGAAATAGAGAATTATAATTTTCTGTTAAAAATAGTATCCATGGGGCTTCCCTGGTGGCGCAGTGGTTGGGAGTCCACCTGCCGATGCAGGGGACACGGGTTCGTGCCCCGGTCCGGGAAGATCCCACATGCCGTGGAGCGGCTGGGCCCGTGAGCCATGGCCGCTGAGCCTCTGCATCTGGGGCCTGTGCTCCGCAACGGGAGAGGCCACAACAGTGAGAGGCCCGCGTACCGCAAAAAAAAAAAAAAAAAAAAAAAAATAGTATCCACGAAAACAAAATTACACACAAATTACCTACAGAAATAATAGAAACTATGAAAAAAACCAGCCACTTTTACATAAGAGACACTGCTTAAGTCTACAAAAAAAAAAGGCAGTGAGGGAGTTCCCTGGTGGTCCAGTGGTTAGGACTCGGTGCTTTCAGTGCTGTGGCCCGGGTTCTATCCCTGGTTATCCCTGGTCAGGGAACTAAGATTCACAAACGGCGTGGTGTGGCCAAAGGAAAAAAAAAACAGTGAGCTTTCCAAGAATGAATGAGACCCCAAACAAAGCATCTTCAGTAAAAATCCATAAGAACAGGGAATAATTTTCCACTTGTAACACAAACAAATAAAAACCTGCAGAGGGGGTTCACTGTATTTTTGATGAGTTAGTTGAATCGTATAAATTGGGGAAAAATTCTTCTCTGAGTATAGATGTTCATTTTATTGATGTTTTCTCTGACTCACTAAAGTGAAAACATTTTGGGAAATTGAAATATTTTTTAGAATTTCAGATGGATTTTTCAAATTTTAAATCATCACTGTTTCCATCTTCATTATCATGAAATCCTCATTGAATGCAGATTATGGGCTTGGCCTTGAGTAAAGAGAGGTAAAAATAAGATAAAAGGTATTGTGCTCAAGGGACTAAAATCTTAACAAAAAAGCAAGTTTGCAATGGAAGATGGTTGGATACACATGACATATATGAAATGTTATTCATTATGGGAGAAGATTAATGTTTATCTTATAGACTGTGCCAGCATATTAAAATTTTCATATGTTTAGGCTTCAAGAGGTATTATTTGATTCTTTTTCTACAAATGTGATTACAAATAAGATATTTAATAATATTAAAATTTAAAGTAATTCTGTCATTTTTTTCACATAAAATATGTCCCTCGAGAGACTGGCAGCTAGAAGTACAAAGGAAAATATAAGAACCAGAATCCATTTTGCTCTTAACATTGAGAGAGATTAGATCAGGGTTGTGGGTACATACAGGGCAGGTGGTCACTGGGTCCCTTGTTTAAGCATCTGGTCAACCTCTACTTAAAGGATAAATATCTGCCGAAGGAGGGTTGTGGTAGCATTAATCAGTGTGTCCCTAGATCAGAGACCTTTTGTTGTTAATCAAGCTACTCTTTTGGTTATCTCACTTCCCACTTCAGGTGTCTTAGAATATTTCTTCCAGGCCTATTGAACATTCTCTTTTGGCGCAGCTCTGGTGAGTGTGATGTTTTCCTCTCATTGCAATCCCAGTGCTGATGCACTGCCCCAGTCTCTTTCTCATTCTTTTCATATTGGCTCTCCAGGGAGCTACCCTGCTGGGCTATCCCTGAATCCAGCTCTGTTCTAGAAAAAAATTACGTATTTTGGAGCAATGTTTTTCAGAATATAATCCTTGGAACCCTAGTTTTACAAAAGCTTAATATATCCTCCCTTTCCAACACACAAAGACACATGTGTTGACTAGTGTATTCCCTACTTCTCTTGAGTGTCCATAATATATTAACATGCTCAGGAGTCTGAGAACTCCTTCAGTAGAGGCATTACTGTTTACCTTTATTTGTTACAGCTTTTTATACAGTTAAGTGAGCCTGGAATAATTTTGACAAAGCATACCCTCAGCATGAATTCTATAGATTATAGTCTGGGAAATACTGAATTAGACTATTGTGATGTAAATATCATTCACAGTTCCTCATGAGAAATATGTAGAAGTTCTAAAGACTGGGGAGGCCATATTCCAAATTAAAAAAGATCAGTGATATCAAAAAAGAAGTAAGAAATGAAATATTCAGGTTCCTTTTGTCATTGTACACCCCCCTTCCCAGATATTAATATGTTTGGATAATGTGAACAACCAACACAAAAGAGTTGGAGGTTGTGTTTGGGCAGGAGTAGTGTAGAGGTCTAATCAGGTTACTTGAGTTGTTGGGGAGGTTACAAAATGGAAATAATGGAGAACCGCAACAGACTGGGAAAAAAAGGCCATGAAGAGAATTTTAATGATATCTTTAATGAGTTAAGTGACAGTGAAGGTGGGTTTTCCTGAGGCAGAAAAGAAACCAGATGACCTCTGTGGGTCTCTGCACACTGAGAAAGTCTCTGATCAACTAGAGCTAAGTGAAGACTTACTTCAGTCCTACTTCATACGGTGTGAGGGACTGCATGGTTCCTTTGGGTGAAATCTCTTTGGGGAAGATGATGAAAATCAAAGCAACTTCAGTTAAGAGAGGAGAGTGGTGTTTCTCGTGGAGCTTATTGAAATGTCACCAGAGGGGTTAAGTGTCAAGAGTTGCTTCATGGGACAATGACTAATTGTTGTGTGTCACCAGGGAGGAAAATATAGTTTAATCTTCCTTGTGGTCTTATCTGCTTTTAAATGATAGAATATTCCAGGAGATTTTTGGGTACAACTCAGAGGACAGTGAAAGGAAGAGCTCATTAGCCCTCTGAGAGCATGGAAACTGCATCCTGTAATTCACTTTTAAGTACTACCAAGGAATCATATATTTATCCTGTACAGTAGAACATTGTAACATTTGTAGTTTGTTCAGGAGTGAATATTTAGCAAATAATGATCTGTTTAAAAATTTATGGCATTTTATCATTTAGATAGATCATGGCACCTTGTGGAATTCAATGGGTTTCCCTATCTCTTCCTTTCCAGAGCTCTTCAAGGCTTACTCACATAGCAGATTTGCTGAGCACTTACTACAGGCCCATTAAGTGCAGTCTCTTACTTCTCCCTCACAGCAAAGCCTCTGAGGAGGGCGTTACTATTATCAACATCAGCATCTTACACGTCAGACGGCTTCTAGTAGCTGAGGCAAGCACTGTCTCCAGACCAAAGGTTTTTCACAGTTGCTCTTGTGACTCTTTTCCTGTCTTGTAAAGTACATCCTAAAGAAAGAAATACATCATTCTCTAGACCCTGATCATTCTCTAGATGCATAAAGCATCTCCCCAACCAAATCCCAGACTATTAACCGTGAACTTTAGCCAGTGGCTCATTTGTTTAATGATTATGTCTAAATCTGATAAGAAAACACATGATGCATTTGGAAAACCATTCATAATAAAAAAAGAAAAACAGAAGAAAACATATAGCTGTGTCTTATCATGCCAACTTGAGACAGCTTGTTTTTTTGACCATCTCCATTATTGTTCGGATTGTTAAAGAGGTTACTGAAGTTATTAAATAGGCCAGTTTAAGACAAAGCAACACATTGGAAAGAAAGAAAAAGTATTTAGTCCTGTTTAAGCAATATTCCTTTGCAAATTGGCACCTCTGGAATCGTTAAAACATCTGTACCACACCTTAATATGAAAACTGCACTGAGAAATTCATGTTTCACTTCTAATCCAGAATTTGCTAAAAGCAGTGAAACAGAACCTCTTTGCTGTGTGTTTTAAACATTTTGATTTTTCAACGTGTTTTGCGTAAAATACTGTTAAAGATTATTTCCTCTGAGTGACTAAAGATGAAAATTTCCAGTATTTTGCAGAAGGCAGTCTAGCACAATGGTTAGGAGGTGAGCTCTGGGGGTGATCTGGGGTGGTATTCCTGCCCAGACTGTCAGCCATCTGCTAGTGAGCGAGAGTCGACCTCAGCCGGGAGAACAGTAGCACCTGGCTTCACAGAACCGCTTTGAAGACTAGCGGGAAGCTGCCTGTGAAGCCGGCTCAGTGTCCCATCCCTGAGGGATTTGTGAGCACTGCTAGTACTGTCAGTACAAGTATGAGCACTATAAGTAGGATCACATGTTTTCAGGTGTTTTCTAGTCAGAAGGTCCATTCAGTCGTTGCAGCACTGTACAAATTGAATGCCTGAGTTAAAATTTTTGTTCTTAAAAATCCATGCATATTTAACACATTTCAGAAATATAAAAATGGGGAAGAAAAACCCTGCACATGCCACCCACTCTCACATCATCATTACTTGTCTGCATCTTTTCTAATGATGGGGACATTCCTAGCGCTGTAGTGTTAAAAGTTTTTTTTTCTCTTTTCCCTCATTATAGCTCCTTTACTATGATGAGTCATTTTACTTTCTCCCATAGAGCTGTCATCTTGGTGTGCTCTGCTGTTTAGTTTGCTTAGCCTGACACCTCCACACTCACCTTGAGAAAAATTTCAGGCAATTGGCCAAAATAACTAACACACAATTAGTCTATGTCAGTATTTATGCTGCTGCTTCTCTGAGTCTACTCAAGTTTGTCTCCTTCAAAATTAATTCTTAAGTTCTCAAAAAGGGACATTTTGGTTTGATAAGATTGTTTTTTATATAGAGCTGTGCAGCCTTTTTAATTTAGAAAAAATAATTACATAGTATTCTAAAAATATTTAAAATGTCCTAATTAAAAAAGAAAATATATATGCTCAACTTCTGCCTCACTAAACGTAAAAATTATTTTTTTATAGACCTTGTTCACCCTTGCATGTAACTTGACAGTGTTGCAATCATAATACAGACTATTTTTAATGGAGAGATCACTTTCAATTCCTCCACATTACCTTCATGCTGAGCCAGTAACTAAATAAGCTATGAAAGAAGGTTCAGGATTTGGACATTACAAAGAAATGCAGGACACTGGCAGAAATCAGATGTATGACACAGTTGAGTGATGAAAAGTATGGCCTCTGGGGTCTGGTGCTGTGAGCTCAGGTGCAGCTCTGCTCAGAGAGGCAGCAGGTCTGCAGAGGTCACTGATCTCCACCTTGCAGGGCTCCTGCCGTGTCATTGAATGAGGTGCTGCTGTAGAGCAGTTAGCACACTGCTTGGGGGTAGGTTTTTTTGGTCATTATTCCCTCCTTGTGCAATAGCTGCTCTTTATTTGTACCTACTACTTAAGAGAGAACCGGGTCAGACACGGGGACATGGTGGGGAGGATGCTGGTCAATGAATCCTCCTGTGTCTTAAGTGCAGCCCACGTGGGGAGTCTTGATATTGGATCATTGTTTGCTGATCAGCCAACCATGATGCTCTGTGCAGTTGTAATCCATTATCGTTTCTAAATATGTTAGATGAATCCTCTTCACACTTCTGTCTTCCATATGCAAAACGTGCTTCTGTTTCCCACTTGAGGTGAAGAGCTGTGTCTACAGAGAAGTCAATAGTGTGATGGATTTGTCCTCCTGGATACTGACTAATCTACATACCAGGAGTCAAAACGTGGAATTTATACCATGTGTAAATTCTTATCGCATGGGAACAATTTAGGCCTACAGAAAGACCAAACCACTTCTGTAATGAATGTGAGATGTAGAAACTATAAGTATCCCATTTATGTCCAAACAAATGGCTGAAGCCATGGGAATGAATCTCTTTATTGAGTTCCCTCAGAGTCATTATATAGAAAATGATTTTAATAGACTCCTGGTGCTGTCAGTCAGTGTCTAGCTTTCTTAGCTTGGTGCTATTTTAGGCTCACCTTGATCACAGAACTGTGGGTAGTTAAATCCCCATTTAATGCTTAGTTAGCTAAACTCTCTCCACTTAGGCATTAATGGTCTTTACAGGTAAATATTGTGGTCTCTCCACTCTGTAATGCTTACTCAATTCCAAGTTTACTCTGATTTGCCTATCTTTTTGTAATAATTAAACTCCAAAAGGAACCTAGTACATTGATTTCATGTCCAAATGTAAATCAGCTATGAATCACAATGTCAAAGGCCGGCAGATACAGAGATCCAAGACTGAAGGAACTCATAGAAGGGAGACAGTATTGCTCGGCACAGGTGAATATTTCAGAAGCAAAGTAAGTGCCCAGGAAACCTAAACATAACAAAACCATACAAATTTCTGAATTTCTGGCTATAGTTCTAGGGAGGAATTTAAGGCTGTGATGTTTGGAGTAAAGAATTCCAGGCTGTTTTTTCTTTGTGATAGATGATGCTATGTTAATAACAGAGCATTCTTTTTAGCATGCTAAGAGCCTTACCATTGTCTCACTGCTACTATTTCATCATCCATCACAAAAGCACACAAGACAAACAACTCAGGAAGCTGAACCCTTTAGAAGAGGCCTCATAGGTATGTGGCTGTGGCTTGAGCCAAATCTTTGTTGGAGCAGGCTAAACAAAAGGATCATCAGTGGGGTAATCGTCCCTGGAATATGGACCATAAAAATATAACGGAGGAATCAAAGTCAAACACATAAAATAAGCTCAAGAAATCTTAAGTCATTTGATTTTTGAAGGGCAGAATTATTTGATATATGCAGTGTTTTGTAGCACTGGGTGAATACCCTGTCTGGCTTCTGCCCTCAGAGTTCCACAGAAAAAGTTTTTGCAAAGGTCACTGGTTATCTTCATGTCACCAAATCAAAGAGGCATTTTTTCTTCCACTTTTTTTGAAATTCCAGCAGGATTTGATGCAGTGGACCACTTCCTCCCTGAAACACTTTCTTCCCTTGGTCTCTACAATATCCCCTTTATGTGATTTTTCTTGTACTACTCTGGATGATCTTCCTTAGACCTCTCTGCTGGATTTTCTTTTCTACATAAACTTTAAATGTTGCCTTTTCACTAAATTCATATCCAGGTTGACAGCTTCAGTTGCCCTCTAATTGCTAATACTTCCCATTTGAAATTTCTGGCTCAGACTCATATATCTAAGTGTTTGTTAGGCATTGCCACTTGGATGTTTCAATGCATCTTAATTTCAACACATCACATTTGGGAATCTGGATTTTTCTTGCCCTCTCTCCCCTGCATCCACCCACTGTGCCCCCTATAAGCCCCCTTTAAAGTCCCATAGCTCCCTGAAGGGTTTCTTCCTCTACCTACCTCTACCAGATGTTTGGGAAACCTTGTCATTCATCCATAAGGCAGACCATGGCTGTTCCAAGCCTCCCCCAGAAAGACCTGTGATCTATTAACAGAACAACTCTGCACTGGGAAATGGGAAATATCCAGATTTTCTAGGGATTATAAGGTAATATCTTTGATAGGACATTAATCCCTAAAGACACAAATTATCACCACGGTCTGTTGACCAAAAAGGGGTTTACGGTAGCAGGTGATAGATTCACAGTATGAATCTGTTTCACAGAGGGTCCAATTAGGCCATGGGCTTAACTTGTGGCTATTTCCAAAGCTCTGGAGGCTATTAATACATTTAATAATTGTCAGAATCCCACATAGGTAGTACTACCATTGGAGTAAGGACTACTATGGTGGGAAGGACCCAAATGGAAATTCCTGGAAATGCCCTCATCCTCAAAATAGTAAATCGAATTATCAGGGAGAGTTAACAGAGATTTGTGCCTTCATGGAGATGTCAAGATGCAGAGGAGGGAATTCCTATCACACTTCCCTCTAACTCATACATTTGGCTGGTAGAAAAGCCAGATGGATCTTGTAGAGTGACTTGAATGTTCACAAACTTAATCAGTGGTGATAATAATCAACAGCTGCTATACCAGATGTGGTATCTTCATAGGAATAAATCAGTATAGCCTCTGGCCACTGCTTTGTGTCACGTGCCCATTGGTTGAGTAAATGCTTTCTTTATACATTGCCCATCAATAAAGATAATCAGGCAAAGTTTACCTGTATCTGCCAGGGAAGCCATAAACCTTTATTGCCATACCATAGGACTATGCCCAGCCTCCTGCTTCTTGACACTAGTCTGGAGATGCCTTGACTATCCAATAGAATATCACACTGGACTGTTATACCAGTTACTTCATGCTAAACGGACTTGAGAGGCAGTGTTTACAAGCAGCCTAATTGCCAGCATGGGGGGATTATCACTGTGGCCAGCCACATGCCTGCCTGGTTGGGAAAGCTCCTTTAGGGTCCACTTGTCTTGAATGTGGGGTGTCTCTTCCAATGTAAGAGGCCAGGTGCAGGGGCATAGTTCTCAGTGGGTCTCTCTGGATTTTGGTGTGACGTATATCATGTCGGGTTTTGCTGCCCTGACCCTAGGCCCTCAATTCCCCAGCTTTGGAAAGGCCTGAGGTATGGTGGAAACTGTTTTGCCACTCCGACCTTCTTCCCCAGTAGACTCAGTGGTACCTAGAGGTGTCTATGGCAGAGGGAGATGGCCTGTGGAAGCTCTAGAAAGCTTCAATAGTAGAGTCACACACAGGCCTAGGGGTTTCGGGGAAGACCACTCCTACTCCTGATGATGGTGTTTTATATTTGAAAAGCTGCCCCTGGTTTGCTCCTAGACCCTGGTAGAAACTGAACATCTGACCATGGGATATCAGCAATTATGAGACACAACCTGTCAAAATTGGGGTTTATATGAAGCATTAGATATAAAATTTTATTTTGAATATGCACTGAGGCATTCCATCGTAACATGGAAAATGTATACACAAGATGGAACCTGAACAGGTGCACTGGGCACAAGTACATTGCCTTGAATTGACTCCCATGGTACCTGCTTGTGTGGCCTTGCCACCTCTCTCTCAAACATAATCAAAGACCTCTTAGGGAATTCCTTATCATGAGTTGACAGAAGAGGAAAAAGTGTGGGCCTGGCTTATAGGTAGATGGTCACTGTATATCTACACCAGCCAAGAGTTGAGGTTGAGGAAGTTAATGGACACACTCCAGCAGTCTGGTTGTCTAGCATATGGAAGGAGCGATGGCCTGATGTTCAGATCTGATCCTTGGACAGTGGCTACTTAGAAGATTGGTGACCAGGAGGCCTTGGGCAGAGGAGTGAGGATGGACAGAGAATAAAGGTATTGTACTTCACATCAAGGCCAATCAGAGGGCATTCACTTCAGAGAGGGTCCTCAACAATCGATGGACAGAGGACCTCTCATGTAACAGATTGCACAGGTGGCCCTGGCCAAGCGATGGAAATCACGTGGGAGACCAGCAACATAGGCTCCCTTTGCATGAAGGCTGATCTGGCTTTGGCCACTTCTCAGTGCCTAGTCTGCCAACATAAGGGGCCACTGTTGAATCCTTGATATGGCACCAGTTCCCAGAGGGGAAACTTGGCCACATATTGGATATTGATTATCTCAGAACTGTTTCATCATGGAAGGGCAGTGATTTGTCTTCACAGACATTCCAAATACTTACCTACCAACCCTACTTATAAAACTTGTGCTGACATCTTCATTTGTGGACATAAAGAAGGCCTTACTCATTAACACATTATTGCAGAAACCATTGCCTCAGATTGAGGAACTCATTTTTTGACAAAGGAATTTTGGCATGGGTTTACTGGTCACCTCATCACTTGGAAGCAGCTGGCATGATACTATGGAAAATAACATAAGGCTAAATTGTGGCACCAACAGTACCCTTCCTAATACCTTAAGAGACAGTACCCTCCCTGCATGGTTAAGACTGCCCTACAGGACATAGTACGTGCCTTAAACCAGGGACCAATCTTTTCCCCGACAGCTAAACTCTTTGGGTCCAGGAGCCAAGGAGTAGGTGCAGAAATGCTGTTTCACTATCACACCTAATAACTCACTTTCAGAAATTTGCTTCACATCTCTGCAATCTTGGGCTTACTGGATCTGGAGACTTAGTGTCCAAGGGAGGAATGCTTTTGGGAACACCACCATGGTTTTGTTGTGTTAGAAGCTAAGGCTGCCCCTAGCCATTTGTACTCCTCACCTTACTGAACTGAGGGGCATAGGAGGAGATCACTGTATGACTCGATAGGATTAACCTCAAAAATTGGCTGATTTCACACAGTGAGGGCTAGGAGATTGTCTCTGAAACCTCGGGATTTGCTGAGTTGCTACTGTTTTGCATCATAATGGTCAGTTGAAACAATAGGAATTCAATAAATGGAGGACCACTAAGTATTTGCATCCTTTATTGGTAAGATTTAGGCAAAAACAAACAGATGAGCAAGCAAACAGTTTTGTGAGCCAGCATGCCAGCTGAAAGAGAGGGGGAACATGGAACATCCATGTTCAGTGAAAGAAGGAAGCTAGGAAGGTGAATTTAGTCTTGTAAAGGAGGAACTGTAGCATCTGTGTTATATGTTTATCCCTTCTTTGCTCCCCCTTGCCTTCTGTTCCTGCTACTTTACGTGAAGGGCTCTGGATGTGGATAATATTACCATTTTGGTTCTTGGTGGAAGTGTGATTAAATTGATAGCATTCCATAAGGATACAGTGGTTGATGGAAAATGAGTTTCCTTGTGCTGGGTATGAAAATTTTTGCATCTAAAAGAAGGAGAAATTGTTTGCAAAATTGTGAAGAGGACAGATTATGCTGGTGATTGTCTTCATGACCCTCCAGACCCATTTCCTGTTGCTTTCTGCCTTGTCTGTGCTCTGAGATGCTCACCTCCATGGATGGTATCATCTGGTCTTCTTGGCCTCCTTGATGAATATAGCCAAGAAGAGGCATAGAAGGAAAGAGCATAGGGGTTTTTTAACCCCCCTGTTCCCTCTCTGACCAGCCATGGCTTTGGCAGTGCTTGAGAACTTTTAGTCAAGCTCTCTAACGTAGACCTTCCTCCATGGATGTGACCATCAGTGGTTCTGGACAAATCTGCTTCAGGCCAAGAGGTCATAACTACTATTACTTATTTTCACTACTTCACTGTTGGTTTTCTTAACACTTTCTATACTGTTGTAAATATTCTTTTTATAAACCTTGTCAACTAACCCTTGTTAATGTACCATCTGTTTCCTTCCAGGACACTGACTGATACACTAACAAATAGCTCTTAAATCTGTCTGCTTCTCTCAATTTCTACTTGTACAGTGAGCTTGGGCTGCTGTAAAAAAATACCAAAGACTGGGTGGCTTAAATAACAAACATTTATTTCTCATAGTTCTGGAGGCAAGAAATTCCAGATCAAGGTGCTGCAAGTTCAGTTCCGGTGAGAACTCTCTTCCTCGGTTGCAGGCAGCCACCTTTTCACTGTCATATGGCAGAGAGAGTGTGCTCTGGTGTCTCTTCCTCTTTTTATATTATGGGGGCCCCACTCTCATAGCCTCACCTGAATTAATTGTCTCCCAAAGGTCCCACCTCCAAATACCATCACAGAGGGGATTAGGCGTCAACGTTTGAGTTTTGGGGACACACACATCCAGTCCACAGTACTTCTCGTACCAACCTACAATCTAACCCAATATGGCATCAACTCTACTCTTAGTACTGCTGCTAGATGTGCATTCTACTCTGATTACCTTCCCACTCTGAGCATGTGTGGTAGATGATTAGTGTTCCCGAAGCATCACTCCTCTCCAGCAGTGGGATCTTACCTCCTTGTGGGGCCTCCCAGCAGAATGTGCAAAGTATGAATCCCATCTCATTGGCTTTGCTTTGGCCAGTTGAAAGCTTTAGATCCACGCTCACAGAGGTGCTAAATGTGATCTGATGTGGCCACTTGGACTTCAGCCATCCAGTGAGAAGTACCAGCACTGGCTTTCTACAGAATGAGATCAATACAAGGAGCAGACCTGAAACCACCTACAGCCTGGGACAGATTCAGTTCATTGTGCAAAGTCCATCAGACATACTGGCTTCTATGAGTGGGTAACTGAAAGTTACCTAACTTCTAACAGCTGAAGAGTATTTGAGTAACCTATTAATGTATGTGTAATAGTCACAGACTGTTACACAGCAACAAAGAGGAGGTTATAATGGCTATAACATGAGATCTGATGGGAAGATAGGCCATTAAGTGGAACAGATTGTAAATAGTATACGTAACAAAGGTCACACATAGAAGAAAGGTTAGAAAGAAAAAAATAGAACAAAAATGCTTATAGTTATTTTCCTTTCTAAACAAAAAATATTTCACAGTTTCTTCATATTTGAAGCAACTTAATAGAATAGAAAGAGTGAGGGTTCTGAAACTACACAGACCTAGGATTGAATCTCTGCTTAGCTGGTTGTTGGCTGTGTGATGGTGGAAGTTATGAATGTCTCTGAGCCTCTCCTTCCTTCTGCTTCCTCATCTTTATCTTATTTCAAAAGACTATTGGGTGGATGTATGAGAAAATGTATGTAAACACCTGCAACTAGTTCTGTTTTCTTCCTATTATATATTTAAAAAGAAAAAAATAGAGGAAAAGGAAAGGAGGGAAGGAGGAAAGGAGGAAGATGTTTTCCTCAAGTGAAGTAAATTACTGTCTTTGTGGTGGGGACTTGCTGGTGAACACCCTTGGCAGTGATAGACCCCCCTCTCTAAGCAATTATAAACATACAGATTCTCTATGGATTGGGATATCTAGTAGTGACACCCACTAATCTATATTTTTAAAGAGTTCCACAGGAACTGTAATTAGCAATCAAATCTGGCATCACTGATCCAAACTCCAAAAGAACTACTGTATTCTTGCAGGAAGTTTTAAACAGACTTACCAGTAAGCCCTGGAAGCTGGTTGGAGGGCCTGGGGCTGGCTGTAGTACTTCAAGTTAGTTCAAGTTTCTAAGATACTTCTAAGAAACCAGGCCAGTCATTCCCCTATGTCCATTTGTGAAAATGAAGATAAAGGGAGAAGGAAGAGTAAATTAAGAATGAATTTGAAAGGCTGTAGTACTCAATCTTTCTTGTTTAAAAGACATACTCAACAAAACAGATGGGCCAAGTTGGCCTTTTATCCTGGAAGCTGCCTCTTCTTTATTTTCTGTGGTCTGTATATAGACAGGGATGCGTGACATCACACTAAGACACCTAGCAACCTGATTGTTTTCTGATAAATAAAGCTTCAGTGACCACTGGGCAAAATATTAAATGAGTTCTGGGTGACGATATCTGAACCAAAGCAAGTGTTTCTACCACCAGGAATTGATCTGCCAATACCATCTAGATGGAGTATGCTTATTTTATGGAACGTAGACTCCATTTACCAGTGAGCACTCCAGGATCATTGCATCAGCAGGGAAGGGAATGAGTGACCATTCTCAGCTGTCCTCTGGGGGGCTGCATTTGTCAGGCAGGATGGATGAAGCAGCCACAACAGCAAGACGTAGCACTGAACAGTGCCTGTGAACAAGAAGTTACCATTAGGCTACGACAACACAACCCCAAGCACAAAGAAGGTGCAGTCACCTGTTGTGTAGCAGGGAAATGGGGTGATTACTAGAGCAAAGGTATAAATCCCCAGTGAGCCAGAGACAAACCTTATAAACAACAGATTGTTGGAATTTTAGGACTCTGGATTTGTTTAGCCCTGAGAGTCCCTATCAATTGGAAATTGTCAACATCGTTTAAACTGTACAGGGGGACACACTTGGAATGTTAAATGCGATTTGATTCAGTGAGAGAATGTGTAAAGCCCAGTGCTTCATATTTAATGTATCTCATATTTCAATAAACCTTTTATATTGGAGCATATTATTAAAGGGAAGGATTTGACCCCTGATTCATCTTACTAAAATCACAGAAACATTTCTTTAGATATTATGACTTTGCTAATACAATAAGTACCTGAGAAATGTGATGAATTTCTTAAGTATGTGCTATGGGTCACATAGATCATCAGATTTCTTGTCACTCAAATTTGCCTTGGCAGTGGGTAAGCTTCCTTTACTCGATTATTTTAAGAATGAAAATTGCAAAAAATAAAGGCTGTTTTAGGAAACAGACTACCACTGGAATCTGACAAATAAACTTCAGTAACAAATGAACCAGTGCCAGGATCTGGTTTTGTCCATGTTGTAAAAGAGGGGTGAAGAGAGATTATATGGTCGAAGGGTGAACACACATGGACTCAAGAGCCAGACTACCATCACTCCACACCTGCCTCAGTTACTCTACTTGACTCCACGTGACTGCAAGCAAGTTATTCAAATGTGCTATGCCTCTGTTTCCCCACCTATGATATGGAGATAATACATATTGTGATAATACAATTAGTAAGTACACATATTTACTAAGTAGTGTATAAATAAGTAAATAAAAAATACCAAGAGCAGTGGCTGGAAGACATAAGTGCTTGTTATTGACTCCCCAAATTCATATGTTGAAGCTCTGACTCCGAGTGTATTTGGAGGTAGGGCCTGTGAGGAGGTAATAAAAGTTAAATGAGGTCATATGGGTGGGATGCTAATCTTACAGAACTGGTGTCCTGGTAAGTAGAGGAAGAGACACTAGAGCTCACTCTCTCTCCACATGTGCACAGAGGAAAGGCCAAGTGAAACACAGTGGGGTGTGGCAATCTACAAGCCAGAAAGAGGGCTCTTAACCAGAAACCAAGCCTCACAGCACCTTGATCTTGGACTTTCAGCTCCCAGATCTGTGAGAAAATTAATGTCTGTGGCTTATACCACCCAGCCTGTGATATTTCTGTTACAGCAGCCTGAGCAGACTAATAGAGAGTTTTAAAGTCATATCTGCTATTATTATTAGAGCAGCCAAAACAGAAATGAAGAAGACAGGCTCAAGAATTTTTATGTATGTGAGAAAAAGGCTAATCTTGTTGGAAACTAGCCCTAAAACTGTTTTACCACTTAGTCATATGACCTTGGGAATGTCAGTTGAGCCTAAAGCTCAACTCATTGATACTTAAGCTCCTTTCTAATACCAGCTTCTATTATATCTATATTCTTACATATTATTTTAAAAACTCATATATTAAATTTTTAGTTTTTAAAAAAATATAATCAGTGTTTGTCATATCTGTTGAAAATCTTAGTCACTAGCCAATTAAATAGTAAACACCAGAAGCTGGAACAATTAAATAAATGTTTTGCTGTGTAATCTTTCCTTTTTATGAAAATAATTCCAGATGTCCTAACACCCACTTAAATAGTAAAATCCATCATATATTCATAACTAAAATATTTTGACATTTCTGCAGATACCACTGGTCAGTCTCTCAGCCAACATTTTTTTAGCCTCCCCCATGAGCTGATAGCCAATGACAGCATCTGATTCTTGGGACTTTTATCCAATCTGGGTTAAAGTCTGTTGGTCCAAAAGTTTGTCTTCTTAAAAAGTAAACTCTCCAGTGGGCACTGACAGTGATATTGCCTCATTTTAAATACAATACATAGCTGCTAATGCTTCTCTGGAATTCTCAACAAGAGTCCTCTACGGCTTTAGCACATAACTGCTGTGCAACAGCTATGTGGAGCTGCTTGAAAGGTTTTAAGCCAAGAAGAAGTTGGGTAGGATGTAAATGACTCCCAGATATATCTTGGAGCTCTGTGGTGGCATTCCAGAAAACTGTTCAAGATATAGTCTATTCTCACTTGCCCCTTTCTCTCCTCCCACCCTACCAGGACCTCTGCAGAGTGAGTTTGAGTTTTCTTGATGTGCCGTCCTAGTTGATTGTAGGGTGCATTGTAGAATAAGAAAGAAATCCCCTTTTCAGATTATGGAGTCATAGACTCATCATTCAAAATACCTTAGAGTTCAGTTAGACCTCAGCACTGCCCTGGGGAGGAATCCCTTTTGTAGCAACACTGCTTGTCACCAAGCCACACCTGAATAACTCTGGTGATGGCACTGCATGCCTCAAGAGGTCCCACAGATTCAGATCTTCTGAATAACATCCCTCAAAATATTGAGGGCAATATATCTACTCTGACTTTTTCTTTCCCAAACCAAGGATCCCCAGTTTCTTCAACTATTTGTCTAGTGACTTGATTTACAGATCTCTTTAGTCATGCTAGTATTTTTTAATGTATTCTTTAAATTTACTAATATTTCTCTTAAATATAGCCTATTAAGACTATCAGATGTAAAGAATGAACCACACTTCAAGTTGACAAAAGTGGATGAAAGCCAAACAAAGACCAGAGTGAGAGATACATTGATTTGTGAAGCTATAGAGTCCAAGAGTGGAACAGTTCCACCACTCAGCCATGAGTAAATCCAGATGCTCAAGTGATGTCATCAGGAATTGATCGGTCTTTGTATTTCTTCCGTGTAGATTAATGCTCAGGTGGGCTATCCCCAGGTAGTAAAGAGAAGGCTTACAGGAGGTTCATACTTGCATTTGGCAGCCCTAGGAGGGAGAGCCTGTCTCCTAAGGATTCCAGCAAAGGCCCTAAGATTGAGTCGAGTTGGAATGGATTGGGTTGTTTGCTCCACAGAATGAGGCCTGGGATGAATGCCTACTCTTGGAAATGAGTAGGATGCATTCCATCCAAAGCACATGGCATGAACATTAAGAAGGAGTAGTTCTGATTGCCAGAAGAAGAGAGGATGAATGCTAAAAAGGTAAAAGCAAGAAATGCCCACCACATACAGCATTGTGAGTCTAACTCATCCCTGGATAGTCACCTGAACAAGTGTGTAACACAGAGGCATTAATGACACTCAGGACATGCAACTCTTTCAGAATTTGAATTCCAGTAATCCCAATTACCTTGTCGTCACCAAAACCCCTGTCTTGGCAACTAACTTCTCTTACCTCCTGGGAAGGAGCAATTAATTTCTCATATCTCCTTGGAAAAAATTGTACACAATTGGTGAACAATAAAAATGGCAAAATGGAAGGGACATGAGGAACCTGCTGTCATCCAGGTCACTGTCTGATATTTTTAATCCTAATTTAAAGGCTTTGAAAGGGTGAGTTGTATTACTTACTCTGTTGTTCCTGGAATTCAGCAATCTCTTCCTATCTTTAACCACATATCATTTAAAACATTTTAGATTCTTGAAATCACAGTCCCATCTCCCCCTTCCAGGTTTAACTAAAATTGATAATCATATTTAATCATATTTTATCTACTTGTTTAAATTTTAGTGTTTCCCTTCTTTCCTGGACCCTGCTAGAATTCTTCAAACTTTTTTCCCCTCTACATTGGAGGACACAATTATTTCCAGTGGTCTTATCTGTGCAAGGTATTATGGAAGAGTAAATTTTCAGCCTATGTATATCATTCTTGATTTTGTTTCTAGGTAGTGTAGCCATGAGCACAAAAAGGAAAATGAAATGTACCCAAATATCAGCCTCTGTTAACTAAGAGGAAAGTCCAAGGGAAGTTGAGTTCTGTGCACACAAATACTGCAGGCCACCCATGAGCCATAGTGGCCACCTACCCTATTGTAAAAGGTGAGATTCTTAGTACATTAATTCAGAATTTGCAGTAACAGAGATTGAGGCTAAATTTAGTTGACCTATTACCTGCAATCAAAGGATTTGCTAAATAAGTTAAAAAAATCAAAACCAGTAAAATATTTCACCTATTTATAGAACAGTGTTTTCTAGTACACAGTGCTGTAGATGACCCCTTAGAAGTAACTGAAAGGCTGTGTAGAAATAAGCTCTGTCTTTTCTTAAAACATGAATAAGGAATCTCTTTGTCCCCAGGTGTCAGAATTTAACCTCAGCTCATTCTTACCTGGTGTATGAGGTGACAGAGTTCGTCTAAGCAGCTTCTGAGATTATAATTTTCCTACTGATGGGGCTATTCCAGGCATACCACTCAGAGCAGAACCTCCCAAAGCTGATACAAGAAGTAGGGGGCCTAGTTAGATGGTGATTAATGGGCCTGTTTAAAGGTCCAGGGTAACAGATGATAAGTTGCTCTGATGCCAGTGCCCAAGGAAACAGCAGGATATTGAAATAACATTCGTCTCCAAACTTCAGGAGCCTGTATTTTCCTTCACTTTTCTCTTTTTATTCCTCCTGCCTTCCCCACCTCTATTACCTCTAGTAGTATGATCAGTTTAATCATCCTCAATCTATTTCTTCTACCATTTCCTCCTAAATGGCTTTTAAGTAGAATAATATGGAGCAGAATTAAATATAGTATCTATCATACATATTGAATACATTTTACATTACATGCTTTAATTTTAAACTTAAGTTTAATATTTAATATAGTTAAATAAAAGTGTGTGTGTTTGTATCTTTGTTCATTTTTCTCCTGTGGGTCAGTGATTTTTAGGATAAGCAGGTTCCTTCAAATCATACTTCCCTTGCTTAGACTGATTACATTTACTATACATGTCTGAAAATAGTGACATGAATTTCATTTAAATAACTTATCATTCGGGCTTCAAATAAACACAGACTGGCCTTCTTCCATATTTATCTCTAGTAGTATGCTCAATTTAATGGAAGAAGAAGAATAAAATGTATCAGATTATTAAAATTTCCCCTAAAGTAACCTGAAAAGGAACCCATTCTGTCCCAATGACAAATGGAGACAAGGCGTGAGAGAAAACTGTTGCTAAAGGTTAGAACAGTTTCAAATGTTTTTCAAAACTATACAACTCTTTCTTTCAAAGTGTAATATATAAACTACACAAAAGGGAAGTTAATGATGATTAAAACCTGGTGTGTGTGTTTGGGGGCAGGGATGGAGGGCAGGGCCCAACCAGCTCTTCCGCCCCACCTGTACCCTTCCTCCACTAAGTCCCAGATAATCCTTGAGGCCCCATCTTGGGACGTCAGACAGCTACAGAAAACAGTTTGTGAATGACTTTCTAGAGTTGGGTGGTTTGAGTGAAGCAGCACGGTGAAGGTGGGAAATGTCACCTGAGCACAAACTTTCCCTTCACATCATTCTCAGGATGGACTAACGCAGACTCTTAACCAGGAAATTGCATGAAAAGCTCACTATGTCTTCTAGTGAGTGGTGCACCTTTGGGGCCCAGATTCTTCAGATGATGGTTTGTGACATCCTAGAGCCTCGGAAACTGCACTATAATCAGTACCTGAATTGATACTGGGAAGGTGTTGCCAATACCACATTTTAAGAGAAACACTGTCTAAAGTTTCTTCTTAACTGGTCCTTCTGAATGACTTCTTCCATTAAAGATAGTGTCTCTAGTTGCTTATATTTTCTTTTTCTTAACAGATTTTTTTAGTGGTATTTGTCCTTGATTCTCCACTCACCCCAATGCACAAATATACACAGAGACACAAACACACACACGCAGTAGGATGCCACTACTAAGTGGTAGTCAGCATAGTCTACAACTAAATACTGCAGACTACATGTAAGTGAAAAACCCAATAAATAAGGTTTTCTGTGTCACCATCCTAACCCTGCTTAGATATCATCCCTAATTGCCAATTACTGGGGGTTGGTATAACATTCTTTCCCATAAACTTGCAGATTAAGTTGAATTTACACAAACTCGCCCAAAGGAATTTGTTCTTATTTTCAGTTACAAACAAATATGAAATGCCAACCCAACAGTTGTCCAAAGAAAAGCTGGTTAAATTCATGCCAGCTTGCTGTTGTCAGATCATTCCATGCTAAGAATACCTTGAGTTTCTGCAGGGAAAGTCTTTGTTCCCAAATGTATATTTAACATCACCACACAGAATTAATTGGAATACCAATTAATGTCTGTGGGGGAGTGATTTGGGTCTATAAGCTAAACATCTGGTTATATGCCTAGTGAATTATTTTGAGTTGTTGACATTCTGTCGAAACATGTAATCATGGCACCAATATTGGCAGTTACATCTAAAGTTAGAAATGACCGCATACAAACTGTATCTCCAGGAAGACATACTATATGAGCTATGGGTGAAACTCTCTATAAGTTAGAAGGATCCACTTAAGTAAGACTTTCGTTTCTTCTGTTTTTGATGTTTAAACTATATTAAAATTAAATCAAGATATGATTTTAATACAATGTTTTTTTCAAAAAGAAATGCAAAAAAAAGTTTTCTTTAATTTTGCTAATATATTGGAACATTCTTGTTAACCTTTGAAAAGCAGTCTAATTACAAATTTTGGTTTCAAATGTAATATATTTTAGTCTCTTGGGAATAGGTGGAATTAGGTGTCAGTCCTAATATCTTTGCTTGGTACAGTTGGGTCTAATGTAGCTTTTTTTGTTTTTCTTAGGACTTTATTTTTTAGAGCAGTTTTAGGTTCACAGCAAAATTGAGGGGCAGGTACAGATATTTCCCAATGTATCCCTCCTCCCCCCACAGGTTCCCCCCACCATCAACATCCCCCACTAGATGGTACATTGATTACAGTTGATGAACCCACATTGACACATCATCATCACTCAAACTCCACAGTTTACATCAGGGTCCACTCTTGGTGTATACATTCAGTATGGGTTTGGACAGATGTATAATGGCATGTACCCATTATAATATCATACTATAAAAATCCTCTGTGCTCCACTTATTCATCCCTTCCTATCCCCCAAGCACTGATCTTTTTATTACCTCCATAATTTTTTCTTTTCCAGAATGTTGTAGAGTTCGAATCATACAGTATGTAGCTTTTTGAGATGGGCTTCCTTCACTTAGTAACATGCATTTAAAGTTCCTCCATGTCTTTTCATGGCTCGATAGCTCATTTCTTTTTAGTATTGAATAATATTCCATTGTCTGCATGGGCCACAGTTTATTTATCTGTTCACCTATGAAGGATATCGTGGTTGCTTCCAAGTTTGGTTAGTTATGAATAAAGCTGCTGTAAACATTCCTGTGCAGGTTTTTATGTGGCCATAAGTTTTCGGCTTAAACCAGGGAGTGCAATTGCTGGATCATATGGTAAATATGGTGAGACACCAGACTTCCAGAGTGGCTGTACCATTTTGCATTCTGTATAGCTTTCTTCATCTAAACTGGAAGTTAACACTTGCTCTCAGCGTTCTTGGATGCAAATGCTGCTGTCCATTCTGTCGGCTGCAGTGTCTGGGGCTGTGTATTAATATGCAGATCATGACCACCTTGCCGGTGAGACAGGCCACCAAGGATCGATATGTCTTTGCGCATGTCGGCCCTGCACGTCCCAGAGGAAGTCTGCAGTCCCACCTGCCTTGTGACCCTGAGGGCTTCTTAGTTTCCTGTTCCCTGTGACAGTGCCTTGTGCTCCAAGGTACACTTTTCCTTTTATTTTCCCTGTCCCTCTAGCAAATGAAAGAAATGGAAAGATCAAAATGCTACCCTGCTTGACTCTACTCCCCGTGGACTGGCTGGTGCAGGCAGAACCCAGAGCATAGCTGCCTGCGGCCACTGCTGCTCAGCAGGTCACTGTGGATGCTGCTGTGAAAGTGTGGGGCCGAGTCCCACGTTACAACTTGGAGCCAAGAAGGGAAGGGAAAGTGAAACACTGGGCAGTGGGGAGGTAGGCAGTGTTTATCTGGATCTTTTTCTTCTTAACTCACTGTTGTTTCTCCTACTGTGATTCACCCCATCACTTTGTTTAGACCCAGCACCATGATGCTGGGGTAATGGCAATGGGGACACAAGCGTATAAAGTGCCCGGTCTCAGCTGGCACCCCAATCTCTTAATGACACACCCAGCCTCTCAGAGACGAGAGCCTGCTGCACTGCAGAACTAGTACTCTTGACATTTACCACTGACAGGGCACTCTTTATTTCTCTCTTTTTCCCTGCGGGGTCCAGTCTCTCCTCCACACTCTAGTCCTGAACAGCGATTTCCTTGGGCAGGGTCCAGTTTCCTTGGGGAGAGTCAGCGGCCTACAGACTCATTAGTGGTCCAGGCAAAAGCACTTCTAGCCTGCTTGTGCTAAAACTTGCCCAAATTCATTGTGTTTATTGTAGAAAAGTTTAGAGATGGTATTATATTTCTGTTTTTAAAAATAAAGTCAGGAAATTTAAATGTGGCTTTTGAGAACATTCTTTTCCTGCCCCTGATATGATTTTGACATGATTTTGGTGGCGTGAGGCAGGGATAGTCTGGAGGAATGAGCCTTGACTTTCAGAGCACAGGCTGCAGGGACATTAGTAGATAGGTGAATTCAGACAGATTTGAATTCTGGTTCAGATATTGTGTCAGAAGGCAGCCAGGTTACCAGACAGCTGAGTACTTAGCATTCTCATGGCTTTAAAATGTTAACATGGGCTGGATCATGCTACAGCAAAGTTGCCATTGTTGGTGACAATCATACAGACTTCTGAGCTAACTTAGAATTCTTGGCAAACAAATTGAGAGCTATGTTCGTAGCCTGAGAGCTGTTAACACAATCACAGAAACCACTCAGTTGTCTGTAAACTCTGCCTGTTGATAAATCCCCAGTGGCTTCCTGAATTTCGTCCTTGAAGTACTAACAGTTCCAGTTAACCCCAAACAACAATTCTGAAAAGGTAGACTGTGACAGGAGGGCAGGGATGTACTTTTTTGGGTGCGAAAAAGAGGGCACTCAATATTATTTTAATTTTTAACTAAGTATGCACATATGGTTGATACTTGAAGATATTTTATGATGTTTCATATTTGTGTACACTCAAATAGAGCTGAATCTGTAAGGTGGGGCATTGAATAGCTAATCACAAATTATTATTCGTATTTGCTTATTGTCCTGGTCCTTTCAGGCAGCCACAACAAAGTACTTGTACTTTGGTGGCTTATAAACAACAGACATTCATTTCTCACAGTTCTGGAGGCTGGAAGTCGAAGATCAAGACACAGGTAGATTTGATGTCTGTTGAGGACCTGCTTTCTGGTTCATAGATGGTGTCTTCTCACTTCTTCTGTCTTCACATGGCAGAAGGGGTGAGGGAGCTGTCTGGAATGTCTTCTGTAAGGACACTAATCCCATCATGAGGGCTCTACCCTCATGACCTCACCGCCTCCTAAAGGCCCCCACCTCCTAACACGGTCACTTTGGGGATAGTATTCAACCTGTGAATTCTGAGGTGGGGGATGCAGACATTCAGTGCAGAGCACTAATATATTCATTAAAGAATAGAATTTTGTAGAAGACAGGTCTATCTTGGGCCTCATTCATCATTCAGATATGGTTTTGAGCACATGTAGGAATGTGCTGCATGTGAGGAGCTGTTTAAGCATTGCATGCCTACCCAGGATTCCACGTGAATGTTCACGACCATCCCACATTGGGTTCTCTGGAAGCCAACACTGAGATGGCATCTGGAGTGCCGGGTGTGTGAGGTCTCGGCACCTGTGAAGCAAGGACCCAAACTGCCACGTGTCCTGCATTGGGATGAAATGGCCAGCTGGGGGCTGCCTGCTGACCCCACTCTTTCCTTGAAGGGGAATCTGGGGGCGCACCTACATGTCCACCACACTAAGTAAGGACCAGACATGGCCAGAGGTAAGAAGGAGCTTGGGGACAGTGCAGTCACTGGGGCAGATAAGATTGCTCCAGCGAGGGAGGGAGGCCAAGGAGTGGATGCCTCATGGAGGAGAAAGGATTTAACTGACCTGTGAAGGAGGAGTAGGATTAGACAGACAGAGAAGGGACTCCAGGTGCATCCCAGGCAGAGAAAAGCACCTCAGCAAAAGTGCAGAGATGGGAATCACACTTAGGAAAGGCAAACTTTCTGGATGAGCCCACACATCCCTGCATGTCTGTGAGGAGGGGGATTGTTCTGGAGGACTTCACTCACCATCAGAGTGAGAAGTTGGGACCTGCTGTAGGTCAGTGGGAGTTCTGGAACGCCTGCAGAGCAGAGTACTGTGAGTCTGTCTTATACAGCAAGGTGGTGATGGCAGTGCTGGTCATTAGCACATGGAAGAAGCACATGTGGCCTGAAATCATAAAGCCCCTGGATCTACATTCTGTGCGACCATACTCTCTGTGTGACCAGGGTATCCCTTAGTGATTCTGAGTTCTTAGTTCCTTCATCTGTAATTGAGACTGCCAAAACCCACCTGGACTCATCCATGGGGATTATTACTGTTAACATCCCAGTGGCCTCCAAGTGCAGAGGGACTGGTGCGGGCAGAGATGTGCTTGTCTGACTGCAGAGGGCCAGGCACACAGTAGCTACTCAGTCGGTGTTACATGAACGACTAAACAGGGCTGAAGAGGAAAGATTCTTATGAGGTGATGTGAAAGGTTAAGAGGTGAGATAATGGAGCCCCAATCCAGGAGGAAGTGGTGAAGTTGAAAGGGACAATGTAGTAGAAGAAGGAGGGATTTACATGGCACAACCCCTCACTGGAACCAGGTGAGAAGGAGGCCTAGAAGTCAGTCACTTTGATGAGGTCATGACCCCTCTAGTTGCCTATAACTAGCTGCCCTCAGCCAGTGAAACTGTCCTGGTTCTGGCAAAATCCTTTGGGTTGTTCTGTGTAACTAGTCCTGCCATAACCTTGTCATAGAGCCTGGAGAACCAAGAGGATTTTGGCTATATTAGCACAAATCAGGATGCAAAGCAGTCGTCCAGGGTCCAACAGGGCTATAATAGTTTAATTTCAGGTAAATTGTGTTTGGGATGCTTCTGGAAAGTTAAGCTTTAATCTCTCAAGAGAGGCCAAGGTCATTGAATAGAATTGAGACCTATCTGCATACGTGAAGTCCAGAGACTGGATGAGCTTGCCAAATGGTTACCATTCATCCTAGACCCAACTTGACCTCTCCATGCCCAGTGCCCTCTCTCTAGCTCAAATTTCGTCCTTTCTCCCTGGATTACTATAATGAACGCAGAAGTGGTCTCTCTGCCTCCAGTCTTACCCTCCCTCCAGCCATTCTACACTCTGCTACCTAAATGACTTCTGTACCATCTGATGATGCATCTCCCCCAGGAAAAGCCATCACAGGCTTCCACTGCTCTCTCCCACTGCCTTCCTCACACCCTAAGTTCCTGCCCATCAACTCGCTTATCTTCCCCACCATCCCACTGCTCGTGGTGAGAAAGCATTTCCCTTCCTCACCTGGGTAGCTGCTCGTCACATCTCAGTACTTAGCTAACTGTCACGTCCTCCGGGAAGCTTTCCTCACAAGCCAGTTAGGTCTTTGTCGAGCAGGCTCGTGTTTTTGGCAAAGCACTTTTCCTGCTGGCTGTGCTGTTGCCTGGGTGCTGCCTGGCCCCACCCAGTCGATGGGGCCAGGCAGGCACCTCAGGTCTGCGAAGGCTGCAGGTGCAGGATGGCAGGGAGGGATGAAAACTGTGGCAGACTTGAACGAATCCAAACAACCCACCAAAAGGAAGCCACAGTGCTGGTCGAAGGAGCCCTGTCAGTAGAATTGTTTGATCTGTTGAGTACAAGTTGTGGCCCTGAGACCAGACGGGTCTCCTGCAGGCAGAGACTAGAGAGATAAATGAGTGTTCCTTAAGGAAGGAGGCGATTAGCCTCAAGTATTGCAACGTAAAAAGGTAAAGGACACAACCCCAGTAAGAAGAAGATGCAGAAGAAGACGAAGAGACAAAGGGAATTTGTGCAGAGCAGTTTCATAACTACTGAAAACGGGGAGACGTTAAGACTGAAGAGTTGAGCGAAATTTCTGAATGCTGAAGACACTTCAAAAAGAAGGAAGTTGAGAAAACAAGTTAAAATGACTTGCTAGAAAAGAAATATATATACATAATCTTACCAATTAAAAACATTCCTTCTCATTATAGAAAATTTAAACCACAACGAGTAGAAGGAAAAAGTCAGTCTGAGAAGCACAATATTAGATGGTGAGAGGGAAGAAGGACAATAGCGTAAGGTATCAAGGTTCTAGCTGTGGATGGAAGCAGGCATGGTGAATTCAAGAATGTCAGAAACAAACCTGTCAGAAGAAAGCAAGAGATTGAGGATGTCAGAGAGAGAGGCAAGGATGCAAGTGGGGAATGATGTTTGATGTTTGAGTTAAAGCAGAGTCAAGAACCTTGGAAAATATTTTGCAGCCACTGGTGTAATAATGATTCAGGCAGTGACCATCATGGAGGCTAAAAGCTGGGTGAAAGGGCAGTTGTGAAACAGAATATTTACATGGTCTCCAACTGTCACCAGCCTCCTTCCTTGCTAATGATGGAGCAAAGATCCCTTAGGACACAAGAATGGACAGCTGCCCCTGTGACCATAGGTTATCTTATCCTAAAGTTACTAAGAGTGCTACAGACTCTTATCCAAAGTACTAAGAGTGCTCTATGTCCTCAGCTGTGATGAGTTCAACGAAAACACTATGGAAAATTCCTCCCCAAAATGTTTAAGATTAATTTACTCATGAAAAAATAGAAACATTCATACCATAAGACATCTACAAAACAACTGGCTTGAACTCTTTGAAGAAAACAATGTCATGAAGGACGAGAAGGAAAGAAAAATGTCAGGGATTGTTCTGCTTTAAAGAGACACGATGGACAGAGGGAGAGTGTGATCCTTGATGGGTGCTGGATGGAGGGGAAACAGCTGTACCAGCCAGGATTGGGTTAATGGGGGGATCTGGAATACGGACCCAGGTATGGCTCATGTCAGTGTTAAATCGCACAAGTGTGGAAGTGATGTGTGGTGAGGTAAGACAAGACTGTTGCATTTAGGATAACATTCTGAAATATCTCTGTAGCAGAAAATAAGTACTTTATCCATATATAGAGAGAGAGGGGAAGAGAGAGAGAGGGAGAGAGAGGGGAAAAGAGAGAGAGAGGGTGAGAGAGAGAAAGAGAGAGAGGGGAAGTGTAGAAAAATGATTGCTATTGGCGAATCTAACGAATGGGTTTTCGTTACATGATTCCTCAGTTTTTCTGTAGGTTTGAAAATTTCAAAATAAAAAGTTGAGAAAAATAAAAGGAAATCTGGAAAAGAGTAAAGGAAAGGAGGAAGTGGAACCAGTAGGTAGAAAGAAAGGCTCATGGTAGTCTATCTACTTTTGGCTAAGAGCTGCATTTTGTTTTTTAAAATATGTTACCTCATTAAACCTTTCTATCAGGAGAGTAGATGTTATTATTCTCATTTTCCGTATGAGAAAATAGAGGCTCGCAAAATCATGTGCTACAACCCATTCATAGAGCTGGTGATAATGGTGTATAGGTTGAAATTTGGTTCCACCTAAATCAAAACCACACTATTCTCTTTAATGCAAGCCCTATGAGTTAGGGCTCAGTGGCAAATAACACCCCACCTAACCCAGCGCTGCCCCATACCATTGAGATGAGCCTGCAGATCAGTGGCAACCCGTGGGAGCTACAGACTGGATGCTGCTTCCCTCCCCTCCAGATCCCACATAGAAATTTCCCTGGTGGCCCACCCTAACCAGAAACAGACAGGGAAGGGAAATCTTGGGAGTGTACTGCACCTGCACTAGTGGACACATTGGAAAGCCACCAGAGTTGACCTTGGTCTACTTGTTAAAGTAGAAGGAAGCATGAGTTAGCAGCAGGGTAAAGAAAACTGACAGCAGTTCAGGAATAACTATCCTAGAACTGGCTGGCAGCATCAGGTTCATCAGGACCCGGCTTTGAGCTTTCTGCTCTACCCTACTTAGTTTGTGGAGTTTATAATCCTCAAGGCCACCCTATGGTCTGAAAAGGCTGCTGGAGTACCAACCCTCATTTCTATGTTCCTGCAGGATGCAGGAAGAAGGGGAGGGTGGGGTGTGCACAAAGGTGCACATCCCATTGAATGGGACACCTTTAATGAGCTTTCCAGGAGCTGCTCCCCAGATGACTTCCCCTTACATCTCTTGGGTCACAGTTACCTAGTGACTGCACACTTTGTCTAAACTAAGGGCACTTTTGAAAGAGCCATGTAAAATATTACTGTTAACTGTGACAGCTCATCAGGCTGAAAAAGCTGCTAGCTCAGACAAACCAGAAACTGTGGCTAACACCACCCCTAAGAAGGTGGGGAATGTATGTAGTCTTTGAGTTGAGCACTTTGCTGCCAAATAAACCACTTGCTTTATGAGTAAAGGAGGAGGGAAGATGGCCATTGGGTGGGTGACAGACAGTCCTGCCACCACGCCCGCCTCCAGCAATGTGTTTCCTATAGATGACTGAAAATTGGTTGCTTAATATCATTTGGTTGTGCCTTCTCTATTTCCCTGTTAAGGAAACAGAACAGTCAGTCCCTAACGCTTTAGTCTGAATGATTAGGGCAGAGTGCTGTCTTCTGACTGGTGGCATGGATGAGGCTACCCTGAAAGCATGCCCTTTACAGGGATCAGAGAGACAGGGGGTTGTCCATGGATGCAAACTCGGGGTGTGGGTAGAAGGAGGCCATGGCAAGGGATTCCTGGATGGAGGAGGGGATGGGCAGGGTTATGCACACATTCACTTACAAACCCTCTAGCTAATTTCCTGGGGAGGAGACTGAGGCTGCCAATTAGGGACTAAGTTAATCTGACAGCTACAGCAGTACAGAAAGTCAGGGTATTGGTTTAATAGGGGCACCACGTGGAACATTGACAGCCATGGGTGGAAATAATGAATCAATCTGTTAGATCTGTATCCAGTTAGAAATGATTATTATCCAGCTTGTCTTTTCTCCTGCTCATTAGGGTAAGTGGATGCCTTCTTGGGTGAACAGCTCTGTGTAAAAATCATGAAAGGCAGCATGTAAAGTAACATGAATCTTTGGCCAAACATGGGGTCTTGTCTTGCTGGATAGTGGAGCATTCTCCCCTCCCAGGACTGGCAGCCCTACTGAGAGCTGACAGGAGACACTTATGACCTAAACCCTCAGTGGTGCGGCTCCTCACTCTGTGCGGGAGTGTTTAGCTAAGAGGTTTTCCAACTAGTTCAGTATTTAAATGACAGGCTGGGGACAATCAGGCCCTACACCTTCTGATGAGGTCACCACAAAGCATGAAGCACCAGGTACAAAATATTCTGGATAAGACAGTGAACCTGAATCTAAGTAAGGCCTCTGAGTGACTTCCAGCTTACAGGAATATGGGGTCAAGGGACAGTTAAAGTCCACCATGAGGAGACAGACAGATCTAGAATGTGGGGCTTTTCTGGAGCAACTCACCTGGTTCCTTCAACACGTTAGGGCCATGAAAAAAGAAGGGGGAGAAGGAGGGGCTGGTCTAAGGACGCACCAGAAAACCATGTCAACCTGTTACTGTGTGGATGTTAACTGGACCTTGGTTTGAAAAAAAAAAGAAAACTCTTAAACATACGTTATTGAAACCAGTTTTGAAATTGGAGTATGGATTCTGTATTAGATCTTACCAAGGAATTATTGTTAATTTTGTTAGGTGTAAAAATAGCATTATGTTTATGTTAAATAGCCTTCTTTTTAAGAGATGCATTACTAAAGTGTGTAGGAATTAAATGATGATGTCTCTGATTTGCTTTAAAATGCATCAAAAAAGAAAGAAAAGAAAAAAAATGAGGTAGATTAAATAAGTATGGCCATATTTGGGGCAGTGATGAATTTGGGAAATAGGCCTATGCAGGTTCATTGTACTATATATTCAACTTTGGCATATTTTTGAAAAATTTCATTAAAAATTCAGAAAATATAACTTTAATAAGAATTACTTATCAGTCATCTAGATTATGTGTTTTATTAGCAGTTTTGCCAGATTCCTCATAGTGACAGTTGTTTATGGTCAGAATGGCTGAGATGAACTTCCTGGGTGACTGTGGAAGGCAGTTTTGTCAAGGAGACATGTTTTCAAAAACGCAAAGTGACAGTATTATACTTCATCCCTAGGAGTATATAAGTTCTAGGATTCTATATCTATGATTCAAGAACTGTTTGTCTTGCTGAACCAGCCAGTACTGGCTATGCAGCTAGAGGTATACCTTAAATTAAGGAGATCCAAAAAGTCCACCTACCAAGTCGAGTGGTCAGAGGTATTGATTTACTTCACAGAATTCTTTACCTGGCTTGAAAGTTAGTGGCTTGACTCAGTGAAATAATAGCATATATATTTCTATAATATATACATGTAAGTGCATATACACATACACACACATTAATGTTCTTATAGAAACCTGGGGGTGACATCCCATGTGAGCGTCGTCTTCTGTGCTTTTGTAAACACCAGCAGAAAATCACCCCTGTTCAGCACTGGGGAGCGCTGGAGTCAAAACCCAGCAAACGAAGATCTCTGAGTCCTGGCCCAGTGGCCCTGGACGAACTCTGTTCTCGCTGTGCCTCAGTTTGCTTCTCTATGGTATGGATATAATAATACCACTGATTTGTCCTGCTGTGAGCAGTGGTGCTTTAACATACGTATAACACCCAGGGAGTGCCTGCCCTAGGAATGAGAATTCTCTGCTCCTAAGAGCTCTCAGACCTGCTCTGAAATTTTAAAGTCAGTTTTAGTGGGGTGTAGTTTATGTGCAATAAAATTTTAGGATTCCAGTCCTATCAGGGTCTAGGCTATTACCGTTGTACCTCAGGGTGCCCTGTGCTTCTTTGCAGTTCATCCATCCTCTGCGCCTCCTGATTCCTGGCAACCGCCCATCTGCTATCTGTCATTTTATATGAGTTTGGCTTCAGCTAGAATTTCATATAATTAAGTCATACATTGGGTGTGGTCTTTTGTGTCTGGATTCTTTCATTTATTTATATCTATTGGGGTCCATCCATGTTATTGCATGTTATCAGTAGTTTGTTTCAGTTAATGACTTGTATCCCACTATATAGATATGTATCAATTTGTTCATGCGTTCACAAGTTGATAGATATTTTGGTGCTTTCCATTTTGGGCCTGTTGTATTTTAATAAGTATATGTTTAACTTAATATAAGCCTATGTTTAGTTTTATAAGAAAATTCCAAACTGTTTTCCAAAGTGGCAGCACCATTTG
Source organism: Phocoena sinus (assembly GCF_008692025.1). Taxonomy (NCBI): domain Eukaryota; kingdom Metazoa; phylum Chordata; class Mammalia; order Artiodactyla; family Phocoenidae; genus Phocoena; species Phocoena sinus. The sequence continues at coordinate 27,080,333 of NC_045764.1, forward strand.
CATTCCAAATGTGTGCGAGTTCCAGGTGCTCCACATTCCCACCTGCACAAAATCATCAGGATTTTGCGTGTTTGTTCATTTGATAGGTGCTTTAGTAGGTGAGTGGTGTCTCGTTGTGGTTTAAGTTTGCCTTTGTCTAGTGACTGACAGTGTGGAGCATCTTCACATGGTTCTCACCATCCTGTGTCTTCTTGGGTTGAAGTGTTTGGTCACATTTCTTGCCTTTTCTATAAGTCAGATATCTGTATTATAAATATTCTCTTCCAATCTGTGCTTGTGATTTCACTGTCTTAAATATGCAGAGGTTTTAAATTTTGATGAAGTCCAACTTATCAACTTTAAATTTTATGATTTATTCTCTTGTATTCTAGCCATGATAATCTTTGCCTACTATTGAGTCAGATGGAGTCAGAACAAAGATTTTCTCCTATGTTTGATTTTTGAGGTTTAATGATTTTATATTTAGTCCTATGGTTCGTTTGTGAATATTGTGAGGTAAGAATTGAGTTGTTTTATTCCACATTTGATTATATAGTTATTCCAGCACAAGTTGTTGAAAACACCATCTTTCCCCTTTGAATTAATTTAGCACTTTTGTCAAAAACCCATCAGCCACATATATATGTGTCTATTTTAATCTCTCTATTCTGTTTCATTACCCAAAGTTCTATCTTTAGATCATTGTCACTTTGCCTTGGTTATTGCAGCTTGATAGTAAGTCTTCAAATCACTCAGGTTAAGTCCTCAAATTTTGTTTTTCTTTTTTCAAATTGTTTTGGCTATTCCGTGATCTTTTTTTTTCCATATAAATTTTAGATTAAACCTGCCCCTTTCTACAAAATGCCTGGTGGGAATTTGACTGGAATTGCATTGGATTTATAGATCAATTTGGAGGAAAATGCATATCTGTGAAATACTGAGTCTTTTGATCTGTGAACCTGATATAGCTCTTTATTTATTTGTCACCTTTATTTTTTTTTCACCTTTACAGTGATATTTTGTAGTTTTCAGTGTGCAGTTCTTACACATTTTTGCTAAATGGTCCTTAAATATTTCACTTTTTGGATATTATTGTCAATGGCATTAAAACAGATTTATTCCAGCTGTTTGGTGCTAGCATATAGAATTACAAGTAATTTGTGAATATTACTTTTCTATCCTGTGACATTGTAAAATTATTTATTAATTTGAGAATGGTTTTAAAGGAATTCCTAGAGTTATTTCTGTAAACAGATATATTATCTGTGATTTAGAGTTTTCTCCCTACCCAATCTGTTTACCTTTTATTTATTTTATTTTCTCTTTGCACAGGTTAAGACTGCCAATAAAATGTTGAGTAGAAAGGCAGAGAGCAGTTTTCCTTGACTTGTTCTTGATCATATGGGGAAATAATTCCATTTTGACAGTAAATATGATGTTAGCTGTTGGTTTTTCATAGATGTCTTTGATTATATTAAGGAAGTTCCATTTTGTTCCTAGTTTGTTGATTGTATTTATTATAAATGGGTGTTAACTTTTGTCAAATGTTTTTTCTGCATCTGTTGAGCTGATCATATGATGTTTATCTTTTATTCTGTCAATATGGTGAGTTACATTGATTGGTTTTTGATTGATGAACCAATCTTGCATTCTTGGGATTAATCCCAGTCGATCATGATGTATTGTCCTTTTTACATATTGATGGATTTGATTTGCAAGTATTTTATGAAGATATTTGCAGGTATATTCATGAGGAATATTGATCTATGGTTTTCTCATCTTTTCTTATTATTATCTGGTTTTGTGTCAAGATACTACTGGATTCATAAGATTGGTTGGGATATAATCCCCTTTACAGAAATTTTTTAAAGAGTTTGCATGGAATTGGTATTACTTTTTCTCAATTTTCATGGCACTCACTAGTAAATCATCTGAGCTTGGAGTATTCTTTGTGGAAAATTTTTAATTACAAATCCGATTTCCTTAGTGGATATGTAGCTATTCATATTTTCTGTTTCTTCTTGAATCATTTTGTTAAATAACTTGTGTTTTTCAAGAATTTGTCCGTTTCACCTAAATTGTTGAATGTATGGGCATAAAGTTTTCATAATATTTCTTTGTACTTGTTCTGTAGTATATTTAAGTAATTATATTATTGTAATTTGCTATAGATGACTAACTTATTGACAAGGAGAAAAGGTGAATAAACTTCTAGATTCAGACTTAAAAGAAATGACCAGTTAAAAGTCAATTAGAAATGTTCATTTCTGAAATTTTTTATGTAAATCAGTTAAATCAATTTCCAAGAATTTTTTTGAGTGCAGACAAACTTTGGGGGAGGGAACCGCAGTACAGGGAACAGCATAACATGACCCCAGAGATAGATATGTGGCCTGTTTTTCAGTTTAACTGAATTGTAGGAGTTTGATACAGGATTAATTGGAGATGATGCTGAAAGGTAAATCTGAGTCAGACATTGAAAGCTGCAGTTTTCAGGCCAAAGCATCAGGAATAAATTCAGTAGTCACTGAGGATCTCTGAAAGCTTGATAATGCTTTGGGATAGCAATCATTTGTTCCACATACACACAGGCATGGTAGATGAGGCAAATTTAATGGAACACAAATGCATGTCTTCATTTCAGTGTTTATGTGTTCACTTTAATGGATATAATAAAGTAACATAGGGGCTTCCCTGGTGGTACAGTGGTTGAGAGTCCACCTGCCGATGCAGGGGACACGGGTTCGTGCCCAGGTCTGGGAAGATCCCACATGCCGCGGAGTGGCTGGGCCCATGAGCCATGGCCACTGAGCCTGCGCGTCCGGAGCCTGTGCTCCGCAACGGGAGAGGCCACAACAGTAAGCGGCCCACATACCGAAAAAAAAAAAAAAGTAACATAAGTAACTGAATAAATAACATAGCAGTCATGTCATTTAAAGAGTTGAATAGGGCTTCCTTGGTGGCTCAGTGGCTAAGAATCTGTGGGCTAATGCAGGGGACATGGGTTCGAGCTCTGGTCCGGGAAGATCCCACATGCCTTGGAGCAGCTAAGCCCGTGCACCACAACTACTGAGCTCATGTGCCACAACTACTGAAGCCCCCGCACCTAGAACCCGTGCTCTGCAACAAGAGAAGCCACCGCAGTGAGAAGCCCACACCCACAGCGAAAGAGTAGCCCCCGCTCGCCACAACTAGAGAAAGCCCGTGCACAGCAACGAAGACCCAAAGCAGCTAAAAATAAATATATAAAGAAAAAGAATTGAATAAATTATTGCACTAGTACAGAAATGGCAAAGATTAAAAATCACGAAGGTGATAAGGAGATGGCCTTTCAAGGGCTTGATTTCACCATTTTTCAGAGACTTCTCAATAGTTGTAACAATGATAACAATAGCTAATAATTATATAGCACCTGCTATAAACTGGAGACTTCCCTAGTTACCGTATTTATATTAATCCTTACCCTTTCTGGCAATACTGTTGTTATCATTTTACAGATGAGGGTGCTGTGGGGCAGAGAGGTAGATAATTGCCCACAGTTTGTGAGAAGTGGCAGAACTAGGCTGTGAACCCTGAGGCCATGAGGCTTCCCTTTATACAATGGTGCTCTTCATAGCCAGGATTTCCCAGAGGGCAGTCAGTTATCAGTAAATACCTGTTTAATTGGGTTGAAGTAAACCCTCCCATGACCCCTCTGCCTCCCCTTCAACTAGGATCTACCCTCTACTTACACTTTGAGTTCACAAAGTTCTCTGTTTACAGAGCTTGCCTGATGAGTGGGGGGTTCTCATTAAAGGGAAATAAATTACGTAATTGGGCTAGGTTCTCTTCGTGTGGTGCTGGTTGTAATCTTCGTGCTAATTATTACTGCCCTGAAGATCTCAGATTATAAATACTGCCCATTGCTCGGTAGTCGGCACACCTGGGAGCCTCTAAGCTACCAAACCATTCCTTTCAAGCACAGAATCTTAAGTAGAACAAATTGTATATAATCCCTTTTTGCCCATTGCTGTAACGTGACGTTGATTCCTCTGCCAGCACCCCACCATCTGCATTATCCCAAGCCACACGCCCGCTGCATGGGATGCCATCTATACTTTCCACCTTAAAAGGCCATCAGTTTGTTCATGGTGGCTAACGATGTTAGGGATATTCCTGTCGAGGCCTTCTGATGTGCATGTTTTGGGGGAGCCTGCCTGGCCCTTAAATCGCCCATTCCACCCACCAGTAAATCCTCAGAGATGGCCTCTGTTGTGTTGTTCTGAACTCAGTGTGAGCCAATCAAATTTTCTGACCTAGAAATTTGGAAATAGGATTGAGTGAATCTGTCCCTCGTGATATAGTGTGTCTAGGCCTGCTGTGTCAAACTGGGAGTTGTGTGATGGACGTTTTATTTATAACATGGATTGATTTGGTTGGAAAGTCAGGCTAACAGGGAGAAGGAAAAACACCAGGTGTAGAGAGAGAACACCCTTCTGGATCCAGGACCTCTGTATTCCCCTGAGAAACATCATTTATTATTAAGTTATGTTTCCTTGGTTTCATTTACCTTCATTTAGGGGCTTTTTTGAAAGTTTTTGCATTCCCTTTGGGTGACCCAGTATCCTGCTCCCTCTCGGTTTCATGTGAGTCTTACTTACACTTTTCCTCTTTCTCAGACCAGCAGGTAGGCCTCTCACCTCAGGCAATTCCTGGCCCCCTAAGGACTATAGTTCATTTGTATATAAACTGCCTTCCCATAAATGTGAAGAGGAATCAGGCCCCTCATTTCCCTTTTAGAGTCTATTATGTCCTCCATGCCAATGGCGTATTGTTTTTTCTAACTTTTTTCTGGCTGTGACCAATTTCACTTTTCATTCCTTCCTTCCTTCATTCATTTATTCATTCAGCAAACCTTTATTGAATACTACTGTAATTTGTATTGTTAGCGGGAACAAAACAAACACCAATCTCTGCCCTTCAGAGTTTACCTTGCTTGGGGAGATTAACAACAAACAAAGCAAGTGAGTAGCCTTTTAGAAGGTGATGTGCACAGTGGAGGGAGACAAAAGCAGGGAAGGGGTGGGGCACCGGTTGGGGAGGTGATGAGAGAAGGAGGGCGCTGGGCAGATTTGTGCGAAGAAGATTCCAGGCAGACAGAACCCCTGCAAAAGCTCTGGGGAGCAGCCTGGAGTGTTTGAAGAAGCACAAGGAGGAGGTGACTGCAGTGTGCCAGGCAACTGTGGCTCGTCCCTGGGTGTGTGCCACGTCAGGGGATTCTGCATCTCCTTTGAATGCAGCTGCAACAAAATTTGCCCACAGAATCGACAAGCGCGATGGAAAGAAGGCGGGACTGGGAAAAAGAGTGTTGTGCTCTCGAACAGCCTCTGTCACTGCCTGGCTGTGTGACCATGACCAGATCACATAGCCTCTCTGTGACAGAATTGAAATGGACTTTGGAGTGATTCTCAGATTCTTCACCTATTAAATAGTGATGATAACAGCAAGCAGGTGTATGGTGCTACCTAGTGCCGAACCTACCTAGCTTCTTAGCACTACACATACGTTACCTGATTTATTCCTCACTTTGATTTCTTGAGGCACACCATATTATTTTTCTAATTTAGAGGTGAAGACACTGGAGCACAGAGGTGAAGCAGTTTGCCCGAGGTAACATAATTAGGACAAGATCAAGCCAGCATTTGAACTCTGCCTTGTAAGGTTGTGTGAACAGCTAATAAAGGGCACAGAGGCTCTAGGGTTTGACAAAAATGTGTTGATACACAGTGTGTTGTTTATATAACACAGTAGTTTCTCAAGCTATAATTTGACAATACTAGATGTGTTTCTCTGATAGTGGTAAGAAGAGGAGCAGTTGATAAAGAGACCACACATACATTTGATGTACCTACACCAAAATGTGTTTCTTTCCATTTTTGAAGATGTTACAAGTAAGTGACTCATTCTATATTGACATAACGTTTGTTGACTCAGAAAATCAATATACCATTTTTCTAAGCTGTAGTTTGACAAGGACCTGTGACCTGAGAATCAGATTACTTAAAATCAATCCCAGCTTCCAACTAGCTAAGCATGTTGTATACAGCTGCATAGAACATCTCAGGTTCTCATTCTCTGCATTTTCAGAAGGCCTGTCTGGGCACCACCTTTCCAGACTGTAGAGCACACACAGGGGCGAAGGTCTGCAAAGCACTTCAGGCCTCTGTTCACATGTTATCTAAATGCTAAACAGTGTACCTATATTGTGCAACTTACCGAGAAAGCCCATTCAACAAGCCTCAAAGGATACAGATAAAAATTTACGAAATGAAAATATCCTTTCTCTTCTCATTTTCTTGATCTGTTCTAGAGTTTCTCCAAGAGTGAAAGCTTGGTTCACTCTATTTAATTCACCCTTATTTGTATTCCTGAGCCAAAGCCCACTTAAGAATGGGGAGCAGGACTGTGCAACATCCCAGCTCTAGTCCTGTCCTCTGATCCAGAAGCTGGTGACGAGAGCTATATGCTTACTGTTACCTGATTCTCCAATGACCCACACTCTGGAAAAACAGCTCGGGATCTAATTTGCATGATTATTTAAGGGAAACTGGCTTAAGGGAGGTGACAGAAGAAGTGAAACATTGGGAAAAACATATCAGAATAGAAAAAGAGAAAAATAGTTTAAAATATCCTCTCAGGGTAATGAAACAAAGCAGGCATTCCCAAGCCAGAGCCACCCCCTGCCTATGGGTAGAGTAGGCAGGAATTCTGAAAACAGAGATCACGTTCCCCTCTAATGTGATTTGGTGTAGCCTCAGTCACTGCCTCCACTGCTCCTTTCTGGGGGCAGAGAGAAGGGTGACCATGAATCTTTTATTGTGGGTTTTTATCCAAGTTCTCAGCAAACACCCCCCCAGTTAGTGCTTGAACCTGGGACAATAAAAGCTTGGACTCCCCTGTAGAACAAAGACAACAGCAAAAGCTTTTATCTAGGAAATAAATTATTAATCATTGTGATATATCTCCCTTGGCATCAGGGAAGCCAGTAAAATCACTTAGTCTCAGTCCCATGTGAGCTGGTGGCTGTCTCACTCTGTGATGTACGTCAGACTTGGACTGGATGCTCTGAAACCACCAACAGGATGGAACACATGAGTGTAAGACGGAAGGAGAATTTCTACTGTGTCTGCAGAGTAAGGGGAAGAATGGCAGTGGGCAAGGCCACCAAGGAGCTGGGAGAGCACAGCCCCTCCGCTGAACTGACGTCACACCCGCAGTTGGTGGAGCAGAAGTAGTGAGTGCCCCAACGGAGGCACTTAAAATGCACAGCAGCTGCCCACGGCTGCTATTCCTGTCGGGAAGAAGACAACAGCCAGTGAGCAAATGGAGATGAGGCACCGTGGGTCTAGCTCAGTTTTGCCATTGCAGTAGGTAAAAATTAAGACTTTTTCCCCCAAGAGGGAGCACCTGAATAGAAGTAGTGTATCCTCCAGATATTTTTGAGCAGGAGAGAGGAAAGGGGAAGAATGCTTGACACATGTCTCTAAAAAATGCCAATATGCTAGTGTGGTTAAAAATAAACCTCAGCTGGATTTCCCCTTGTGCCTTGCTGCCCACTCAAGTCAGTAGAAACTAGCCCTTGGAATGAAGAGCTTGTTCCCTTTGACAAATAAGCCTTGTAGATAGCCTGCGTGGTCAGAAAACAAGGTCAGGAGACAACACAGGACTCTTTGGGGGCCTGCAGAGTGGGCACCCCTGGCCCCTGAGCGTGTCCTTGGCTGTCTGCACTCAGGGTTCCCTGGGCCACAACCGACGCCCCTCCACCCCGCATGTGTGTGCAGCTCTGGAGAGCAAGTGACCTATGTGGAAGCCTTGCAGATGCTGAGGCCAGGCTGTTCTGGGGGCTGTGGCTGCTGCTGAAGTGTGTGCCGTGCATGCTGTAAACCGCCACAGGACACATCCTCACTGGGTGTCCTCTGAGCTGGCTGGGTGTGAAGGGCAGGGACGCTCAGACAGCAAATCCAGGGAAGACCAGGACTGGCCTGGGAAAATCTGCATGGTCACCAGCACTGAGTTGAGTTTCTGTGGTCATCCCAGACCCACCATGGAGGAGTCAGCCGCCTGGGTTCAAATCACTTGTCATCGCTTAGCAGTTTCCCCACCATAAAAAGTGTGCCTGTTGGCTGTAAAGATTGAGATGTTACGTGACCACGTCCCCAAGTATATTTCAGTTATTACTGCTGAGGTACAAGCCACTGGGACCCCAGAACTCAGTGGGTATAAAACACATATGTTGAGCTCACAGATTCTGTGGGTCGGAGATTGACACGGGCAGAGTGATTCTCAGTGTGTGAGTCTGGGGGTGGTGGCCCAGTCCCAGGGTCAGAGTTGTCTGGAGGCACCCTAACTCCTCACTCACAGGCTGCAGCTGTTGCTGGCCGGAGGCTTGGACCTCAGCTGAGCTCTTGGTGGTTGTTATGGGCTGAGTTTGGCAACCCCAAATTCGTATGTTGATGTCCTAAACCCCAGGACCTCAGAATGTGACATTTGGAGATAGAGTCTTTAAAGAGGAGATTAAGTTAAAATGAGGTTGTATGATGGGCCCTTGTCCAGTAGGACTGGTGTGTTTATAAGAAGAGATTAGGGGCTTCCCTGATGGTGCACTGGTTAAGAATCCGCCTGTCAATGCAGGGGACACGGGTTCGAGCCCTGGTCTGGGAAGATCCCACATGCTGCAGAGCAGCTAAGCCCACAAGCCACAACTACTGAGCCTGCGCTCTAGAACCTGCGAGCCACAACTACTGAGCCCGTGTACCACAACTACAGAAGCCCACGCGCCCTGAGCCCGTGGTCTGCAACAAGAGAAGCCACCGCAATGATAAGCCTGTGCACTGCAACAGATAGTAGCCCCCGCTCGCCGCAACTAGAGAAAGCCCATACATAGCAATGAAGACCCAACACAGCCAAAAATAAATAAATAAATATATACATACATACATAAATAAATACATAAATAAATTTATTGTTTTTAAAAAAAGAGAGATTAGGACATAGACATACACGGGCTTGTAGAAGACACAGGGAGAAGGTAAGCTCTCAGTACCATCCATAGCTGATGATCCTGCCTGTAAACAGTGAGCCTGGACTTCTCTCCTGAATCCAGATGCTTTTATCAATTTGCCTACTCACATTTCCACTTGAATCTCGTATATCTCAAACTAGATATGTTCAAGACAAAATCGGTCTTTCTCCTGATATGTTTGTTGTCTATTGCCGCATAACAATATTACCACCAATTTAGTGGCTAAAACAACACACATTTATTGTCTCAGAGCATCTGTGGGTCAGGACTCTGGGCACAGATTAGCCGGGTTCTAATCCAGGTGTTGGATGGAGCTGTAGTCTCACCTGAGGCTCAGGGGGCACATCTGCTTATCATCTCACCTGATGTTGGCAGCATTCAGTTACTTCCAGAATTCTGGACTGAGGGCCTCCACTTCTTGCTGGTTGTTAGCTGGTGGCTTCCCTCATGTTCTTGCCATATAGCAGCTCACAGCCTGGGAACTTGCTTCTTCAAGGCCATCAAGAGGGCATCTTCTGACAGGTCGAGCTACAATTTCATGGGCTTAATCACATGCACACAGTCACCCACATCTGACCACCTTTGCTGTATTCCATTGGTTAGAAGGAACTTACAGGTCACCCCTGCATTGAAAGGGGAAGAATACACAGGGCGTGAACACTGGAAGGCAGCAGAGTTGGCTGTCACACCTGAAAAACACGCTCCTCCCACAATTTCCCACGTCATCTGAGCCCTCCAGTTGCTGTGGTCAAAATTCCAAGCCTTCCCCTTCACTTATATCCCACATCTAGTCTCTCAGCAAATTCAGCTGATGCTACTTTGGGATGGTGCCCAGAATGTGACTGTTCTCCACCTGCTGTAGTCCTGCTTTGGTCCGAGCCTACCATGTCCCACCTGGATTGCTGCAGGAGGATGGCCTCCTGACTGTTCCTTCCTTCTGCCCTTGCCCCTTTAGAAAACTTCAGAATAGTAGGCAGATTACTGCTGTAAAATGCAAATCAGGAGTACATTAAGCCACTTCCTGTCCAAACCCTCCAATGACTTCCGTTCAGAGTGGAAGTCTTTACAGAAATTCACACAGGCCCGCGGCCACCCCAGCTCCTACTTCTTTCTCCCTTGCTGGCTCCACTCCTCCTCCTCCCTCTCTCCTGAGTGCTCCCTTGGGGCTTGCGGCTCTCTTTCCTTCTGCCCAGGGCTTCTCCCTCCTCCCGCTCCTTGCTCGGAGGCTTCCTTCTCCAAGGGACCTTTCCTAGGCATCCTGTTTAAAGTGTCAGTACCAACCTGACACACCCTGTCCTTCTTCCCTGCTTTGTGTTTCTTGCCAGTTTCATGGGTACATATGAGCTAGAGAGAGAGTACAGTCTCACCTGCCACCAAGATGTGCAACGCTGCATCCCCTGGGTCTCTGGCCTCACCAACTCCCATCCTTGGCTTTGCAAATGGCCTCAGTTATTCGCCTGAAAAATTCCTTCTTATCTGTTAGAGTGCATTCAGTTGTGACCTCAGACTCTCCAGGCTGCATCAAGCTCCCCTCATAGGTGTTGCCATGAATTTCCTTTACTGTAAACTGTCTCCTCACCTCAGCTGTACTGTAAGTTTAGTGAGGAATGTAAATTAAATGAGTCACCATTTGTAATGTGCTTAGAACAGGGCCTGCAAATGGTAGATGCAAATAATTGTTTAAAAATTAAAGGCAAACAACTGTGCATCATTCGTCTGTGTACCCTGTGCTCGGAGCCTTGCCCAGTCAGTGAATAATTGTAAGGGAATGAAGGAAGCTGACAAAATATAGATGAAAATAACAGGAAAGAGAAGTAATTGCATAGTCACAAAAGACCTGATTTTTGAAACATGTTTCAGTAGATGCACTCCGATTGCCTTCAGTGCCTCCTAGCCCCCAACCTCCCATCCCCCTCTCAAATTTCCTGAGAAATATTCTCCAGAGTTCTTAAAAGAACCTCTCTCGCTGATTTAAGGGCCTGAGCCCCATTCAGACACTCTTATCCACAGTGTGTACCGTGGGCTTGTTTTGTAGAAAGCCCATCACTTTGGACAGATTTATAATGAAAGCTTCTCAAGTGCTTAGAAACAATTTTCCCAAGCAGGTTTAGTGATACACCTATAATCCTGTTTATTCTATTTATATGCTTATCTACTTATTTTTTGCAGTGCAGGCCTTGTTGGAATGATCACAATTTGTAAATTAGTGGGATCTGAAGTAAAAAGGTTTTTCAGTATCTTTAATTATATGAAAAGGTGGCAGGATTATACTCTCATTTAGGGCAAGACAAAGGGAGTTAATTGAATGTGAAAAAGTGAGACACAGAGGTCAGATACAGGAAAGGATTTCCTGTCTGCGAATGTTGGATTCACGTCCAGAGTTGCACAGAGGGGTGGATCAGGGTGCGTGCAAATCTTTGCAGATAAGTTCTATTTATATTTGTCTGGCTTTGTAGATTTTTGTGTCCTGCAGGCACATGTTGTGTCAACTACCATGTGCAGACCAAGATGCTCCAGGTTTGCAATTTTATTAGAATCATTTTCTGAAGAGAGGAACAGTGAGGTTGTATTGTAATTATCTATCACTAGAGAAAGGTATACAGCAAGGTTCATATCTAAATGGAATGCCTGAAAACAAATATTTTAGGAACTATCAGTTGCTTTTGTGCTAAATTTGCTTTTTTTAAAAAAAGAACCCACATTAGGCTTTCTTTCACATCTAAGAATGCTTTCCAGTGTGGGCTCATATTTTCTCTCCATTCCTTTGATGGACTTCTGTGAGTGCACCAGTCGTTATGAAAACCTTTCTTCTTAAAGAAACAAGGCACCATTAGCTCTTGCTCAGTAAGATACTTGCAACTTTGCCAGGCACGGGGGGGCCAGTGTATTGTTTCTTTGGCAGCCACTCCCATCTGCCTGGCCTCTGCCCCATCCAATGCTGAACTGGCCCCCATGGACTTTGCAGGACTGACTGTGGACATTTATGACCAAATCTGCCTTCACTGGGTAGTGTGAAATCAGGAGACTGAAATTGGCCATGGGGGGAATTTTACATTGTGGAAAGCGGCAAGCACTATAAATCAGGGATCCCTCTACTCCACCAGAGCTGGTTGTTTCACACTGACCCCCTGCACCATGGCCCTGTCCCACCTGCACAGTCGTGCTCATTTAGTATTTCCCTGTGTAAAGACCGAGGAGCTGATCTACTGGCCTTAATCACATGGACATATTATTGAAGAAAAAGTTCGCTTATAGGAAGAATGAAGCAGTTTGAAATTGTTCTAGATTATTATGCATCCACTTTATCACATTATTATTAGATTATTATAGATTACTGCTGAAGAGGCGTGACATCTCCCCGTTTTGCAAGTCAGCTACAAAGATTCAGAATTCTCCATAAGAAATTCAGCAGTTGAATGATTTTAGTCTAAGAAGGAAACACATGGCTTTCAAAGAAGGTCCTAAACATATAACTGCAGACCTGCTTGGGGGCCAGACTTTGAGATTTTGTGTCTGAGCATCTTCCCAAGGCCAGTTTACATCCTCAAATGAGCATGATCTTTTGGACTAAAGCTGGCATGAAGTCATGTCTGCTGAGAAGCGGTTTTCGTAGATTTTGTTAACCAGATCATCATTCTGCAATTAAATTAGCAGGTGACTCTCTCCGGAAGCACCTACGCAGTTTGGGACTCTGTTTAAATCTTAGCTCTTTGGCCCAAGGATGATTTCTTTCTTAGACGTGTTCCTGCTGACTACTATACAAGATCACAGTTTCCCGCTCTCCTTTTTGATTGGGCTGCAGCAGTTTCTGCTTTCTGTGTGAAATACACATTAAAACACCATATTTATCACCACCACCTTATTTTATGGTATTAAAATTTGCAAAAAGAGACTCCAACATGGCGTGAAAAAAACTGACTGGTGAGGCATGTAAATAAACACACCTTAATATCACACAGTTTTCAAAACAAAGCAAACTCTGGGATTCCAGAACATCTCCAGCTACTCCCTTGCCTGTGCCGTCTCCCTGTGAGGTTTCTCAACACCATACCCAAGTTCCTCTCTCTTCCTCTCCCATTTCCATCCCTGATTCTCCAGTCCACTGCCTTCTGTGGCAAGTTCAACAACACTAATTTGTAGGCAGCGGTCACTTTTCCAGCCTTGTTTTTCTTAATCTCTGAAACATTCAACACGACTGTCTGCTTCCTCCTTCACACATATATTCCCTTGCCTCCCGCCTTTCAGATCTCAACTTGGTCTCTGTTGCACTGTTTCCTCCCACCCCCACTGTAAATGTTGAAGCACCTCGGGTCTTGGATCTGCAATCTCTGTTTATCTCCATTTACCATTTATAATTTCATCTAATTCTATAGCTTTAAATACTCCAGAAGTTTGATTCCCTTGCAGGACGTTTGGTCCTGTCCCAAATGTCCACTGAGACATTTGGCCATGATACATTAAATGATACAAACATTTAATTTCATTCGAATTTTATTTACATTATTTTTTATTGTGCTTCACAATGAACTTTGGATTTCACATTTATTCTTGCTCTTCCTCGGCATGAAGTTCAGCAGGCTTACGCTTAAGTTGATGAGCAGTTGCTCTCAAGTGTATATCGACCTGATTATTGGCTTTATATTGGTTGTATCTGTTAACAATTTTGGTTATATGAATTTGATTTTGTCAGTATTGTGGTGAAGTTGGTGGCTGTATTTGAGTGGGTGACAAGAACCTGGGTGAGATAATTTTTTCATTACTTTACTGTTCGTTTATTAACACTTCAGTAGATCTCCAAATTGAAAGGTGGTGCACTGCCATCTGCTTTTGAAATTTGCTGTGCCAGTCTTCCACTGCATTGTTCATCCTGTAACCACCATTCAGTACTGATGTATAAACATTCCAAATTCCTGGTGGAAATCTTGGAGCTTCTGGTCTTCTGCCTTTGCCACGCCTTTACTCTCTCAGCATAATCCATTAGGTCATCTAAATTTTGTTCTGCATTCTCCACAACATAGTCAAAATTTCATTTACATCCTCCAAATGGAAGTTCCAACAACATGGATGCACACTCGGGGGTGTTACTCTCCATTGCCACATACTGGAGTGTTAGACACAAAGAGGATATTTTTCGACACAGTGATTGTGAAAAGTGAAACAAGCATCCTTTTACTTGAGCATTTGGTAGGAGTGGTTGAATCACATTCATATTTGCAGTCTTGAAATCTACCACGCACAATGAAAGGTTAATGTCTAGATTTATTTCCTGTGTAAATTCAAGCACTTTCTCATATATATATCTGTAAGTTTCTTCTTGCCTTTTCATTGTTAGTGCATAAATCAGCCACGTAGTATAACCCAGTAGTTCACCAGGCACAGTAATGATTGAGTGAACTGTGTTGGTGTATTCTTGAAGGTGCTATCACTGATTAATGTGGTACTGACACTTCGATATCCAGTATTTCATAAGTTGTGTAAATAAGAATTCTTTCGTCATCTTGAGCACTGGAATCAAGCATAAGGACTGGTTCTTCGAATCTAGTCACTTCATACTCCTGTGGAATTTTAATTCCATACAGTGAAGTGTGGTTTGGAGGTCAAAGTCTGTTTTGAATTTTACTTAACTTGCCTCTTGAATGAATTTAGCATTAATAGGACCTCTTCATTATGAGTTACATGGAGAGTTCTTTGAAGTACCTGTGATGGTGTTGCATTTGGTTCTTCTGCATATCATTTTAACTTATTCAGGATCTTCCTTACTTCTCCTTCAACACCAACATTGTGCTGATGTTCCCCTGTCCCATCTTGAATGACTGTAATGTTATCTGAATCCTGACCAGTTGTATATTGGGCATGCAGTTTCTCCTCTTTTCACAGCACCTGTACCTTTTACTCATATCTGCGTTAAAGGAATGGAAATGGTAACAAAAACCATTATAATGTAGCACTGGCTTTTCTTTTTGTGAGTATACTATTTCTGCCACATTGGCTGGGAATTTCCAAATAAATATGTCATATTGCCAAGCAACAGAAGAGGCTATTTTATTTTATTTTGTAGCCATCTGACCAGTGGTTGCTGGTTTACTGGTGGGGGAGAACTTACTGATGTCTACTGGATCAACCAGTAAGTAGGCACCAGCCAAGGGCAAGGTAATCCTCCCTGGTTGGCAAGTAAGTGTGGGAGTCACACCCACTGAAACCTCTCCAAATTGGGGCAGACGCTTCTTGCCATCTACTGCAGTCGTACCTCTGGACTTCAATTCAAGGGAAGCATTGTGCATTAACCCTGGGCAATGGGATAGTTTTAAGGGGGTTAATTAGATGAGTGGTGTTCCCCTCATGGCAGATATTACACCCGTCTACTATGTGTTAGGGAGCCACACCAGTTCTCACTCCTGCAAGACACTTTGTTAATAATTACACCAATGAGTTAGCTTCCTGTTTTCTGTAGCAGCTTGACCAAGCCCCTCCTGTCAAACTCCGCCCTTATGGAACCACCCAGCCACATCCAACTAAATGCTCAAGGACATCTTCAGGCACCATGTGTTGGGACGTCCCATCCTTAGCTTGTCCTCTGTGCATTTCTCTGACTGTAGGACTCTTCTCAGTATACGTAGTTGTTATAAATCCCACGCTACTGGAAGATTTGACCCCTATGCATCTACCTAAGCCCATGTGCTGTTACCACATAGGCTACCAAGGCAAGAAAGATTTTTATTGGCAATATAGCTACAATGCAATTATTGGACAGTAAAGCATGATAAATATTTTTATGTATTAATCCTATAAACCAAAAGTATAAATAAAGTTATGGGCTATTTGAACCCAGGGACGTTTCCTAAGTGTGGACGTTTTTGATAGGCCCAAATATCAAAAACCATTTGTCATGGACCAAATATGCTCATGGACATTTTTGATGGGACCAAATTTCAAGGATCTTTTGGCAAGACCCAAATGTCTCAATAGACACTTTGGGCAGGATCAAATGTCTTCTAATCTCTGACTCTCAAATTTCTGACTCCAGTCCTAACCTCTCCCCACACACTTTTATCCAGTTGCCTATTTGGCAAATCCACGTAGATGTCTATCAGCATCTTAAACTTAACAGAATGTTATCTTCTCTCTCAGTCTTCCCCATCTCAAAAAACACATCAGTAACTACAGTTGCTGAAGCTAAAAAATTGTTTAACTACAGTTGCTGAAGCTAAAAAGTTGGAAGCAACATGCTTCCAGAACCCATCTCAGATCCTACTTCCTTCCGTCTTTCCTGCTGTCACACTACCGTCTTTGCCTGAACAACCACATTAAGCTTTCTATGTGGTCTTCTTTCTCCATTCTTTTTTTTTAAAATTAATTTATTTTTTATTTTAGGCTGCATTGTGTCTTCGTTGCCGTGTGCGGGCTTTTCTCTAGTTGCGGTGAGCAGGGACTACTCTTTGTTGCAGTGCGCGGGCTTCTCATTGCGGTGGCTTCTCTTTGTTGCGGAGCATGGGCTCTAGGCACATGGGCTCTAGGTGCACAGGCTTCAGTAGTTGTGGCACGCGGGCTTTACAGCACAGGCTCAGTAGTTGTGGCACACGGGCTTAGTTGCTCTGCGGCATGTGGGATCTTCCTGGACCAGGGATAGAACCTGTGTCCCCTGCATTGGCAGGCAGATTCTTAACCACTATGCCACCAGGGAAGTCCCCCTTTCTCCATTCTTATCCCTTGTATACCATTTTCCACACAACAGCAAGGGTGAGCTATGAAAAAGTATAATCATATAGTATCACCCTCTTCTCATATCCTGCCAATGGCTTCTGCTTACTCTGACTTAAGCCCATATGATGGGGTCCCCACCATTACCCACCTGTGTACTCTTTCCACCACCCCCTGCTACCTTAGTATCCACTCCTACCCCATTCACAGTGGACTTTTTGATGTTTCTCAAACAGCTCAAGCTTGTTCTTGGTTTAGGGCCTTTAAATGAGTCACATGGCTGACTCTTGTCAGGTCGGTTACATGTCACCTCTCAGAGAGGCCCTTCCAGACGACAGTGTAAGGTAGCCTGCTGAATCTTCATCTTTGCATCAGTCTCTTTTAGTCATGCCACCTCTTTCCTTCTTTTTTTTTTTTTTTTAATGGATGGACTTGGAGTGTATTATGCTTAGTGAAATGATCCCTGACCGGGGATTGAACCCACACCCCTTTTCTGGAAGCAAAGAGTCTTAACCACTGGACTGCTAGGGAAGTCCCATAGTTTTCTTCTGTTGCTTTTTTTTTTTGGCTCCGTTGGGTCTTTGTTGCTGTGCATGGGCTTTCTCTAGTTGTGGAGAGTGGGGGCTACTCTTCATTGCGGTGCACTGGTTTCACCTTCTGACATTAAAGTTTTCATTTGTGTATTGTGCATCTTCCTCCCTTCTAATGGAAGTTCCGTGAGTCAGGCTGCTCTGCTTACTCATCATGGCAGCCCTGGAGTCCAGAATAGTGTCTGATCTTACCAGGGACTCAAGAATTGTGTAGAGAATAAGTGGATAAATTGATGACTATTTCTTCAATTTAAGTAGAATCCAGAGTTGTATAAACATAGGAGAGAAGGATAATCTTCATTAATGTTCAGCTTTCGTCTGAGGGACAGTCAATCCCTAAGTCAACAATATTTTCCTCTCTCTCTCTGTGCGCCCCCCCACTCTCTCTCTTCTTATATATGCAGACTCACATATATATTTGTATGTGGTGTATTTTTGATAACTTTCCATGCTGTATTGAGTACATAGTATATTAAGACTGTAGTCTTTCAACCAGTGTCCCGATCATCTGTAAACTTATGAGAGAAGAATCATATATGAAATATCAACAAGTTAGAGGCAGAAGGAAGGGTTGTAACAGAAAAAAAAAGACAAAGTGCTTGCTTTTCAAAGAGCAAAGGGAGGAGCAAAGAAGCAAAGTCTGCCTGATTACTGGTTCATTTCGTCTCCTTTTCCTTTCTGAAAGATTTCCAGAAACCATGGGATTTCAAAGTCATGTTCTTCTGTACTTGGAAACACTGAATGATATAAATAATTCTCAGTAGGAAATAAAATGACTGATATACATAAACAGGAAAGAAATGTTCTTGGATTGATATTTCCAAAAGTTTTCCAAACCAGCTTCACATCTTGGCCTAAGAGCATATAATCAGAATACCCATCGGCTGACTCAGCCAGTTAGGGCAAAAACAATGGCAGTTTCAACCTCTTCTCACATTACCAAAGCATGTAGATGATCTCTGAACATTTGGCAATATTATCAGCCAGCAAAGGGAAATAATCCAAACATAATACAAGTTGCAAAGGTATGGGGTATCAGCAAAGGGAAATAATCCAAACATAATACAAGTTGCAAAGGTATGGGGGAGAGAGTTCTCGAATGGAGTATTTCACCATGATAAGGTTGGTAGAAAAAATGACTAATAGTCATTAGAAAAACTATCAAAATTAGATTCCAGACTCCACAGGGGGATCCTTATGTCACAGTGGAAATGTCACTTCTTCCATTGCAGAGAGAAGTACTGGATGAATAAGCAAAAATTAATGATAGGTGGAAGGAAAATTATATTCCACTTCCTTAAATTTCCCTTATAATTCAAGGGTTTCTCTTCATGGCAAAATACTATTCTTAACAACCCTTCACTTGGAAACTTTGAAGATAGAATTGGAAATAAATTCTAGTTGGAAAACAAAAGATAGAGATCTCCCTGAATGCCTTCCCTGCAAACACCATTGTAGTAGTGAAGTCATATTTCAGAGGAAAACGTAACTCATTCTGCAACTATCCCTCACAGTGATACCTGGAAGGTGCTTGGGACTGGTGTCATATAATAGCTCCAAACAGTATCTGAAGAGCAGTTTATGGTGGCAAATCTTATTTTCACCTTCCCGTCGATGTTATCTACTTTTTTTAGTGAATTTATTTTTTTGTGGACATTGTTACCATTTAAGTTTATTCATTTCTAGCTTTCAGGCTCACAGACTGTAAAAGGAAAGAGGCTGTAAACCAAAGCCCTTAATTATATTTCCTGGTTTTGGGAAAATATAAGCCAGAAAGCAGCAGGCAAAGGGAAATCTTGATTAAGAATGGCGGTGTTAAAACTCCCTGCTTGACTTCCTGCCCTTGTCTTTCCCAGGAAGACTCAGAGCACACCCATCAGAGGGAGTTGCAAGGGAAAGCATCGTGGGTGAGTGGTGTGCATGATTCCCCTCTGCTGTGCCCATTTTGACTCTGTTCCAAGGACACCAATGATCGGGTTCTGCTTTGTCTTCCTGTCACCTGGCCTCTGCCTTAAACCCTGACAGCTGTTTCAGCTGGAGCCCTACTGCAGCTGCACACCCTGGACTCTCTTTCACTCCCCCCTCCTCTTCTCCACTCTCAGAGGGGAGTCTTGTTGCCCTTGCCTGAGTCCCTTCCTGAATGCTTGTTTGTTGGATGGCCTCTACTCGGCCCACTAGGTCTTGGTCAGCCCCCATCTGCTCAACATTATGCCCATTGGATCTTGGTGAGGTCAAATGCTTTGCCTAATTCACATGCCATGCCATCTGTTGTCAACATGGAGGGCCAGAGCGAGTTTGGTAGGAGCCAGCCTTCAGGAAGCTCCTCCTAAATGTTGTCTTCTAGGGACTTCAGTAATTTTTGAATATCTCCTGTGAACAGGTGACATGCTTATGTTAAAATAAATGTCCGTTTTGAAGTCACGCTGGAAGAATTTTGTATTTTCTGCCTCTCTGCCCTCTGCTTACAAGTTCACATCCTATTCCAGAGATGCCCAATGTGCTGATGCTAGGGCTGAACCTCCCTTTCACATATGGAGATGTTGAAAGAGTTTTTTTTTGATCATGAAATGTTGAAAAGCAGTCTCTCCTCCTTAATGTATGGAAATACATCTCTTCAAAGAATCATCTAATCACACCATTCAGCCAAAACAAATTTATGATTTTATTTTCTTAGCAACACGAAAGAAGTAATACTGGTAAAATTTCTAGGTGGAAGGAAAAAATTCAATTAAGTCATTTAAATCTTTGTTTTGTTGTGTGTTTAGTAAGTTTTACAAATTCTAATTTTTTGTGAAATGGATACTCTATTACCCCCTGTGTTGGTTAATTATATGTGTCAACTTGACCAGGCAAGGGATACCAGACAGCTGGTAAAACATTCTTTCTAGGTGTGCCTCTGAGGAAGGTTCTGGAAGATATTAGCATTAGAATTAGCAGTCTGAGTAAAGGAGATCACCCTCACCAATGCTGGTGGGCATCATCTAATCAGTTGAGGGCCCAAATAGAACAATAAAGGCAGAGGAGGGTTAAATTTGCTCTTTGCTTGAGCTGAGCTGAGACATCCATCTTCTCCTGCCCTCACGCACCAGAGCTCCTGGTTCTCAGGCCTTCAGACTCAAATTGAATTACACCTCTGGCTTTCCTTGGTCTCCAGTTTGCAGAGGAAGCCTTCTTGGCCTCCATAATCATGTGAGCAAATTCCTATAATAAATCTCCAAATATATATTTCCTATTGGTTCTGTTTCTCTGGAGAACCCTGACTAACACACCCCTAATTCCATTTTTATTTCTGTTCTCTCACATGGAAACTCAGTACTTTGAAGGGGGAGCGCATCATTCTAGCCATGTGGTATTATTGGCATCAAGCACTTTCTCCTATTACAGTTTTCAAGTATATACAAAGGCATTGTTAAGGTCACAAGATAAGGTCCATTCTCATTAATCGATTTTAGTGCCCCCATTCACCACCTGGAGGATGCCTTGCAGGAACCAGCTGACCTCACATCCCCGTAGAAGCAAAGAGTCAGTACCCTTCATATAAGTTACCTGAAGTACAACAAAGATCACTTCCCTAAGGTATGTGTTTTTACCCAAATAAAAACAATAGATGATAACAAGGGTAGAAATTACCTATATGTTTTAAAAGACTTCTTAAAAGGCTTTTCCTTATAGTTTCTTATAGGTTGCAGTAAGAAAGTGATGCTGATATTCACAAGTCATTAAATTATGATTTTGAGGGATTCTTGTCTCAGAATGTTATCTATAGTCAGTTGAATGAATTCTAGGCAAGGAAGTCTAATATGAGAGATGACCAGCTTCAAAATCTGTTTTAGTTACACAATAAGGTAAATAGGGCAGGAGTCACAGAAATATTGGTAAAAATCTGGACTTTGAGCAAAATGCAAGGAATCTTGAATGCCGTATTAGATTGCTTCAATTTTCTTCTGTAAGTAAGGGTGATGTATAGGAGGTTTTAAAACAAGAGACATGAGGGACTTCCCTTGCAGTCTAGTGGTTAAGACTCCATGCTCCCAATGCAGGGGGCATAGGTTTGATCCCTGGTTGTGAAACTAAGGTCCCCTATGGTGCACTGTGCAGCCAAAAAATAAATAAATAAAACAAGAGGCACTAGATAAACAGGTCTTTGGGGGTGGTGATATAAAGGTTAACTAAGATGGGAAATCAGAAGTTTTGGGGCATTCGAATAGTTATTTTGGCAAGAGATATTGGAGGCTTGAATTAGAACAAGGGCAATGGGAATAAGAATGACAGAATGAAGCGATGGACAGTTTACAGGATTGGTGATGTGTTGTAATTAGGATATCTGGCAAAAGGAAGAAGTAAATGATTACATGGAGGTGTCTACCTTGGCACCTCTGTGGTTGGTGATGTTATTAATCATGTCAGAAATGCATTGTTAAAACAGGCTGGAAGGAAAGTTGGTACTTGTGGAATCTGATGTGCCTATGAAATAATCCATATGCCTGTATCTTTTTTTTTATAGTAAAAAGTAGAGTAGTTTTTATTGATTTCTGAAAGATATAGAAATACATCTCGAGTCTATTTTTATAAGTATATTAATATAAGTATATATTGTGTTAGATTTTTTTAAAGAATTTTTTTTTACATCTTTATTGGAGTATAATTGCTTTACAATGGTGTTTTAGTTTCTGCTTTATAACAAAGTGAATCAGTTATACAATACATATATCCCCATATCCCCTCCCTGTTGCGTCTCCCTCCCGCCCTCCCTATCCCACCCCTCTAGGTGGTCACAAAGCACTGAGCTGATCTCCTTCTGCTATGCAGCTGCTTCCCACTAGCTATCTATTTTATGTTTGGTAGTGTATATATGTCCATGCCACTCTCTCACTTTGTCACAGCTTACCCTTCCCCCTCCCCATATCCTCAAGTCCATTCTCTAGTAGGTCTGTGTCTTTATTCCTGTCTTACCCCTAGGTTCTTCATGACTTTTTTTTTTCTTAAATTCCATGTATATGTGTTAGCATACAGTATTTGTCTTTCTCTTTCTGACTTACTTCACTCTGTATGACAGACTCTAGGTCCATCCACCTCATTACAAATAGCTCAATTTCGTTTCTTTTTATGGCTGAGTAATATTCCATTGTATATATGTGCCACGTCTTCTTTATCCATTCATCCAATGATGGACACTTAGGCATATGCCTGTATCTTGCAGGCAGATGAAAATATGGTCTGGATTTCAGGAGAGCCATTAGGGCTGGCCGTATAGATGAGTCTCAGAGCCTTGGAAATTGTTGAGAATGTTCAGAAAAGATTGAAAAAGAGAAGAGAAAGAAGGAGCCTTTGAAAATGCATACCATTAAGGAGCAGATAGAAGAAGACACCTGAGGAGGTGGAGGAAAGATCAGAGAGGCAAGAAGGAGCCCAGAGAAAGTGGAGAATTGAGGGGGTGATAGGGGTTCACAATTCAAAACAGGATAAGAAATTGTAGAGGATGGTAGCCAAAGAGCCATTATTGGGCTGATGATGAGGATATGGCTGGGGATTTTCTGTAAGAGGAGGATGAGTGTAAAGGCAGGGACTGAGGAGGGACTGGATGGTGAGGAAGGAGGGCAAGTGAAACTAGTTCTGCACCCTCAGACTGTTTGTGAAGTGGCAGTCAGGCCAGTGGACTGATGATAAAACAGCATTATTTCATTTGTAAAATGAGATAATTATATCCACTTTGAAGGACTTTTTGGAAGCTTAACTAAAGGTAGTTTTTATAAAACACATAACATAGTGTGTGGTATGCAGTAAGCTACCAGTTTCTATTAGCTTTCTGTTTTTTTCTGTTATTGTTAGTTATTAGTCAAATCAAGAATAAGAGAGAAACTTATGATGCTATATAAAAGGGAAAACACGTGAGCAGAGGAAAAGACTTGACTATACTGAAAAGCTGGGGCTGACTGTTTTGGGGTGAAGGCCCCATGATGAGAAGGGGTTGAAAAAGTTACAGTTGCTGAACTGTTTTTACAGTCCACAGCCCTTCTGACACCAAATGTGTGGGTTTTCCACAACAATAGCCAGTTGTCCAGCTCTCTGGACACTAACTGGATATCCTGCAATTCAACTCAGCTCTGAAACGACCCGGGTTTAGCCCACATCCCACAGGTTACAGACTTAGTCCCACAAGACTGCCCCACTTCAGATGCCTGTCGCTAGTACTGCCCAGGGTACCCATCTTCTATCCAACTTGGCTACAAAGTCTGGGGATCCTTCAACACCCTCCTTTCAGGTTTGATAATTTGCTAGAACAGCTCACAGAACTCAGAAAAGTACTTCACTTGCTATTATCAGTTAATTATAGAGGATGCAAGTCAGGAGCAGCCACGTGGAGGAGATGCATGGGGGCAAGGTGAGAGCGCGGAGGCACGTGGAGCCTCCGTGCCCACCCTGGGTGCTCCACCCTCCCAGTGCCTCCATGTGCCCTCCAACTAGAAGCTCTTGGAGCCTCATCATGGAGGGGTTTTTACTGAGGTTTCAGTATATAGACATGGCTGATTAAATTATTGAACTCAATCTCTTGGGGGTGGGGTGATGACGGGACTAAGAGCTCCAACCCTTTAATCATGCCTCGGTCTTTCTGGTCCCCAGCCCCCATCCTGGATCTATCTCGTGGCCCCCAGCCACCACTCATCTAATTAGCATACTAAAGACACTCTTACCACTCCAGAGATTACAAGGGTTTCAGGAGCTGTGTGCCAGGAACCAAATATATATTTAACAGTCATTAATTTGGGAAGGAAAGTTGTGTGTGTGTGTGTGTGTGTGTGTGTGTGTGTGTGTGTGTGTGTGTAGTGGCATGATTTAGGGCTAAGGTAGATTTGAATAAAACAGAAGATGGGAAAAGGCTAGTTTACAAAATTTAGGAAGAAAATAAGCTAGCAGAAAGTCTGAAAAGAGTTGTATTTCTTTGACAAACCGCTCTTTTATTTGAACTACAATCTGGGATTTAAGTCTATTGATTTTGGGTCCTATAATAGTTAAATGTATGATGTATAATAAAATTTGTCTTACATAAAGTAAAAACATAGTTATATGTAGAAATGCACGAATTATCCATATAAAGTGCTAAGTTGCAGCCAATAAAGTAACCGGAGAAGGGACAGAAGCTTGAATGGCTATATAATGTCGTGTCAGTTTCATCCTGGAGATATTTTTTATGAATATCCAGTGTTAATCCCATAAGAACCTGGCTGACCTAGTTTCACCTAGACTCATGTGTCCTGAGGATCACAGTTCTGATATAGGCAGCGAGTGGCAGTTCTCTTTCTAGACCTGGCATCATGCAATATCCTTAATAGACACTTGATGCGTGTGTGTGTGTGTGTGTGTGTGTGTGTGTGTGTGTGTGTGTGTGTGCGTGTGCGTGCGCGTGCGTGCCTGCAGGCTGAGACTAGTTCCACAGACAGGCTTTAATCTCAAAGACTGACTTCTCTGAATTACAGTCGAAACTGGCACCAACTGGCTTTGCATATTCAGGCAAAGGATTGCATCAGTGTGTTTTTACGAAGACCTTGGCACTTTCTGGAGCCTTTTTTCTTGGCTAAGCATGGATTTCTTTTTAATCACATCTGAAACAGGGTGATTAAATAGGACACAGGCTCCAAGCTGGGCGAGTGTTCTCCCACACCTCATGGATAATCGCTCTCAGCAGGATGTGCTATTTTAAAGCAACCTAAGGTTTACTTAGATGCCTTCATGTGGACAGACAACTTGAAGGAACAGGCAAATCTTCGAGCACAGAAACCATTTAATAAAATTATGTTTGCTGAAGCTATTTTTATCTATACCTCAGCTTCATGTCTGAATTAGGGGGTTCCCTAAAATAGTTCAGTCTGTGAGCTGCTTGTGCCTCAGCAAGAATTTCCTTGTCTGGTAACAGAAACTGCTAGTAGTTCATACCACGATAACGGGACATCTAAGTAATTTTTTATGTAAACTTTTTATTGAGATACAGCACAACTTACAAAAAAGTGCATCTATCAACAAACCAGTGTATTGTGAATTCTTCCCTTTCCCAGCCTTGTTGTTAACATTTTGGGGAGTCTCAAAACACTATTCATTCTAGAAAATTTACACAGCAAATTATTTTATGACTTCCTTCTTTCCTGAAGAATAGCCAGTAATTCAACCCTTGCTTTATAATAAGTTAGCCCCTTCCATCCTTAGAAAGATAAGTATCATAACATCACTCAACTCTCATATATCCTGTCTCCCCATCAGTATTATAAGCGCATGAAAATTGTACCTGTCAGCACAAAATAGAAGCTTTTAGTAACAGTGGGGCTGACCTCTCCTCCAACAGTATGAAAAGAACAGAGGTGATTAGGAGAGTGGCTGGCCAGCAGCCACTCTCCATATGAACTGGTGTGGGCAGTTGCTCATTTCTATCTTTTATCATCCCGATGACCCATAGACTGTGCTTATGTGACTGTCCCAGAAGTGGGCTGTGACCCTGGGCCTTGAGGGGAGCTCAGACAGCTGTGATGGGGCCTTTTCCTCTCGTGACCCTCCCCACCACCCACACACAGCTCATCTCTCCTTCTTTTGTCACCTTCATCCCTTTGAAACTTCCTGCAGGCTCTATGCTTCCTCTAGGATCTGATGTCCTCCGACCTCCACACTGACATCTCCACATCCCACCCTCAAATCTTAACCTGCCCTGAGTTCTATTCCCTGAAAACTAGTCTCCCTGTGTTACAGAGTAGCAGGCAGTTATCCAATTATTAAGGTTTTTAATGATAGAAAATGTCTTGATGTGGCATTTGCTTTATACCAGGACACCCATCATGAACAAAATGCCCAGTGGATTGTATCTCTAATAAAAATGTAAGGTCCTTTCATAATAAGCACCCTTTCTCAAGCTCCGATTATATACCCAGAACATGTAAAATTTAATAATTTCATTTAATTTAACAATAGTCCTATAACATTGACATTATTATGACAATTTTCATAAACTTAGTCTCAGAGTGGTTAAGTGACCTGTCCAGGGTGACACAGCATGGCAGTGACAGTGAAGGGATTCAAACCCAAACATAACTGATTTCAAAGTTCCCAACCACTAGATTTTTAAAGACAGTGATTCACTGAATCTACATAGACCCCCAGGTATACTTGGGGGAGGTGCCTGTGGTCAAGCCATTAGTAAATCTCCCACCTCCTGCTCCTGACTGTTCATCTCCCTGGGATGGAGCACATCCTTTCCCCCTGCAGATGTTATTGTTACACTATTCTCAAATGGAAAGGGAACAACTACATTCACTGAGGAAAAAGGCCAACCACATCACCGTGGTTATAATGACAAGAGGACTTTTAAAAAAAGTGTGAACTCAAAGAGACATAATTAAGGTAACCATTAAGATGGAGAAACTTCTTTCAGAGAACCTTCTATTGTTTGTATACAGACCTAGAGAGGGAATCCCGGAGTCCCAAGCATCATTAAAGAACACTGAGGGGACATCAGTTTTGACCACGTGTCACCCTTAATGGCTCCCGATCACCCACAGAATTAAGTCCAAATTCTCACCATCGGGTAGAAATCCCATCTCAGAGTGGCTAACCTCATGTTTTCAGTCATAAACAGTCCCTCACCACAAACCCTCCTGAGGCATCTGGACTGCATTTTCTTTCTTTTATTTCTTTGTGTATTCACTATTTTTAAATATTTAGTGTATTAATTATAACATGAATTTCCAAATCCTTCAGTGCCTCTGATTGGAAGTCTCTTCCAGTACCTCGTAGGGAGCAGTCCCATGTTAAGGTCTTGATGATTCCAGATGCAGCATTGCCCTGTGCAGCTTGTGCAGCCCTCTGATGTGTCCCATACATGGCATCTTGCATGTCCTTCTGTCACTTAGTAGAGCTACCAGCTACTACATGTTCTAGGTGCTTCCTATATGCCATGCATTGCACTCAATTTATCTCATTTAATACTGTGAAATAATGTCCCTGGGACATGGTGTCCCTATTTTATAAATCTCAAATTGAGATTTAAGGGGGAAAATGCTTAATTTCCCCAAGGTTATGTAACTAGTAAGTTCCAGGACCAGGATTCAGACTCAGGTAGTCCTTATTCTACAATCCATGAAAATAATTAATGATATTCTCCAACACTCACCTCATCTAATTTGGCCAACTCTGCAGCTGTGATGTTAACAGAATAACTGCTGATGGATGCTTGTGGTGTCCAAGGGAACTTTAGGATCTGTTTCATTTCTTTCTCAGTGTTAGGCTTTCTCCTCCTAGGTTGTTAACACCGCCAAATTGGGAAAGGAGCCAGTGACCTTGAGCACCTGGGAAAATTGCTCCCACCTGGCATTGGGGGTGTTCAGGTGACCCCCCCCCCAGGTGATCAAGACTGAACTGCAACAGGGTGGCTTTATAATCGGAGGTACCCAATAGCTGTAGAAGGGTGGTCCTTTCGGGGAAGGGCAGTGTACCTTTAGCTGATTTGTAGACCCACTTAATCCAAATCAGTCTCCTTGTCTGTGTCCTTTGCTGCGCTGCGTCTGTACAATACATATTTTTTCTTGTGTGCACTGAATTGATCCAGGAGGGAATGCAGATGGGGCTCTGCTTTGGCGGAGGAAAAGATGAGTCAGAATAAAATGAGGTTAGTAAACTTAGGGAACGTGGTCAAAGTTGACAAGACCTTAGGGAGGGACAGGCAGGCGGGCAGGAGAGGCTGCGGCAGACCAGCAGACAGCACATTTGCCTTCCTTCAGGGCTGAGGAGCCAGGAGCCAGTGGGTGGTGGAGGTGGAGCCCTGGGAGAGGAGCCGGCGGGGAGCACATCCTACAAAGGGAGGTGCCCAGCCCATGGACACCGGCTCACTGTCCTGGAGAGTCCTGGAGCAGGTGCTGCAGATGAGGGGAGCCTTCAGGCAGTCTCTCCGTGGAATTGGCTGTCGTGAGGCCAGCAGCTGCAGGGCCTGGGGAGATTGCAGATGCCTTTTGTCTTCACTGATCTTCACCGTTGTCGGTATGGATGAGGCAGCTCCTCTGAAAGGAACTGAGTGGCTGCCCTGAGGCCCTTGTGTCTGCCCTCTTGTCCTGGCCAAGCTGCCCATGAGATTGAAGTGGGGGAAGCAGCTGGGAGCCAGCAGTCCTGCTTGAGGGCCAAGCCTGGTTCACCGGCTCGATTCGCCAGCCTCTCACAAAGCCAGTGCCCTAATCTGTGATGTAGGACTGTTAGACTCATTAGTGCAAGGAGCTTTCTCCAGGTTTCATTTCTTAAAATCTGCAATTTGCCTGTGATATGCAACAGTTCTACTGGACAATAGGCCAATTTACTTGCAATTTAGCTTTCAAGGTAGTTGCTAGTCTTCTCGCCACGCTATTTTATAAAATGCTTAAACTAGAATTCCTGGGGATTTTCGATCATATAAATAAAATTGGGTTTAATTATGCTCATATACTTGCATGGTTTGTAAATTCTTAGAAGGAAACTGGTTGGCAGTAATAGTAACTGTGTATTGATTATCACTACACGCTAAGGGCTTGGTATCATTTATCTTATTTAATGTTCATAATAACCGCATGTGGCACAGAGGAATTAATTAATTTGCCAAAGTCACAAGCTGGCAGATGACAATAATGGATGCTTGTATCTGCTCAGTGTTTCTTTGCTTCTTCCTCTGCAGCTGTCACCTCTTAATTTGGGGAATTGCCTCTCCCTTCCCTGTGGGACTTCTGATTGAGGTCTCCATCCCGTCACCACCCCATCCACATCTTCAAGGACTGGCCAGTTCTCTGTTCCTTCTGGCCATAATGGTTGGTCCTACAATGGGCAAGTGACCCCAGTCTAGCCAATGAGAGGTCTTCCCTGGGATTTTATAAATGACCCTGAGAACCTGTGTGTTCTCTCTTTCTTGTGGAGTTGTCAGGCTGAATGAAGTAAGCTTGTGTCTGCTGCAGCCACCGTCCCACCCCCAATGCCTGAAGGAAACCGTCTACTTCTGTTTCAAGGCAATGCAGCCACATGGAGAAAAGAGGGAGGGAGGAAGAGATCCAGAATACTCATTTCCCAAAAGAGTCAGGCCAGCTTGATCCCTAGCCTTCCCAGTTACATAGGGATGGATTCCCTCTTTTTTTTTTTTTAACATCTTTATTGGGGTATAATTGCTTTACAATGGTGTGTTAGTTTCTGCTTTATGACAAAGTGAATCAGTTATACATATACATATGTTCCCATATGTCTTCCCTCTTGCGTCTCCCTCCCTCCCATCCTCCCTATCCCACCCCTCCAGGCTGTCACAAAGCACCGAGCCAATATCCCTGTGCCATGCGGCTGCTTCCCACTAGCTATCTACCTTACTACGTTTGTTAGTGTGTATATGTCCATGACTCTCTCTCGCCCTGTCACAGCTCACCCTTCCCCCTCCCCATAACCTCAAGTCCGTTCTCCAGTAGGTCTGCGTCTATATTTCTGTCTTACCCCTAGGTTCTCCATGACATTTTTTTCCCTTAAATTCCATATATATGTGTTAGCATACGGTATTTGTCTTTTTCTTTCTGACTTACTTCACTCTGTATGACAGACTCTAGGTCCATCCACCTCATTACAAATAGCTCAATTTCGTTTCTTTTTATGGCTGAGTAATATTCCATTGTATATATGTGCCACATCTTCTTTATCCATTCATCCGATGATGGGCACTGAGGTTGTTTCCATCTCCGGGCTATTGTAAAATAGAGCTGCAATGAACAATTTGGTACATGACTCTTTTTGAATTTTGGTGTTCTCAGGGTATATGCCCAGCAGTGGGATTGCTGGGTCATATGGTAGTTCTATTTGTAGTTTTTTAAGGAACCTCCATACTGTTCTCTGTAGTGGCTGAACCAATTCACATTCCCACCAGCAGCGCAAGAGTGTTCCCTTTTCTCCACACCCTCTCCAACTTTTATTGTTTCTAGATTTTTTGATGATGGCCATTCTGACTGGTGTGAGATGATATTTCATTGTAGTTTTGATTTGCATTTCTCTAATGATTAATGATGTTGAGCATTCTTTCATGTGTTTGTTGGCAGTCTGTATATCTTCTTTGGAGAAATGTCTGTTTAGGTCTTCTGCCCATTTTTGGATTGGGTTGTTTGTTTTTTTGTTATTGAGCTGCATGAGCTGCTTGTAAATTTTGGAGATTAATCCTTTGTTAGTTGCTTCATTTGCAAATATTTTCTCCCATTCTGAGGGTTGTCTTTTAGTCTTTTGCTTTGCAAAAGCTTTGAAGTTTCATTAGGTCCCATTTGTTTATTTTTGTTATTTCCATTACTCTAGGAGGTGGGTCAGAAAGGATATTGCTGTGATTTATGTCATAGAGTGTTCTGCCTATGTTTTCCTCTAAGAGTTTTATAGTTTCTGGCCTTACATTTAGGTCTTTAATCCATTTTGAGCTTATTTTTGTGTATGGTGTTAGGGAGTGATCTAATCTCATACTTTTACATGTACCTGTCCAGTTTTCCCAGCACCACTTATTGAAGAGGCTGTCCTTTCTCCACTGTACATTCCTGCCACCTTTATCAAAGATAAGGTGTCCATGTGTGTGTGGGTTTATCTCTGGGCTTTCTATACTGTTCCATTGATCTATCTTTCTGTTTTTGTGCCAGTACCATACTGTCTTGATTACTGTAGCTTTGTAGTATAGTCTGAAGTCAGGGAGCCTGAGCTCCTTTTTTCGTTCTCAAGATTGCTTTGGCTATTCGGGGTCTTTTGTGTTTCCATACAAATTGCGAAATTTTTTGTTCTAGTTCTGTGAAAAATGCCAGTGGTAGTTTGATAGGGATTGCATTGAATCTATAGATTGCTTTGGGTAGTAGAGTCATTTTCACAATGTTGATTCTTGCAATCCAAGGACATGGTATATCTCTCCATCTATTTGTATCATCTTTAATTTCTTTCATCAGTGTCTTATAATTTTCTGCATACAGGGCTTTTGTCTCCTTAGGTAGGTTTATTCCTAGATATTTTATTCTTTTTGTTGCAATGGTAAATGGGAGTGTTTTCTTGATTTCACTTTCAGATTTTTCATCATTAGTATATAGGAATGCCAGAGATTTCTGTGCATTAACTTTGTATCCTGCTACTTTACCAAATTCATTGATTAGCTCTAGTAGTTTTCTGGTAGCCTCTTTAGGATTCTCTATGTATAGTATCATGTCATCTGCAAAGAGTGACAGCTTTACTTCTTCTTTTCCGATTTGGATTCCTTTTATTTCCTTTTCTTCTCTGATTGCTGTGGCTAAAACTTCCAAAACTATGTTGAATAAGAGTGATGAGAGTGGGCAACCTTGTCTTGTTCCTGATCTTAGTGAAAATGCTTTCAGTTTTTCACCATTGAGGAGGATGTTTGCTGTGGGCTTGTCATATATGGCCTTTATTATGTTGAGGAAAGTTCCCTCTATGCCTACATTCTGGAGGGTTTTTATCATAAATGGGTGTTGAATTTTGTCAAAAGCTTTCTCTGCATCTATTGAGATGATCATATGGTTTTTCTCCTTCAATTTGTTAATATGGTTTATCACATTGATAGATTTGCATATATTGAAGAATCCTTGCATTCTTGGAATAAACCCCACTTGATCATGGTGTATGACCCTTTTAATGTGCTGTTGGATTCTGTTTGCTATTATTTTGTTGAGGATTTTTTCATCTATGTTCATCAGTGATATTGGCCTGTAGTTTTCTTTCTTTGTGACATCCTTGTCTGGTTTTGGTATCAAGGTGATGGTGGCCTCGTAGAAGGAATTTGGGAGTGTTCCTCCCTCTGCTATATTTTGGAAGAGTTTGAGAAGGACAGGTGTTAGCTCTTCTCTAAATGTTTGATAGAATTCGCCTGTGAAGCCATCTGGTCCTGGGCTTTTGTTTGTTGGAAGATTTTTAATCACAGTTTCAATTTCAGTGCTTGTGATTGCTCTGTTCATATTTTCTATTTCTTCCTGATTCAGTCTTGGCAGGTTGTGCAATTCTAAGAATTTGTCCATTTCTTCCAGATTGTCCATTTTATTCGCATAGAGTTGCTTATAGTAATCTCTCATGATCTTTTGTATTTCTGCAGTGTCAGTTGTTGTTTGTCCTTTTTCATTTCTAATTCTATTGATTTGAGTCTTCTCCCTGTTTTTCTTGATGAGCCTGGCTAGTGGTTTATCTATTTTGTTTATCTTCTCAAAGAACCAGCTTTTAGTTTTATTGATCTTTGCTATTGTTTCCTTCATTTCTTTTTCATTTATTTCTGATCTGATTTTTATGATTTCTTTCCTTCTGCTAGCTTTGGGGGTTTTTTTGTTCTTCTTTCTCTAATTGCTTTAGGTGCAATGTTAGGTTGTTTATTCGAGATGTTTCCTGTTTCTTAAGGTAGGATTTTATTGCTATAAACTTCCCCCTTAGAACTGCTTTTGCTGCATCCCATAGGTTTTGGGTCGTTGCGTCTCCATTGTCATTTGTTTCTAGGTATTTTTTTATTTCTTCTTTGATTTCTTCAGTGATCACTTCATTATTAAGTAATGTATTGTTTAGCCTCCATGTGTTTGTATTTTTTACAGATCTTTTCCTGTAATTGATATCTAGTCTCATGGCATTGTGGTCAGAAAAGATACTTGATACAATTTCAATTTTCTTAAATTTACCAAGGCTTGATTTGTGACCCAAGATATGATCTGTCCTAGATAATGTTCCATGAGCACTTGAGAAAAATGTGTATTCTGTTGTTTTTGGATGGAGTGTCCTATAAATATCAATTAAGTCCATCTTGTTTAATGTATCATTTAAGGCTTGTGTTTCCTTATTTATTTTCATTTTGGATGATCTGTCCATGGGTGAAAGTAGGGTGTTAAAGTCCCCTACTATGAATGTGTTACTGTCAATTTCCCCTTTTATGGCTGTTAGTATTTGCCTTATGTATTGAGGTGCTATGTTGGGTGCATAAATATTTACAATTGTTATATCTTCTTCTTGGATCGATCCCTTGATCATTATGTAGTGTCCTTCTTTGTCTCTTTTAATAGTCCTTATTTTAAAATCTATTTTGTCTGATATGAGAATTGCTACTCCAGCTTTCTTTTGGTTTCCATTTGCATGAAATACCTTTCTCCATCCCCTTACTTTCAGTCTGTATGTGTCTCTAGGTCTGAAGTGGGTCTCTTGTAGACAGCATATATAAGGGTCTTGTTTTTGTATCCATTCAGCCAATCTGTCTTTTGGTGGGAGCATTAAGTCCATTTACATTTAAGGTAATTATCAATATGTAAGTTCCTATTCCCATTTTCTAAATTGTTTTGGGTTCGTTATTATAGGTCTTTTCCTTCTCTTGTGTTTCTTGTCTAGAGAAGTTCTTTTAGCATTTGTTGTAAAGCTGGTTTTGTGGTGCTGAACTCTCTCAGCTTTTGCTTGTCTGTAAAGGTTTTAGTTTCTCCATCAAATCTGAATGAGATCCTTGCTGGGTAGAGTAGTCTTGGCTGCAGGTTTTTCTCCTTCATCACTTTCAGTATGTCCTGCCACTCCC
Source organism: Phocoena sinus (assembly GCF_008692025.1). Taxonomy (NCBI): domain Eukaryota; kingdom Metazoa; phylum Chordata; class Mammalia; order Artiodactyla; family Phocoenidae; genus Phocoena; species Phocoena sinus. Next base: position 27,114,189 of record NC_045764.1, read on the forward strand.
TTCTGGCTTGTAGGGTTTCTGCTGAGAGATCAGCTGTTAACCTTATGGGGATTCCCTTGTGTGTTATTTGTTGTTTTTCCCTTGCTGCTTTTAATATGCTTTCTTTGTATTTAATTTTTGACAGTTTGATTAATATTTGTCTTGGCGTATTTCTCCTTGGATTTGTCCTGTATGGGACTCTCTGTGCTTCCTGGACTTGATTAACTATTTCCTTGCCCATATTAGGGACGTTTTCAACTATAATCTCTTCAAATATTTTCTCAGTCCCTTTCTTTTTCTCTTCTTCTTCTGGAACCCCTATAATTCGAATGTTGGTGCGTTTAATGTTGTCCCAGAGGTCTCTGAGACTGTCCTCAGTTCTTTTCATTCCTTTTTCTTTATTCTGCTCTGCAGTAGTTATTTCCATTATTTTATCTTCCAGGTCACTTATCCGTTCTTCTGCCTCAGTTATTCCGCTATTGATCCCATCTAGAGTATTTTTCATTTCATTTATTGTGGTGTTCATCATTGTTTGTTTCATCTTTAGTTCTTCTAGGTCCTTGTTAACTGTTTCTTGCATTTTCTCTATTCTATTTCCAAGATTTTGGATCATCTTTACTATCATTATTCTGAATTCTTTTTCAGGTTGACTGCCTATTTCCCCTTCATTTGTTAGGTCTGGTGGGTTTTTATCTTGCTCCTTCATCTGCTGTGTGTTTTTCTGTCTTGTCATTTTGCTTATCTTACTGTGTTTGGGGTCTCCTTTTTGCAGGCTGAAGGTTCGTAGTTCCTGTTGTTTTTAGTGTCTGTCCCCAGTGGCTAAGGTTGGTTCAGTGGGTTGTGTAGGCTTCCTGGTGGAGGGTACTAGTGCCTGTGTTCTGTTGGATGAGGCTGGATCTTGTCTTTCTGGTGGGCAGGTCCACGTCTGGTGGTGTGTTTCGGGGTGTCTGTAGACTTATTATGATTTTGGGCAGCCTCTCTGCTAATGGGTAGGGTTGTGTTCCTGTCTTGCTAGTTGTTTGGCATAGGATATCCAGCACTGTAGCTTGCTGGTCGTTGAGTGAAGCTGGGTGCTGGCGTTGAGATGGAGGTCTCTGGGAGATTTTCGACGTTTGATATTATGTGCAGCTGGGAGGCCTCTTGCGGACCAGTGTCCTGAAGTTGGCTCTCCCACCTCAGAGTCAGAGCCCTGACTCCTGGCTGGAGCACCAAGAGCCTTTCATCCACACGGCTCAGAATAAAAGGGAAAAGAAGTAGAGAGAATTAGTGGAAGTATGAGGAAAGAAAGAAGGAAAGGAGGGAAGGAAGGAAGGAAGAAAGAAAGAAAGAAAGTAGCAAAGAAGGAAAGAAGGCAAGAAGGAAAGAAAGGAGGGAGGGAGGGAGGAAGGAAGGAAGGAGGGAAAGAAGGAAAAAAGACAGAAAGAAAGAAGATACAGTAAAAATAAAATAAAGTATAATAAAGTTATTGAATTAAAAAATACTTATTTAGAAAAAAAAAGGGACGGATAGAACCTTAGGACAAATGTTGGAAGCAAAGCTATACAGACAAAATCTTACACAGAAGCATACACATACACCCTCACAAAAAGAGGTAAAGGGGGGAAAATCATAAATCTTGCTCTCAGAGACCACCTCCTCAATTTGGGATGATTCGTTTTCTAAAGGAGGGAAGGAAGGAAGGAAGGAAAGAAAGAAAGAACGAAATTAAAGTATAATAAAGTTATTAAAATTAATTATTAAGAAGAAAATTAAAATAAAAAACCATGGACGGATAGAACCCTCGGACAAATGGTGGAAGCAAGACTATACAGACAAGATCTCACACAGAAGCATACAAATACACATTCACAAAAAGAGGAAAAGAGAAAAAAATCAAAGATCTTACTCCTAAAGTCCACCTCCTTAATTTGGGATGATTGGTTGTCTATTCAGGTATTCCACAGATGCAGGGTATATCAAGTTGATTGTGGAGCTTTAATCCGCTGCTTCTGAGGCTGCTGGGAGGGATTTGCCTTTCTCTTCTTTGTTCTCACAGCTCACAGGGGCTCAGCTTTGGATTTGGCCCTGCCTCTGCGTGTCGGTCGCTGGAGGGCATCTGTTTTTTGCTTAGACAGGACGGGGTTAAAGGAGCCGCTGATTGGGGGCTCTGGTGCACTCCGGCCGGGGCGGGGGGAGGGAGGGGCACTGCGTGCGGGGCGGGCCTGCGGCGGCAGAGGCCGGCATGACTTTGCACCAGCCTGAGGCGCGCCCTGCGTTCTCCCGGGGAAGTTGTCCCTGGATCCCGGGAACCTGGCAGTGGCGGGCTGCACAGGCTCCGCGGAAGAGGGGTGTGGAGAGTGACCTGTGCTCGCACACTGGCCCCTTGGTGGTGGCAGCAGCAGCCTTAGCGTCTCTTGCCCGTCTCTGGGGTCCGTGCTGATAGCCGCGGCTCGCGCCCGTCTCTGGAGTTCCTTTAAGCAGCGCTCTTAAACCCCTCTCCTCGCGCACCAGGAAACAAAGAGGGAAGAAAAAGTCTCTTGCCTCTTCGGCAGGTGCAAACTTTTCCCCGGACTCCCTCCCGTCTAGCCGTGGTGCACCAACCCCTTCAGGCTATGTTCAAGCCACCAACCCCAGTCCTCTCCCTGGCTCCGTCCGAAACCGGAGCCTCAGCTCGCAGCCCCGCCCGTCCCGGCGGGTGAGCAGACAAGCCTCTCGGGCTGGTGAGTGCCGGCACCGATCCTGTGTGTGGGAATCTCCCCACTTTGCCCTCCGCACCCGTTGCTGTGCTCTCCTCCGTGGCTCCGAAGCTCCCCCCTCCGCCTCCCGCAGTCTCCGCCCGCGAAGGGGCTTCCTAGTGTGTGGAAACTTTTCCTCCTTCACAGCTCCCTCCCACTGGTGCAGGTGCTGTCCCTATTCTTTTGTCTCTGCTTTTTCTTTTGCCCTACCCAGGTACGTGGGGAGTTTCTTGCCTTTTGGGAAGTCTGAGGTCTTCTGCCAGCGTTCAGTAGGTGTTCTGTAGGAGTTGTTCCACGTGTAGATGTATTTCTGGTGTATCTGTGGGGAGGAAGGTGATCTCCGTGTCTTACTCTTCCGCCATCTTCAAGGCCCCCCTGCACTCTCTTTTGGAGCAGCTTAATTTCCTTAGCGCTCGCACACGTTCACGAACACCGTTCTGGCACGTCCCACATGGCGTTGAAGTCTTACGTGTTGCCCTAGTCTGAGCTGCACTCAGAATAACCCTCGGCTTCGCATTCCATCTAGGACTTCGGATTCCCTCTTGATTAAGCTAGTTTGAATTGAATTTCTGTCACTTCCAGTCAGTGCTCTGGTGTGACTGTGGGCAGACCTGGGATGCAAACCTCACAGTTTCCTCTGTTCTTAGGCTCAGCTGTATGGTGAGAGGAGGAATTACAAGTCAGAGCTAATATTATTGCAGAATTTGTCCCCATGGATCCAGTTTCAGGGCCCACCTCACCCAGACAATCAGCATGTCTGGTGGGCTACAGTCCACCTGGATCTCCAGTTCCCTAGGCTTTGGGGAGGGAGGACAGTGGTTTATTTGCCATGTGATGTAGAGGACTGGTAGCCAGAGAGAACGTTTTTCAGGTTGTTAAATCGTTGTAAGTCAACCTTGTCCTGCCCCCACAAACCCAGCTCAAAATCTTCTGAGTTTTCTAAATGAATAGAATAGAAAATGAATAGAAAGTTATAAATTGCCTTCTTCCATTAAGTAAAAGTCCTATTCTTGTTCACTAAAGACGAAGAGGGTTTTCTCCCAGTTCCTATGGTACCTCCTCAAACATACGCACACATGCACACATACAGGCATGCACGCACAGAGACATACATGTGCACATAAGCAGTCTTAAACTGGGAAAGAATAACAGCATGGCATCCTGAAGTCTACCCGTGGATGGGGAGAGATAAGAAACAAAGAAGGAAAGACTAGATGCTGGTTACCTACCTTGTTTTGAATATGAGCCACAAATCCAGTATGGAAACTCCCTCCATCTGCTGTTCCCCTCCAAGCAGGTGGCGTATTACAGTTACTGCTCCTTCTCACTCTGAGTTCAATGTCAAGTAGTGGTTCCCAAACTTTTGTAGGCACCTGGATCATCTGGGGAGCTTATTAAAAAGGTGTATCTGGGGTAGGGCCCAGGCATTTGTTGTCCTAAGTAAGCCCTTTTGATGATTCTGATATGTGTGACCTTCTGATTAGCCTTAATAACCAAGTGCCACAGTGAACATCTGAAATCCTGGTTCTCTGTTGATGCTGCATTTTGCTTTCTCCACCTCCCAAGCAAAGGTAGACTGTTTCAGGTTAACCTCAGACTTTTCTCTTTCTACACTTTTATTTCTGTCATTTTCCCCCCATCCTTAAATTCTGAATTTCATGTTTCCCCAACCTCATCTCCTATTTTTTTTTTTTTTTTTTTTTTTTGCGGTACGCGGGCCTCTCACTGTTGTGGCCTCTCCCGTTGCGGAGCACAGGCTCCGGACGCGCAGCCTTAGCGGCCATGGCTCACGGGCCCAGCCGTTCTGTGGCATGTGGGATCTTCCCGGACCGGGGCACGAACCCGTGTCCCCTGCATCGGCAGGCAGACTCTCAACCACTGCGCCACCAGGGAAGCCCTCATCTCCTATTTTTATCTTGGAAAAAATTACTACTGGTGGACAAGCTCATGAGTCACAGGTGGTCTAAATGTTCTGGCATTATGTACCCCCCTGGATTTGTTAATATGTCTGGAAGCTTTGGCAATGGAGACAGAGATGACTACAGAGTTCAGTTCTATATGGCTAGGTGTTTACAACTTTGCTTCCTATTGGCATCAGCAGATGCTTATTCTAATAATGAAGTAATGAAGAAGAAGCCTTCCTGGTTATTTTGGTACTTAACTCTGGAAGAAAGTATCAGTGAATGATTGATAAAGAGGAGAAGCCTTCCAAAATTGTATCCTACCAGTTTTTTTCTCTCATTTCTATCAAATTTGTCTTAGATACAAATGATATCTAATGATATTTATGTCTTATTGTCATAAGATAAAGGCAAAGGTTTTTTGCATCCTTTCCCTTCTTGATATTAGGAAACTCTCTTGCTATAATCTGCTTGCCAAGCCTTGCTTCATGGCTGGATAGTTGATCTATATTTCCCTATTTCAGACTTGGCACTGGTTTTCATGCAAGTGTATGTGTTGAACAGGAAATGGTCTTTGCAGATGCAAAGGAGCCAAAGATCTCTGCTGATTCCTAGCTTATCCTCTAGAGGATTTGTCTAAATCCATAGCAAATGTCTGCATTAGAAAGCAGCATCTCTAATTCTCCCTAGACTGTACCTCTTTGAAGTCTGAGTGCTGTCTGGAGTCTGTCCTGTTTTCTGGGAATCCCCAGCATGTAGCACAGTGCCCAGCAAGTAAAAACTGCATATTTATTAAGTCTTAAATATGTGTCTAATATTACGTGAACATCACACTGGGAGCAAAGAGAAAGTCCTACTAGCTTTCAGAGAGCAAACAGGTCAACATACAGCAAAAAAGTTGGAAATGGTCAGAGTTCTTAACAAAACAATGGAAGCTGGAAGACAATAAAAAAATACCTTCAAAATCCTGAAGGAAAGTGTTGTTGAACCTGGAATTCTATACCCAGCCCAACTGTTAATTAAGAATGAGATTAGTATAAACATATATTCAGACTTGCAAGTTCTTAGTATTTACCTCTAAAGAATCCTTTCTCAGCAAGTACTGAACAATATACTCCTTCAGAAAGGAAGGATCATGAATCAAAAGCAGGGGTTCCAGTGCATCAGAGAGGTTGGGCTCCCGGGATGCTGGTGACCAGGTACAGAGCATGGCCAGCGTGTCTTGGTGCAGGTCAGAAGGCTCCAGAGGCGTTCTTCAAAAAGACAAAACTGACAAGCTACCTGATACACCTGAAATGACGGAGAGACGATTTAGACAATGAGCAGAGTGTTTGGGGTTAAATTTATGGAAAGTATAGATAACTAAGCAATTGAAAGGGAGAAAATTATTTAAAACAGGGACAATAAAATATACAGGAAAGGAAAAAAATCATCATAATATACTGATTGCCTCAACTGTGATTACATAATCATAACAATAGAAACAAAGAATATTGACACAACCAAAATTAACTCTATTAGGAGGAAGGAGGACAGTTAGGGTGCTTGTAGATAGTTGAACACTGGGGTGAAAGAGAGTGGCTAGTCCACTGTTTTCCACAGTGGCTAGTCCATAGGTTTGCCTACATCTGAGAAGTCAAAAAGTAGCAATATAACCATTTTATTTAAAAAATCAGAAACAAATACACAAAAGAACCAGCCCCCCAAATTGAAATTGGTTGCTGTGAGAAATCGGGGAGGATGTTGGGCTTCCGTTCTTTTCTAGTAAGCTTTGTAGACAGCTTTATATTTTTGAACCATGAGCAGATATTTTTTATATATAAATAAAAACCAACAAACCAACAAAACATTTGCATCATGTGGACAACCGTTCAGATCACACACGATCGCGGAAGCCTCTTCAGTGAGCTGCAGTCAGTTCACGCACAGGGAGCTCTCTCCTCTTTGTAGCTCCTGGTCACACCCTCCAGAAGGGAACGTCCTCTCTTCAGAACGTCCTCTCTTCAGAATGGCTAGGAGTAAACCCATCATCTATTCAGCTGGGCGAGTGTGATGTTCATGCAACTCTTACTACAACTGTTGACCCCAGAGACATTTGCCATGACCTAAAAAAATATCATTAAGGTATCAGCTATTTTTATTCCAAGTAATGTACTCAACAAACATCCTTCCATCTCCCCAGGGCCTTAGCCCTTCCTAAAACTCCCCAAATCCCATCCAAGGATGATTGAAGGGGGAAGGTCAGCAAGAGAAAAAAGAATCCAGTTGTCTCATTAATAACACATCCCGTGTTGGTGTTGGTAATGGGAATTTGGACATGGCATCATTGAAAAGAGCTCCCTCTTGAGCATCACTGAAATGACCCCACTGGAAACAACTGTCTGACTGTGTTACAAGAACTGGCGTTATAAACGCACCATCGGCTATTTTGGGATACCAGGAAGCCTTAAAAGCACATACATAGGAAAAAGGATAAACAAGGACATCCACTGGTCACAGGAGTTGGAGTACTTTAGGTGCTAAGACTCCATCCTGCCTTGTCATTTGAGAGCTGTTTGGTAGCAGAACAGTGTAAGGGAAAATGTTCAGGTTTGCGATCATATCAATATCTAACTCCTTTATGATTGGTTCTGTGACAAATCCTCCATGTTTCATTTTCCTCACGTATAAAATGGGAATAACTATTTCGTCATAGGATTACTATAAAAGTAAGATGGAACCACTGTTATTAATTAATTATTAATTCCTGAGCCCTTCATCTTCATTCATCTTTGATGACTTGTACAGAAGATATCACTTGACACACAGAGGATTTTCAGGAAGAATCTGTCAAATTAATAACACACATTGAGTGGATTAACACAGAGCCAGATATTGGGAGATTAGTACTGACCCTCGTCTTCGTTCCTTTCTCCCAGCAACCTTCACCCCTTCCTTTCAACCATGAAGAAACTGAGAACCTCAGATGTTAAATGGTGTGTGTGAGTTAATGGCAGAAATTAAATTTGGACTAAGGTTGACAGATTTGGAAAAATATATATATATACAGGACACCCAGTTAAAGTTAAACTTCAGATAGATAAGAAATAATATTTGGGACATAACACTAAAAAAAAAAAAACTGTTGTCTCTCTGAAATTCAGCTTTAAGTGGGCAGCGTATATTTTATCAGACAGCTGTAATTTGGATGAAAATCCTGTCTGAGAGTGCAAGACTCATTCCAATTGATCATGCTGGTCTAGAGAGGAAAGTGGTGAGAAGTCCAAGCAGTGGGAGCCCGGCTGGGAGATCAGGGAGAGGGAGGCCCAGATGTGCATATACAGGATATACATCTACACAGTGGGGTATGCCTGGTGGAAATGCGACACCCCCGCCAGATGGGAAGGGATGTGCCTGGATGGGAAGAGCATTTGACACACTCCAAAGAATCAGCAACTGATTGCTAATTCCCATCCAGTTGGCAGCCCACCTATGGTTCTTTCCAGTGTCCTGCAACACAGAGCTCTGAGAGGAGCCACCTCGTCCATCATCTCTGCCTTTCTTTCCCTCTGGGGCCTGTATTATCAGGTTTATGCATTAGATGTCTCATTCCTTATCTGGATTATTTACAGAGAATGTTGTAGGTTATGTGTTGGTATTTCGCAGATGAGGTAGCAAGGCCAAATTTTCCTTAGCTGTTCAAATCTGTGCTTGTTTCCTGGGGAACGCAGGGCTGTGGGGTGGCTTCTGAATCAGTCTTTTGGGTGACCCTGATGAAGCTTGGTGGCAAACCACATAAAACTGTATAACAACATCTCTGTTCTTCCCCAGTAACACACGCTGTCCATTCAGTCCAAACCAGCATAGTCACAGTGAACTGCTCCCCACTGTTCTCAAAATCCCCCATGAAATTGACAGAGTTAGTACTCAAGAACCAGGGGCGACTTCTTCTGCCCAGAGACACGTTTGCACTGTGGAGCTGTCAGGGGATGGCTGTAAAACAGGGTTATGCTTGAGCCACAGGTAAGAAAACAAGTTAGTACGGGAGCAATCGAAACTTCCCTCCTGCCAAGAAAGATCAACAGAAACTATGAGTAGGAAAAAAAAACAAACAAAAAAACAAAAAAAACTTCGAGGTAAATGGAATGGTTTCGGCTTAAAGAAAGACTGATTGTTTTAAAAAAAACCTCCATAGACCTGGCAGCGATTATTAAAGAAGTGATTACTGAGGATAAGGAAATGGAGATTTCAGATGAATATGCAAATAACTAAAGTTATGTTTAATGCAAAGAAGTAAGCGAACAGCAGAAATAATTAAAAGCTGTTAAGGCATATGTCTGTTTGGCTGGCACATATGTTATTAAAAACAAGAGACTCTAAAGCCAGTTGCCTCTAAGAATCTGTCTTTGCCACAAACCATTTCCATGAATAATATGTACAATAATATTTTACACCCACGGAGTGCCTTTCATCAAACACATTAGGGTTTTCACACTCCATCTCGCTCTTCAGTAGACAGCACTCACTGTGGAAGTAACTCACCTCTGGTCTCATTGAAAGCAGCCAGCTGTGGTTACCTGTTCCAGCCAATGTTAGTGATCTGCGGGTGGACCCCAGGACACCAGGGGTCCATCAAATTTTTTTGATTTGGCTAAAGTTAAGGGAAATAATGGGAAGCGTGCCATAATAAGTACCAACTGCTTGGAGGGTCAACCTATAAGAGACCAAAGTCAGTTAAGATTAGGTTTATTTATTTATTTATTTAAATAAATTTATTTATTTGCCTTTTTGTTGTTTTTTTGGGCTGCATTGGGTCTTCGTTGCTGCACGTGGGCTTTCTCTAGTCGTGGGGAGCAGAGGTCACTCTTTGTTGCGGTGCGTGGCCTCTCATTGCGGCATCTCTTGTTGCGGAGCACGGGCTCTAGGTGCATGGGCTTCAGTAGTTGTGGCTTGCGGGCTCTAGAGCGCAGGCTCAGTAGCTGTGGCACACGGGCTTAGTTGCTCCGTGGCATGTGGGATCTTCCTGGACCAGGGATCAAACCCGTGTCCCCTGCATTGGCGGCCAGATTCTTAACCACTGTGCCACCAGGGAAGCCCTTAAGATTAGGTTTGATGGCAAATAACAAAAACCCAAATAACAGTGACTTCAGTAAGTAGGATTTATTTCTGTCTTATAGAGATGAAGTTGAGGTGGTCATTCCAGGATTGACATGAGGCCTCCGTGACTCTCCCATTTTGTAGAGCCACCGTTTATAACAAGTGGCTTCTACTCAGTCAAGAAGCTGGCTCAAGTGTCCTGCAGTCCTCACACCTGCACTCATCCAGCTGGGAGGATGAGGGGGAAGGAAGGGATGCCCACTCCATGTAAGGTGGTTATTGGAAGCTACACATACTCTCCCACTCATCCTGTCAACAGGAGCTTAGTCACCTGGTAACATCTGGCTAGAAGGAGGCTGGTGAATATGTTCTTTATTCTGAGTGGCTATGGAGCTTCTTGAAAATCAGGTCTCTGTTACTAAAAAGGAGAGTACACATATTGAGGAGCAACTAGCTACATCTTTAACAGGACCCTACAGCTTCCCCAAATCTATTGTGTTTAGATGCCTATTAACTTATGTATCAACACATGATGATTATTCATTGAGTGCAGGGGCCTGAGTATAACACAATCCCCAATGTGGAGTGACCCATTCATTTTTCCTGTAAGAGATATAAAATATAAGCCATTAGAGCTTTAGATGATACACTCAAATATATACTTATAATTCTTGATTAATGAATTTAGTTACTGATTTATATTTAAAATCACTTATTATAAAAGGTAACATTAATTTAAGAAATAATATTTTCCACTTATAGTTTATGAAACAATTATTAATAAACGGTTCACAGGTATACTTGACATCTGTCTCTCTTGAGCTAGAGTTTCTAACAGTATCTATGAAGGTAAACTTTGAATTATCAATGGAGTTATTATTTTCAATTATTATTTGAATCATCACAGTCAGCCACCACAATCATCATGGAGATTGTATCTATTTAGGTTCTGTGTGGTTCAGATGATAAATTGACACATGAATTCTTGATCTTGCTAAATGAATCAGGAGTCACTGGAGATCAGAAAATCAATTTGTTTGAGTAATCACATACCATCATCACTCTGAAAAAAAACAGGATGCTAGTGGTCTATTGGTCATGCTGTATAAAGAGAGGTACACTGAGAGCAGTGCTGCATGTGACTCAGCATTTGCCTTTCATGGTGGTGTCAGAGAGATGGTGGGGCTCATCATAGCAGTTGCTCTTGATGGAATCATTCTTGGAATGTTAGAGGAGCTTCAGCATTTAGAAATTTAAATTTCGAATTGTATTATATTTGATATATTTCAATATAAAATAATTTAAATTATTTATCTATACTATCCATTAGATAGTCCAGAGCAGTGATTCTCCGATTTGCCTGGGTATCGTAATCACTTGGGCAAATCTGTTTTAAATTACAGACTCCTGGGCCCCACATAAGACCTACTGAATGAAGATTCCTGGGACAGGATCCTGGAATCTCCATTTTTCCAAAGTTTCTGAGGAGACTTTGAGGCAGGCAACCTGACATTATTCCGTGGACCGGGATTTGGGAAACATTGGCTAAAACTTTCGAGAATGATCTACTCAGGGGTTAGGGGATGGGGTCAGAATTCAGGAGGCAAGACTCTGGCAAAAGTGGAGAAAAGGGCACTTGAATAAATAAGATGTGATTTAGAAAACCTATGACTAGGTTTATTTTGTTTTCTGTTTTTTTTTTTAAACTGCTGTGAAAGGTTGTTTTTACAGCAAGTGTATTCCAAGTGATGCCTCTAGCTTTACTGCTTCTCAGTATCTCTAACAGCTTTCCTTTCCCTTTGTGTGCTCTCTTGTATTCCAGTGCTCACCTCACTAAGTAGGCTCTTAGCTCTAGTGTATCATAATGTCTCTCTTCACTTTTATCAATGTACAATCAAATCATTGGATGTTGATTTAGAAGTGAAATTTGGCAGAGAGTTCCACTGCTCATTTATAAAGTGTGCAGGGTATCAAGGAAATCAGTTACTTCATACATCAAAATCTCAGAAGGTGCTCCCACCACGCCCACCCCATGCCCGACTTATCTGATAGTATATCACAGTTCAAACATGAATAAGTTAGACAGTGAATGAATGTGAAATTTGTGTAAGGTTATCTTATTCTATTTCTTTTTTTAAATTTTTTATTCTATTTCTTAATTAGAATTTATTTAGAATACTGTCCAGAAAACCCAGGATAGAAATTTTTACTGTCAACCAGTTTACAGAACTGGCCATTTCATCTTCATCTAGTAATAATATGTTCCTCACGTTGAGCGACCATCAGAACAGGCAGGAGCGTGTGAGTGTGGTGAGGTATGGAAGTTTAGGAGACGTTTAGTAAACTGCACCTCTGCACTGTGCAGAGCAAGACCTTCTGTTATCTAAGCAGAGACCTACTCAGACATGTTCCTGTTTACAAGAAAGACGAAGGCAAAACTATATCTTAAACCGTTTCTCTTCCTTTCTCCCTCAAAACCCTCTACTTCTTTGTGGTATGTGATAGCTATCTCCCATGCTTCCTAGCATCTCTCTCTTTCTCTGAAGACTGGCTCCTCACCTGGAAAGCCCTATTTCTGGGTTTGCTCATCCATCTACTTTCTCCTTAGCTGCCACCAAGCAGCTGATCACTGGTGGACAAAGTCACCCAAGGCTTCCTTGTAAATTTAAATCCACATATCTCAGGCGGGCACTTTCTACCACCCAGCGGTCCTGAGTGTTTGCTTGGTTTGCCCTCCTGTTTGCTTTCATAGTCTATAAGATCTTACAGATCCGATCACGTGACCCTTCCTTGGTTTGCTCTCCCCTCCGGCCCATGCCCTCTCCTTACTTCATTGCTCAGTAATTTTGGAATGAGTTTCTAATCTGGCTGTCTCCAATTTCTTGTTGCCACCTCCAAATCACTTTCCAGTGCAATCTGACCTGTACCCCATTATCACTGAGACCTTCTTCCCATGCCAATGAGCCATTCCCTGTGCTGTTCTCTCGCCATAGCAATCAGCATTGTGGACCACTCTTCCACCACCTCCCTGTCTTGAGCCCCTAGAACCTTGCTCTTCTGTCTCCTCTGATGATTTTTCACTCCTTCCTACAGAGTTTTTCTCCTCTACCAACTCCAAATCGTGGTCTTGGGCCCTCCTCTCTTTCCTAACTTCACATTTTCCTAAGTAATTTAATTCTACTGTCTCTAGGCTGATGATCTCCAAATCTCTGTCTCCAGACAGACACCCTGGACTTTCTTCTTGACACCTCCTTCTACATGAATAATAGACACCTCAGAAATGATATTCCAAAACAGAGCTCTCAGTTTCTACTCCTTGCTCCAAAATCATCACTTCCACGGATTCTCCATTTTCATCTTCTGAGATAAAAACCAAAGTTTCCTTCTCGATTTCACATCTTCTTTCAACATGTTTTACATCTTCTTTCGTACATGTGTTTAAGGGGAAAATAACATCATGTATAATAAAACTGTTATAAATTCTAAGCAAAAATTTATGTTAAACTAAGGAAGAATTTTATGAAAACTCACAAAACCATTATATATGGTGACTGAAGTGGAAAAGTTATAATGCTGACAGTTTGTATCAAATTAAGAGAGTAAAAAAAAATTTCAGTAGTAGCCCATACTTAAAAATAACAGAAGTGGTTGCTTATGCCAATTGGGCATTTCAAGAGAAGAAACCTAAACATGATCTCCATTTAGATTTCAGAGGTGAGTTGCACAAAGGAAAGAATCTTGAACTGTACCTTGAATCACATTAATTTGCTCAAATCACAGGACAGCATTGAGCTTTTTAATGGGATGTAATTAAGTTTCTTCCTGGAAGTTTGATGATGCCACTGGGTCAGCGCTTTTTTTTTTTTTTAATAACCTGACCTCAAATACCTTTTCCTCTTCTCATTCTAAATGCAAGATAAAATAACAACAAGGGTTGCCTTTTATGTCACCATAAATCACATTCAAAGATGATAGGATAATGGCAGGGGAAGAGAGAGATGTAGAATCATGCACACTTTGGCAATGAAGAGGCTGGGACAGTGATTGCCAACCTGTGGGTTCCTGATAGCTGTAAAGGAACATATGTGGGAGAGGAGGGTATGTTGTGTTATAAACAGAAGACCACAAATCTGTATATGAGATACATTATGTCACAGATATGTATTACTCTCCTTGTTTACATTTAAAAGTGCTACAGTTTATAGCTGAATTCGGAAATTATATATATTTTTAAATGATATTTAGTAAATAATTGCAAAAAATTGTAAACACTCCCATGAGTTGGTTCATGAGATTTTTTGAATATTCTCCACAGATGTATTTGTCATTTTATTTCTATTTTTTATTTACTTTTTAAATTGAAGTATAGTTGATTTACAATGTTGTGCTAATTTCTGCTATACAACAAAGTGGCTCAGTTATACACATATATACATACTTTTTAAAAATATTCTTTTCCATTATGATTTATCCCAGGAGATTGTATGTAATTCCCTGTGCTGTACAGTAGGACCTTGTTGTTTATCCATTCTAAATATAATAGTTTGCATCTACTAACCCCAAACTCCCAGACCATCCCTCTCCTTCCCCCTCTCCCCCTTGGCAGCCACAAGTCTGTTCTCTGTGTCTGTGACCCACAGATATATTTGAATTCATACCTCATGCCTTAAAGCAGAATAAATTTCAAATGAATCCAAGACATAAATGCAAAATACAAACTTATAAGAAGAAACCACAAGAAGATATTTTAAAAATAATCCTAGGGACCTTTTAATATGGCATAAAACCAAAAAACTATGAAAAAAAGTTTTGAATTGTGTTTAAAAAAACCCCAAACTATCTACACGCTAAAAACTACCGTAGTCGAAACACAAATGAAGACGCATTTGTGATGCATATTATAAAGGGCTCTTTTTTTAAAAAATAAATTTATTTTATTTATTTATTTTTGGCTGCGTTGGGTCTTCATTGCTGCATGCGGGCTTTCTCTAGTTGCAGCGAGCAGGGTCTACTCTTGGTTGTGGCACGCGGGCTTCTCATTGAGGTGGCTTCTCTTGTTGCAGAGCACAGGCTCTCGGTGTGCGGGCTTCAGTAGTTGTGGCACATGGGCTCAGTAGTTGTGGCACATGGGCTTAGTTGCTCCGTGGCATGTGGGATCTTCCTGGACCAGGGCTCAAACCCATGTCCCCTGCATTAGCAGGCAGATTCTTAACCACTGCATCACCAGGGAAGTCCCATAAAGGGCTCTTTTCATCAATATATAAAGGGCTCCTAAAATCAATAAGAAAGGGCAGACAACTCAATAGATAAAAGGGCATAGTTTATGATAGAATAGTTTAAAGGCAGGAAGTACAAATAGATCTTAAATAAGTGAAAACATACTCAAGCTCACTTAGAATAGTAGAAGTACAAAGTAAAACCTCATAGAAATATATTCTATCATATTCTTAGAGAACTAAGGGTTTAATGCACATTCTCCTGGCAAATACATGAAGTAGAAACTCTCTTACATCACTGATAGAGTATAAATGGGTGCATCTCTATGAGATGAAATTTAGCACTGGTTTAAAAGTTACAAATGTGTATGCCATTTTCCCTAGCATTTCCACCTTAAAGAATTTATCCAGCAGATTTAATCCACACACCTGTGAAATAGATTATCTAATGGGTTACTTATTGCAGCATCATCGGTCATAACAAAAGACTGGAAATAATCTAAATGTCCATCACTAGGTCAGTAGTTAAAAAATCTATACGGTAGAATACTGTGTAGCTATAAAGAATGGTTAGACTCTTTTTGTGGATATATGAAACTATCTCTTGTTTCATACTGTTAAATGAAAAGAAAAGCAATATGCAAAATAGCAAACATAGCATGTTGCCAGTTGCACAAGAGAGGAGAAAACAATCTGTCCTTTTGTTCATGGAGAACATAGCTTGGAAACTAAATGAGAATCTGATGGCATGGGTTGCCTCTGGGGAGAACAGGATGGAGAAAAGGAGTTTGTACTGTGTATCCTGATACACATTCACATTTTTAATAAGATGGAAGAGGCTTATGAAGCAGAGCATGAGCAGAAGTGTTTGACAACTGCATCTCTGGTCCATTGCTGAGTTTTGAGCCCTGATAGTGATACTAAGGGTTTGGGAGGCGATGTGGTTTGCTCTGGGTCAGGCAGCTCAGTAGCGAGGTTCAAGCAGGCCTCTACACTCAGTCCAGGCCTCTTCTCCACTTCAGGTTTTGGGCAGAAAGGGGAGCAGAGTAGGAATGGCTAATCCCAGCATTAGGAAACAGCCAAAAAATGCATGACAGAAAACATGGAGATCAGAAAACGTATACCATGTCCAGGGACCCAGTGGGTGGAAGAAGGAGGTAGCATAATGTATAAAAGAGTCAAAAATAGAGAGGTGAGCCCAGAATGCAGTGGGGGAGGGGTGGTGAGAAGGACAATGAGGGAATGGAAGGTTCTTCTGTAGAGTCTGGACTTTTTCACATGTGGGCAGTGGGGAACTGAGGATGGGCTTTTAACTTATGACTAATGTGAACACGTGTGGACTTGGATTTAAAGATACTCTTCCGATTACAGTGTGTGAAATCGGCTGATGCCACAAAGACCAAAACAGGCAGGATTGAGCCAAAATGCTGGTGGGGATGCAATATTGCATACATACTTAAAAAAAATGAAAGCTATTATTTCTATACCGTGTATGGATAAATGAGGGCTAATAGCTACATTAGTCTTAGTAACACATCCAAATAACTTTTGAATTGCTGCATAAAATCTGTGCATCTCTACAGGTGACTTGGTTTGGAAGTATTATTGCTAAAGTTCATCTGAACGCCCACAGGCATCAATGCTTCCAGTGCCCACCATGCCATCAAATTACTTTGTCTCTTTATTATTTGTGTGCTATTGTGATAGTTAATTTTATGTGTCAACTTGGAGGGTATTAATGAATGAGATTCACATTTAAATCAGGGGACTCAGAGTAAAGAAAATTGCTCTCCCTGATGTGGGTGGGCCTCACCTAGTCAGTTGAAGGCATGAATAGAATAAAAAGACTGGCCTTCTCAAGCAAAGGAAATTCTCCAGCAGATGGCCTTCCAGCCTTCAGACTTTATTTGTGCCACTGGCTCTCCTGAGTCTCCACCTGCTCGCCCAAACTGCAGATTTGAACTTGTCAGCCCCCATAATTCCAGGACCAGTTCCTTATAATAAATCATCTCCTATTGATCCTATTGGTTATTGGTTCTCTTTCTCTAAAGAACCCTGACTAATACAGCTCTAACACCTCATAATTCCTGCATCTGTGATAAGTGGATTTTTTTTAGATAGTTAAAGCTCATTTTTTAAAGCATTTAAAAAATGCCCTTTAAAGTGGTGACATCAAAACATGCAGAACATGGTATATATGTACAATGGAATACTACTCAGCTATAAAAAAGAATGAATTTTGCCATTTGCAGCAATGTGGATGGACTTGGAGGGCATTATGTTAAGTGAAATAAGTCAGACAGAGAAAGACAAATACTGTTTGATATCACTTATATGTGGAATCTAAAAAATACAACAAACTAGTGAATATAACAAATAGAAGCATACTGACAGATATAACGAACAAACTAGTTGTTACCATTGTTGGGGAGGGGCAGTATAGGGGTAGATGATTAAGAGGTACAAAGTATTAGGTATAAAATAAGCTACAAGGATGTATTGTGTAACACGGGGAATATAGTCAATATTTTACAATAACTATAAATGAAGTATAACCTTTAAAAATTGTGAATCACACCTGTAACTTATATAATATTATACAGCAACCATACTTCAATTAAAAAACACGCAGAAAAGAAATACCCACATCCTAACTACACAGCTTGAATTATCGCAGTGTGAGTATACTACCTTCCAGACTGAGAGAGAGGACGTAAGTACCCTAGAGAAGTGCCTGCTTCTTGTCATTAGGTCCGCCTTGCTCCCAGAAGTGACCTCTCTTACAGATCTCCATAACACCCTGATTCGTTTTTATCATCTTGAACTTTGTACAGACAGAACCACGTGGTATGTATACCTTTTGTCTTCTTGCTCTCAACATGATGCTTGTAAGTTATGTGTCCATTTCATTGCTATGTAGTTCTACGTGTCTGCTCTTGATGGACATTTGAGTTATTTCCATTTTGGGGCTACTCTGAGAAATGTTGCTATGGACATTCTTGTACCTGTCTTTTGGTTGGACATATATGCACATTTCTATTGGGTATGTACCCCAGTGTGGAATTGTTTAGTATGGGACAGCTTTGTAGATAGTGCCAACAAGTTGTCCACAGTACTTGTACCAATTTACTGAAAGGCAGAGTTCCAGCTGCTTCACAGCCTGGCCAGCACCTGTTCTTGTCAGTGTCTTTAATTGAAGCATTCTGGTAAAAACCTATATGTATAATATTACGATTGCAATGTGCATTTTCACGATGATTAGTTACTTTGGGCACCCTAAAATATGTTTATTGGCCATTTTGATAATGTCTTTTTTTATTGTTGTTGTTCCCATCTTGTTTATTCTGTGCCTGGTTGTTCCTGAGTGGTGCTGAACATTGCATATGTAGAAATATCTTGAGGCTCTGAGCATGATCATCTTCCTCCTGGAGTGGGTCGTTACCAGTTCTGACAAGCTGGATGTCTAGGTGTGCTGGCAAATGGAGAAAAGCTAGGCAGGGTTGGCTTCAGCCCCCAAGCCAGGTGTGTCTCTAGTTGATACTTGTGTTAGCTTGCTAGGGCTGCCATAAAAATGTACCACAAACTGGGTGGCTTAGAACAACAGATTTATTGTCTCACAGTTCTAGTGGTAGGAAGTGCTAGCAGGGTTAGTTCCTTCTGGAGGAGAATCTGTTCCAGGCCTCTTCCTTGCTTCTGTGTTTTGTTGGCAATCTTTGGTGTTTCTTGGACTGGAGAAGCATCACCCTGATCTCTGTCTTCATTTTCACTTGGTGTTCTCCCTGGGTGTATATCTCTGTCCAAATTTCCCCCTTTTATAAAGAGACAGTCATAGTGGATTGGGCCCATCCTAACAACCACATCTTAATTTGATCATCTGCCAAGACCCTATTTCCAAATAAAGTCACATTCACAGACACTGGGGGTTAGAACTTCCATATCTTTTGGGGACAAAATTCTACTAATAACAGTCCTTATTCCTACTCTGTAACCAAAGGAGGTTTGACTACAGCTGAACTTCCTTGGTGGATCCTAACGCTCCATTTTTGTTCCCTGAGTTCTATACATGCTTTGCAATTTCATTTAGTTTCTCTTGGTTCTAAGCTGCTGTTTTTGGAATTAGCAGGTGCCTTGAAGAAGAAAAGCCACACTGGGTAGGTTTCCACCATTTCAGATCTTAGCCTCCAGGTTCTCACTGCTTTGCTCTAGGGTTGCTAGATGAATATAGGATGCTCAGTCACACAAATGTCAGATGAACAATACATACTTTTTAGTGTATGTCCCAAATATTAAATGGCACATACTTATATCAAAAATTATTTGCTATTTATCTGAAACTCAACTTTAACTGGATGTCTCATATTTTCATTAGTGCAATCAGGTACTCCTACCTAGGTAGATCTAAAATGTCTTCAAACATATTTTTATTTAATGCGTATTTTTGTAATATTTAACATATAGTGTGTGTCATTGTTTTGAGGTAGAAGGTTGTCAGAAGCCAGCTAGTTGGGCATTGCTAGAAAAAAACTCTCCCTGTTTTTGACAAGTTTTTAACCGGCTTGAGAGGACTGGACAGGCCTTTACTCACCCTGTTCCCTTTGTGCCTGACATACTAAGAACCCAGAATAAATATTGCTGAGATAGGGACGAATTAAATGATGCACTTTATACTAATATACACACCCATTTAATGCCATTTACCTCTGTTGTTATCTCAATTATGATATGGCTAATCTTTATGAGGGAGGGACATAAGTTACGGTCTTAAATTCAATATAAGAATTCTCCTGGGATGCCTTGGAGTAGTGTGTGTGTGTGTGTGTGTGTGTGTGTGTGTGTGTGTGTGTGTGTGTGTGTTTTGTTTTTTCTTAATGTCCCAAGACTTGCAATTGTTGAGTTCTTGAAATTTTTAAAAAACAAAAGACCAGATTTCCTGTTTTTTTCCACTGTGAACTAGATATCTATCTTTCTCATTCTGCTCCTTCAAGGAGCAAGCCTAGACCATCAGGCCCTCTTACCATTTCCCAGTAGAAGGAGAACTGCAGGCGCGTGTTAATAATCTTTGCATGGACTATGCACAGTGTAGAATGAAGCCCTGGGCAGCCCAGGCTGTTTTATTGTTCTGAAGTATTAACAGGTTGAGGACACTTTACTGCTAAAAGAATGGAATGATCAGTAGCTTAATTGAGCTGAACATAAATGGTGCTATTTGAATCTCTTAAAATCTGCAGAGAAATCTTTCCTGAGTTGAATGTTAAATCGAAACAAATCTTTAGAGAATTTCTCTATGTTCACTTACCATACTCCCCCAACTCCCCCACCCCATTACCACAGCAGTAGAAAAGAGCCTTATAAGTTTTAAAAGAGTCCCCTTGACTTTTAATATTTTTTAATATTAAAATATTGTGTATTTTAAAAAATATTTGTAAGTAAATATTTAGCCTGGTGCAAAACTCAGGGTAAGTTTTCTTAAAAATTAAAAAAAAAATTTATCTCTAAGAAACTTTCTGAAGGTCCTGAAATACCAGGTAAAATTACTCAGAGGGAATTATGTAATCCAATTGGATGCTATTTTTGTGTCTACAGTTCATTGATCTAGCTTTTCTTAAGCACAAACAACTCCGCATTACCTTTTTCTTTAGGACACATTTCAAGCTGTCAGAGACTAATTAGGTAAATCATCACTAGTATTTTGGGATAATTTATCTCTTTAGTCTTCCCTCAGATCCTTAAGTGATAAACTCCATTTGTCCCTTTCATAAGCCTCTAGGCTCTGAAAGACTTACGGGACTTCTCCAGGTGCCTGCCTCTCTTCCAGGGGACTCAAGACAATTAAAAGTAAGCTAAGTGCCATGCACAGCCCACCAAAGGATCAGGCTGGCTCCGAGAAGCCTGGCACCTCCAACCTGTCACCTGGAGTAGTTAAAAGCATTGGTTTTTACTTCTGCAATTTTTTTTTAAACTCTTTTTTTCCCCCGAGTGCTAGGGAATTGGTTTGAGAATCAGCATCTGGATGACATATCTCAAGGAGTCAGACTTTGATGGAATCGCACAGCTCCCACGAGTCTCTGCCCTCTATTTGTTACCTCCTTTAGGATAAGGCACACATTCAGTCTGCGTGTTTGTAGGGGTTTGATGACATTTTCATCATGCCATAATGTGTCATTCGAAGATTTAGTCTGAAAGCTCCTGACCTTTCTTGCCATGCTAGGGCTTCCACTTGGACGCCATCCTTGGCCAAACTGTGTTTTCCTGTGCCTGGTGGTACAGCCATTCCTGTTCTATGACCCCAGTGATTGCATTCTGTAACCTACAGTGAGTTCCTATAACTAGTATTGAAGGCACAGGAAATGGGAAAGAGCATAAGAAAAAAGATTTATTATTTACGAGTGTTACTAAAGTTTACCTCATCTCTACTTAAAAAAAAAAAAAACAACCAGAATAGTAAACAATGACTGATTCTTACCCTCAAATTAAAATTTCATTGTATCCATTACTTAATGCCACCTGTATCATTGGTGAATTCTGAATTTCAACTTTGTCCCGTAGCACATGACATTGCTTAGTGATAGGTTCTCTCACAGTAAATCTATTAAAGAGAGGAAACGAAGCATGTTTTCAATGTAGTCTTTGTTGATTCTTCTAAAAGCGAAATTCATGGTCATGGAATTATATGGTCTCTTGTAACCTTTTTTCCGTCCTTCTCTTTACAGTGTGCACATTTTGCCGAGCCTGGGTCAAGAACTATGTCAAAAATTCAAGCAGTGTTGCAGGGTTGAATTCCTGAACACAGATTATTTCTCCTTGGCTTTGGTTTCGTAACTGTCATGTCCTCATGAATTGAAGGTTTATGCTTCTATTTTGAACCAATCTGTAAGACTCATTAGCATTCCCGGCCGCTTGCCCTACATAGCTGGAGCCACTTCCCTCTTTAGGTGTGAGGGCAACAGCTGTAGAAAATATTCAAATTAAACTGGTGACCTTGTTAACAAGGAACCTGTGAGCACAGTTACCTCTGTAGGCACTGTAATTTATAAAAATATAATTTGGCTGCAGAGCTAGTAAAATGGGTTAACAATTATTTTTATTGTCTGGGCTGTTTTGTTGTTTCATTCTATATTTGCTATTCAAATTACCATAATAAGAACAAGGCATTTTACCATTCTCATTACAAGCCATGTAATGTCTAACCCAAGAAGACATTAAAAAGAAAAATTAGAGTGTAGGAAATGATTATAGCAGTAAGTTTCTTTTACAAGTAAAATAAGCAAGGATGAAAGAGCCACTTCCACAGTCGCCATGTTGAGCCAGGCACCTGCCACTCCCTCCGACTCGTTACCCAGCAATATGACCTATTCAGGTGTCTTGGACTAAGTTAAGTGTTGGACTAAAGTGTTTTGGTGCAGACACAACTGATCTTTCTGGCTCAAAAAATTCTCATCAGTCCATTTTATCCTCTGAAGAGCAGCTGACTCCTGTCTGGTGTGGAGCTCTTCTACAGCCTGGGACTCCCTTGGTTTCGCCTCCTGTTCTGTGCAAGAGCGTTCCTGCCAGACTGTGACACTCACCTTTCCTGGCCTCTGACCTCGGATGCTGGTGTCGCCTACGCCTGGGGCACGTCCTCCAGCCTCCTCTCCTCTTGCCGACAGCCCCTCAAAGGTTCTTTCTGTGAGAGAGGCGTTCTGTCCGTCCACATATAACTGTCCTCCTCCCCACTGCAGAGCACCTCATAGGTCACAAGCCCCATAGAGAAGCTGTGCTGAGTTTCTATGTGCTGCTCAGGCTGGCACAGTGCCTCGGCGGGCATCTGCCCCTGTTTGCCCCATGCTCGCCACTGCGCTGCCCGCCAACCCCCCACACCCGGTTTCCCCACTCTCCTCACCCCAGCCTGCCAAGGCCACCCATGGCAGTGCCTGGATGGTGTGGCCTGGGCACCCAGCTGTCTCTTCTCGGCTGGCTATTTGGTAGAGAGAAAGACTGCAGGCACTTGCTCCTTGGGGATGGGAGGATGTGGCTGAGTGCTGCTTCAAAGACAAGGCTCAGAAAACCACTTTCTCTAGACATCTTTAGACCACCTGCTTTTTGGTTTATTTGTCTAATGTTGGTTTATAACATTCTATGTTTAATGCGTAAACATTATATTTTGACTTGACTTCTGTATACACTACAGAGAGTACCTGTTTTTTTTTTTTTTTTTCTTTTTTAGACTACCTGTTTTTAAATCTTCTCCTAAGTCGCCTCAAAAGGTGTGGGTGTGAGGAATATTAATATAATTTTATTTATTTTAAATGTGCACAGATACTCATGGGAAATAACCCTTTCTACTACTGGTTTGGTGCTTTTCCAAGTCATTTCAAATTAGCGCTTTTTTTTTTTTTTTTTCCGGTACGCGGGCCTCTCACTGTTGTGGCCTCTTGCGTTGCGGAGCACAGGCTCTGGATGCACAGGCTCAGCGGCCATGGCTCACGGGCCCAGCCGCTCCACGGCATGTGGGATCTTCCCAGACCGGGGCACGAACCTGTGTCCCCTGCATCGGCAGGCGGACTCTCAACCAGTGCGCCACCAGGGAAGCTCAAATTAGCCTTTTTTTTTTTTGATTTGCAGTATGCTGAGTACAAATTTTATTTATTTATTTATTGGCCACGCCTCACATCTTGTGGGATCTTACTTCCCCAACCAGGGATCGAACCTGGGCCCCGGCAGTGAAACCACTGAGTCCTAACCACTGGACTGCCAGGGAATTCCCTGCTGAGTATAAATTTTAACAAGGACCAGTGTGGATTATAAGAAAAAAGATTAGAAATCCGGAAGCTGTACGTTCATTAGGGGAGTAAAATGGCACAATGATCTTTTTTTCTTGTCTAGATTCCTGCTGCTGATGCCTCTGTGGCAGCTTACAAACTGATGAAGTTTCTCTGTCTTTTCTGCCAGTTTCCAGTGCTTTGCAGATTCCTGGTAGAGAAAGGGGAGCCTTGTTTTTAACCCCTCCACCTCACTGCTTTGCATCTCAACCATCTCATTTGCTCCCCTGCTGCTCTCTTTGCTGTTTGTTTCACTCCCAGAAATTCCAGATTGCTATTATATAAACCCATCTTCCAGGGTTAGGGGGAGTCTTTCTTTATCCTGACACATGCTGCTTGAAAGTGAACGTCAGGGTGGCCGTTGCCTTTGTCACTCTCCTTCTCATAGAGTGTGTGTGTACATGTGTGTGCTTGTGAGCATGTGGGTGTATGTGCATGCATGTGTGCCCCTGTACACACAAGCACGCATGTGCATTCTGTACCAGTAAAGAGGTGTGGCCAGGTTCTATGGTATGACTTGTGCAAAGCTATTAGGTGAGTGTATGACACATAATAAATATTTTAAAAAGAAGCAGGGAGGAGAGGTAGTGGTTTTGTTAGCACTGGAAATTAGGAAAAAGGAAACAAGTATTCCTATATTTGAATTGACCTTTTGAATGTAGTTTTTGAATGTTTAATTATTACTAATTTTGACCTAAAAATTTTAATCTAAGGAACATTTTTCAAGTGTGTCCACCTGATGTAAATAAAGTGTTACTAAAAACTAAGGAGATATTTAAAAATAGGTTCAGTGACAAAAAATGTTTGTAAAACACTGGCTTAAATACAGTTAGTATGGGTTCTTTCCAGCAGGGCTTAGCAGTGCTTCTAATCTGCTGTATTCGTGTGACTTTCTCAGGGGAGGGGGCCTATATTATGGACTATAGTCCATAATTATTTGACCACAGAATACCTTTCTAGGAATAGTGTTTAAAAAAAAAAAGTAACTCTGGGAAATTCGAACCTAGAGAACCCAGAACTACCAAGAGTGTGAAAGAACTTGGAGACAGGACTGGCACAACCTCTTCCTCTCTGTCTCCAGAACTGTGCTGCCTTCCGTGTTCATCTGTGTGATAGCTCAGCTTCCAATGTTATTTTTGCATCTGAAACTTTTAGCCCTTTCCTCTGAAATTAAAAGGTCAAAATTTTCCATAATGTAAAGCTTATTAGGATCGCATTGTCAGCCCACGTGGGACACTGTCTGAATTACAGCTCCTTTTGTTGTATAAGTTAATCAGAGACCAATGGACCAATGGCTGCCTAACTCCCTCATTTATCACTGTATGGAGGATTAAAATGGAATATACAAACTTGCAATAAAACCAACACAATTTATGGTCACTTTCCTATAAGCACTGTGAAAAGATGATCATAAATCAAGATATTTCCTTCCAGTGTGGCTCTTGCCAGTTGGGGAGCCTTCATGCTCTTGCCGGCAGAGAGGGGCCATTATGATTCAAGGCCACCCTCACCTGGTCTTAATAACACCTTGTAGTGAAATTAATTTACTTTAAAAATTCCTGTTTCCATAACAACTTGGTACAGCTGTTCATGTGACTTAATGAGATTCTAGAATAAGAAATGTTTTAGAGAGAAGGCAGAATAAATGGAGATCAACGGCCTTTAAGGGCCGTGTGTGGACATGAGTTGGTAGCTGAAGGAGGTACTTGCTGAGGTGGAAGAGACATGGGCCTTTATTTCTGCTTTCATTTCTTTTCTCTTTAATCCCAAGAAAGCTGTTTTTCCTTCTCTCCTCTCTTCCTTAGGAAGCTATACAATATAGCTGTGGGTTCCAACATGCTGAAATGAAATGGAGGTTATTTTGATTACAAAAAATAAAGATTTCTTTATTTTAAAATATTTCTTCTTCTTTTCATGCAGCCTGCTAGTGTGGTAAAAATATGTCATATTTGGAATAGAAAATATCTGTATGAATTTCACTTACATTAGTCTTGTATTGTTGTTTTTCGAAACTTGTAAGCTGCCCTAAAATATTGCAGATCAGCTAAACACCTGAGTTTGAGTTATTCTTATATTGAGCCACACAAATTTCACTTCTCTTTAGAGCTTTATAACCCAGTCCTCCAACAAGGAATCAAAAATGGATCTTTAAATATGGCCAGAATATCAAAAGAGTTTTTTTAAAAAGCAATCAAAAAGATAAGTCAGCAGTAGTGAGCTAAATCCTCTTTTGTGCCTTTTGTGCCTGATATGCTTTTATAATTTCTTAATGAATAGAAATGTAACACATGTTAATTGTTGAAAATTTGGAAAATAGAGAGAAAAAAAGACAAAAAAACCAAATATCTTACATAATCTCTTCATATAGAGATAACCATATTCTATATTATGGGTCATTATGAAATATAACCTGTCTTTTTAACTTAACAATTAAATATTTTTCCACAATATGTCTTGTAATGGTGCTTCAGGTTTTATTATTATTGTGTAATACATATTTTAGTCAGTCTCCTTGAACATTTAGATTATATCCATGTTTTTGTTTTTGTAAATAATTCTGTAAAAGATACCAATGCCCACCTACTTTCAGTGAATCTGTGTTCCCGGAAGTTAATTCCTAAGGACCGAATTCCTGAGTCAGTGCACATGAGTGTGTTAGGTCTTCTGATACACATTGCCAAATTCCTTATGCAAAGGTACCAGTTTACACTTTCACCAGCCAGATAGGAAAAGGCTCTTTCCTTCTACACCCTACTTGCACCCATGCTGGATATTATCATTACAGATTTTCTTTTCTCACACACTCAATAGAAGGGCCAGAACCCAGGACACTGGCAATACCAAATGCTGGTGTGGCACTCTCATTCACTGCTGGTGGGAATGCAACATGGAGCAGCCATTTTGAAAGACAGTTTAGTGGTTTCTTACAAAACTAAACATATTCTTACCATACTATCTGGCAGTCACACTCATTAGTAGTTATCCAAAGGAGCCAAAAACTTACATCCCACAAAAACCAGCATGTGGAAGTTTAGAGAAGCTTTACTCATAACTGCCAAAACTTGGGAGCAACTAAGATGTCCTTCATGATAGCCAACAAGTGGGCCTCATTCTGCTCAGAATTTTATAAATAAAACTGTACAACAATGAGAGGTCAATTCTGTAAACTTACTGAAAAAAGAAAAAGATTTGCCTATATGTCTTGAGAAGTAGATTTAACCAGCATTTCCAATGTGGTGCTCAGGGTGTCAGTTCTCCAGGATACTCATAAAAGGAACAAGACAAAGTAATACTGGGCTGTAAAAAAAAAGTAATGATGTAGGTAGGGCTTTCACACCTCAGCAGCTCTACCCAGTCCTATGAGGACATTGTTGCCTATGACAGTCCTAGGTGGGTTTGACCAGCTAGCCACTTTTCAAGGAGGATCTCATGGGGCTTACTTTTCCACAGAAAGGACTTTGGGGAGAAGTATGTGGAGCGGTCAGATTAGAACCACAAAGAGTTCTAATCTTCCCTGGAAGGGGAGGCCTGGGTGCCTGTAGGAGCCTAGGCTTGCGAGAGGGCGTTGGTCTGCCCAGCATGGAAGGGATGACATGGGGCCGAGGGCACAGGGGCCCTTCTCTTTGTGCTTCTCAGAGAGAATGCAGACTTTTCCAGGAGAAAGTTACCCACAGAAATACCCTGTGTGTGGTATGGAGGCCTTGGGGGACCTCCAAAGCTGCAGAGAGACCCACCAATGCTCAACGATTTAGGCTCAGCTGACAGCCTGCCTCTCTTTTCTCAGATGACCCGGTCAAGGCCAGAGGTGGGGGAATCAGCAGGGCAGTGAGGACGCCTTGCTAGGCTTCGAAGTCCATGTTGTAACCCGGCATCTGTCATTTCTGACTTCAGGCACAAAGAATTGGCTCATGGATGAGCACGGTGGGCCGGGGGCTCTGCAAGGGGACTGGAGCACTCCTTGCAGATGGTCAAGCTCTGGGGGGAAGGATAATGAGCCCAGTGGAGGGATGGGAGAATTCGAGTGTCTAGGTTACCTACCACGGCCTGGAGCTCCTGACGGGAATGCTGCCTTCACAGCCTTGTGCCTTCCTGTCTGTCGTGTCACCATCTCAGAGAACCCACCTTGGGCAGAGACCTGCCTCCCACCTTCTTAGAGTGTGGGGACTTAAGTGAGACACAGAGTTAGGGGACACGAAGATTTATGGGGAAGAAGTGAGACTCTGGTCAGGTTGCACTGGACATTCAGTGGTCACTGATCTCAGGAAGTAAGATCTTGGCTTCTGACTTTAAAAAGTCAAGATCAGTTCTGAGAGATCAGATTATGGTCAGGCATGGACATGGCCATAGTAGAACAGAATTTACAGATTGTACGCTGGGGGAGATTAAAGGGGGTACCATTAGAAACTCTGCAGAAGAAGAGGCCGCATGAGGGTCCAGAGGGCCAAAATGAAACTTGGAGATGCGTGTGTGGCTTTGCAAACAACGTTTCTTTGTTGATGCATTATTCCAAGGATTCAGTGTGAATTTTCTGTATTGGTGGTAGCCATAGGGGCTGAATATTACCTGGACTCCCAGATTAAAGATAAGGAGCATCACTGAGGATAGTCCCTGGAAGTATCCTAGTGGCTTCTTAATTCTCTTGTTAAAGTAAGATTTTTTAACGGTAGCCTACTAATCTATGTTGTTATCCCTTAAAGAATATTAGTGAGATTTAATAAAGTAGACATTAAAAAACAATCAAGATCCATGGCATTTGAATAAAATATAAGTATTTGGTTCTTAAGAGCTAGTTTCCCTTCAATAAAGGAGCTAAAAACTCCTTGCTCCCAAGAAAAAGAAGAGAAGGAGGGAAGGGGAGAGGGGTTAGATTTGATGTCAGAGTGTTTTGAGAGATAGGGCCTTCACCCTGCTTCCCTCACACCCCATCCTAGAGCGCGTCTAGGGTGTGGTTCCGCTAAGGAGAGCTGGGATTATACTCTGTTGTACCCAGCAAAATACAGGGAGCAGTCAGCATTCCCTTGCTGTCCAGGAGGGACAGGCAAATATTTGTAAAGAAAAGACTGCATTTGCAATGATGAGGACAACAGTCTGTGTGACCCAGTGGCTGGAGACACAACAGAACTTGGGCTTCTCTCAGAGTGTTAGCATGGATAGGAAACCTTGTCCAAAAACCAGATTCCTTCCTCCCCACCCCAAACTTTGCTGTTCCATGTATCCCTGAAATGTGGACATAAATCCAGCTAAAATTGGTTGAGATCATCCTGAATTGGCCGAGATTAAGTTTCTATCATTTGTTGGAAATGAGGCTCAACAAAAGGAATTAAACTTGAGTGTCACATGTTTGTGTTTGAAAATTCATACGTGGAAAAGTCCAACTGAAGAGTAAATACTGTAGAGCTCTCACATCCCAGAGATTTATTGGCATATGCCGTGGTTTAAGCACATTTATAGTGGATACAATCTCTTTCCTTAAAACCTGGTTAAGAATCACTTTCCTTCAAACTATGTGCTCGTTTGAGTGCTCTGGATTAGAAGGA
Source organism: Phocoena sinus (assembly GCF_008692025.1). Lineage (NCBI taxonomy): Eukaryota > Metazoa > Chordata > Mammalia > Artiodactyla > Phocoenidae > Phocoena > Phocoena sinus. The sequence continues at coordinate 27,143,410 of NC_045764.1, forward strand.
AGGGGATGGGAATATTTAAGAGGGTACCTGAAATGTTTTGGTGTTTTGTGAGACCTGAAAGTTGCCAGAATTCTCACAAGGAAGGGATGTCTGCCTCTTAAGTGTCATCCAAAGGCAGTGCTGGTCCTGAATGTGAAGAAAGTGGACAGGTTGTCATCGAAGGTCCTGCCTTTTTCTCTTCTACTTTTCTTTCTCAGGCACTGATGAAATTGTATTGCCTTCCTCCCCCTCCAAAGCAATCCTTCCTTGTGTCCTGTGTTCAGATAGAGGCAGGTGACAATGAAAGGTGCTTGGATTTCTGGAACCTGTCATAACAGGTCTATATCTGGGTCTAGTTTGTTCTTTTTTGCTCTTATTGCTGTCATTGGTTTCATTTCCTCTGGAAACAAATCTATGGAGAGATGAAAATATTTTTATATAGTAATGCGTATTGTCCACCAGAAGATCTGATTTATTCAACTTTGGCAATAAGAAGTTCAAAACGAGTTCTATTCCTTAACTAGAGTTTAGTGTTTACTCATGTTTTTCTGTGTCTGGGGCTTGGGAATATTACACAGCAACTTGGCACTTCACATTTCAAAACAGATTGGAGTATATTTTGATTCAATAACATGGAGCAGAATTTTAGGAAAAGAGATGTATTATAAACAGTGATACGTTCTTTTTTATCATAAAACAAACCACATTTTCAAGTTTGGAAGTATTTAAATGAATATGGTTATTATGAATTTCCTAACCTTGCATTTTACTGAGGGTAACTTTGGAATGTTTCCATTTTCTCAAGATATTCTGTATGATCTTCACAATACAGAGCATGGAAAAGTCCAGAGTAAAGGATGTTTGCATTTCTACTAGAGATTTCACAGTGACGCTATTTCTTGCAATCATGGTATATCTTATTGTTTCATTTATTATTTTCCAAAGATTTCTCTATAAAAAAACCAAAACAACTCAAGTTTAGCCATTTTGATTTGTAATCATTGGTCATTTATGCAGGAAATACAGACACAGCCTCTGACTTCTTATCAGTGCTTATGAAAAATGACAGCATTGGGCAGAGAAATGCTTTTTTTTTCAGGATGAACTGGCAAAGAGCCGTCTCCTGCTTAATAATCTGTTTTCACCTCTCCTCAGTTGAATCATATTTTAGATTCAAAGGGAAGATATCAAGGTATGAGAATATTATCATTCTCTCATTTTATTCAACTGGTGTCTTTGTCATATACATGGATAATAGAATTTTTCAGAAATGTTCTCAACTTGTACCAGATGCCGATCTGCTGGCTCCACTGAACAGAAAGTGTTCCTTCCCTTCTGGCACAATTCTGTCATGAAAGAGACAGTTACAGCAGTTCCTTTTCAACTCTCTATCAGCTAATGCCTTGTCATCCATTCCCTCAGAAAATGTTTCAGAGTAAAATTCCCACATCCGGAAAACCATCACACCCTTGTGAGGTCCCTATCTTTGCAATCTGGATAACCTGTGATGGGTTTATAAAAATCCCTTAGATCTGAAAGAAGATGGATCTATGTAATCAAATGGAAGATGGGTTTCACTGTGTCTTCTCAGCCAACCCTTAGTACATACACACTGTCAAAAAAAAAAGGTATTATCAGGCATATTGTCATGGTTACAAAAATACCAAGCTCACTGTGGGAGAAAACGCTTAGAAAAATCAAAGGTAATATATCAACAAGAATATAAAATACATAGAGAACAAGAAAGTTATCTTTATATAAAACTTTATATATTACATAGAAATTGTATACAAATGTATAAAAACTTGTTTTATATATAAAACTTTTTTAAATGAGAGCGTTAGGTTAACTGAGCATTAAATTTTTAAGTTTAATAAAAAAATAAATACCCTTTATTCCAAATTTGTGATTTCTGTAGCTTTTTAATTTAGAATGACTCTCTCTCTAATCTGGTTTTCTGGGAATTTATTGTGCTTTTATCTTTGGCCTCCAACTCATCCAAATGATTACTGTAATTCTATTCATATTGGCAAGCAGCTGGCCCTGACTTTGCAGATTCTATTTTGTTCTCACTTTTATTAATCTTCTCTTGGTCTCCCATGCATTTCCTCACTTCAGCCACCTGAAATTAAACAGATCTGTACCCTTAAAATAATAGCTTGAAAGGCATGCCAGAAGCCATAGTCTCTCCAAAAGCTTTTAGTTGGGTTGCTGACTTATTTAAGTAATTAATTTTGTTGTGCTGTATCTATTTCTTCCCTTGGGTTCCACTACATTTCTCTAAATGTAAAACTAATGTACAGTTGAACTAATCTTCTAGTACCATCCTGAGGCCAAGACAGATATATCAAAAAAGATGAAGGATGTGTAGGTGAAATGAATTTACATATTTCCCTTTTGTGTATTTGACAGACTCTAAGGCGACAACTGCTTTAAGAATTGAGGTAAATTTTTACAAGACATATTACTCCACGGTCACAGAAATCAGAAAACATCATATGCTCTGAAAGAATCAAATGGAGTGTAATGTAGAAACTCATAGAATAAGATTTGGGGAGGATTCTGTCACTCTTGATTCTAAACCAATTTCTGATTATTAATATTAGAGGGTGTTTTTAAAGTGCTTTAACCAACAAGATTGATGTGTTTGCCTTGATATGGAAAGATTTACCTGATATATTTTTTAAATTGAAGTTAAAATTTATATAGAATGACATGCACAGATGTTAAATGTATACACATTTCATGTATCTTGGTGAATATATATGACCAGTAACCCAGTCAAGATACAGGAAGGACATTTCCATTATCCCAGAATCTCATTCCCTGTTCCCCTCCAGTAAATTTCCACCCTCTACTGGCAACAACTCTTTTGATTTATATCATCAGAATTCATTTTGTCTGTTCTTGAAGTTCCTATAAATGAGATC